>NW_022900941.1:21660103-21727294 GCF_012274545.1 Fukomys damarensis | reverse complement strand
TATATATATATATTATAGGCTTATTTGTATAGAAATTACAGAAATGATCAAATGTCTAGTACATGAAGGTCTGAACTCAACTTATTTCTTATTTTACACGTCCTTTGTATTTGGTACTTTGCTAGGCTTTCTAAATAAATAAACAATTTAAATTAGCAAATCTCTTCAAGTACCTTTGGAAAAGTTTCACTGGAGAAGTGGTAGCAATTAAGGTTATTGTACTTACATTTCAAATTTTATTTATATAAGTTTGCATCTCATAGCTACTCTATTCCATTTACAAATTCTAATTGTAATCTCAAGCCATAACTACTCTTCAATTGTTTTCAGTATGTATATAAATATTTAAATTTTATTTTATAATATAGTTAGAGCATATCCTCTTCATGAGGAGATTACGGTGACTGTGCGGTTTCCCATGATAGGCTAGAACCCATGAACATTATTCAGATATCATGTCTTTCAAATATACGCATTTTTGAGTGATCTTTTTTACTTAAGAGCAATGTATATTATTGAAATTCTTTGTTTTTTGTCTAAGTATTTTGTGGAATAATGGAAAGTCAGAAGGCACATTTATATCAGTTAAATAAATGTTGAAAGGGTATCACTGCTCAGGAAAATTTAGAGTGTAACAAAACATTTGGTGATCTGAATAGCTAATGTTTATTACAACCTTGTACAATTGCTTAGAAATTTAAATATCAAATGGCTAAAACATTAGCAATACCTTTGTTGAAATATAAATAAATATACAGACTTTTTGGGGTTACATGGCTGAAGCAAAGGAATTATAACAGTTTTTAAAAGAAAATAAGGCAAGCAGCATGGTTTGAGTACTGAGACAATTATGATAAATTAATTTTGCTTTTTCAAAAATGATTACAACTTTGTGAATTCTGAGCAGTAAATTCTAAACTTTTAAAATAATATGAAATACTGATAATGAAAATGAGAGCCTCTAGAAGCAACAAATATATGTATGGCACTTTCTGGAAACCAAAATGTTAAAAGCTCAGTTTGTTGGAAATGTAGTTAGTAAGAGCTATCAAAATGTAAAGTGTTTGACCTATTTATTATAATTCTGAATATATATTCTATAAATTTATTTTCCAAATAGCCAAGTATACAGAGATTCCTTTGAAACACTGCTTACAGTGATTATTTTAGAAGATAGTTTACATACACAATGAAGAGCTTGTAAAAAAAATACAACATATCCACGTGATGGAGCATTATATGATCGCAAAAACAACTATAGTAGTCTTGCTAACATTAATTCTCATTAGCTGAGCTCTTGTTTCATCTGTTAAGGATGAGTGCTCTGGAGTCTCACCTCTTGGGATAAAATCATATCCCTGTCCAATCATATTGGATCATATCTCTGCGAGTCTCAGTTTCCCATTCCACAGAGGATTTAACTATAGTCTCTATTCTACAGATTATACACATTTAAATAAGAAATCTATTTAGTGTGTAGTATGCATTTATGAAGTATGAGTTGAGAATATTTTAAGAGAATCTCTTTATCTTAGCATTCACCACGGAGCATTATTATCACCATTATAAGCGTGAATGACAGTTAGGCATCAGAAGTTCTCCTCATTGGTTTGAGCACCTTAGATAAGTGATACATTCATCTTGTCACAACGGTTGTGAAGAGCCTGCTTATTATATCTAGGGCCATGTGGTATATGGCTGCAATTATAACACATGGAGACTTTTCCCCCTGGAGCTCACAGTGCAATAGGAAAGTAGTTAACAGATACAAGCGTAGCGTCAAGGAGAGAAGCGATGCTACCCAGAAAACTGAAATAGCCTCATACCATAAAGATGGATGGTAAAGAACAGGAAACCACGCGAAAAGAGTGCATGGCAACAGGAAATGAGTGATTCGTACCAAGGGATGAAGTGAGTCGGTGGATGGATGAAGGTCCTGAGTAAGTGAGCATGGTGACGCCCGGTGTGAGCGAAGTGGAGCACCGGGAGTCTGAAATCTGAAGGCAACAATGTACTGACTTGGAAGGGTATCCACAGCGCCACAAACTGAGAGTTCACTTTAGATGGTATTGAACAGCTTGTGCCCTTTCCATTGTAATGAGTCTTTGCTTGTATCATTGGCTTAGGACATTCCGGATGGACGTTCAGATCACCCCTGCCTTCTCTGGTTTGAGTCCCTGATACCGTGCTGCATGAAGCCCAGATACTTGCTCTCACCACTGCCCAAGGCCTGCTCCAGGTGACATCTCAGAATTCACTGTTTCTTTTCAAATTGCAACCAATTTTTTTGTATCTGCTGTTTTCACAAATGTTACTCATCTCAAGCATTTGGCAAATGACTTTTAATGCTCTAGATTAGCTGTTTTCAATTTTCTAGTGTTGATAGAAACATGTCTCACTACTCTGTGTTCTATTCATGTCATAAAGGCATCATACCAGAGTCAGGAGGGTCACAGTGCTTAAGCGCAAGTGCTTTTTGGTTTTCTAGGCGGTACTTACCTGCCCGTACTCAATACTATTATTGAATCAGGGATATATTTAGACAGCCACCCCAGCATCATTCCAAGTTTACCCAACTTGCTAAGTCCTGAGGGCAGTACTTTTTTCCTTCTCCCAGTAGCTCCAAAGTCTTGTCTGTTTAGTATTTTGCTCCTGCTTCTGTCTCCCAAGTTCACCACACAAGCTTTTGTGTTTCTTAACCCTTAATTTACAGAATTTTTTTCAGTAAATGTTTTATAAACCATGAAAATCAGAGAAAGTGAGGATTAGAGTAGGAGTTTGATTTTTCTATGATCACCACCTTTCACAAATGTATTTCCCTTTCGTATCACCAACTCTGTTTCCCTAAAAGTAGGCCAAAATTTCATACTATTTTAAGTCATGGCTTGAGGAACATGAATAGGCTTTATTGAGGAACTTGTTAGTCAAAATTCTAACAGAATGGACTGCATAGGTCCTTCATTATGATTTGGGTCTGGAACACCCTTGAAAGTCTCTGATGCTGAAACGGTGGTTGATTTTCTTAAGTATTTTATCACAGCAATGAAAAGCTGTCTAACAATTCAGATCCTTCATATCATCAAACAGGCCACACAGCAGGCCTTTCTACAAAATATATAATATATACTCATGCCAAATGAGGTAATCCATCATCCCATTTCTCTCCATATAAAATAATTGGCAAATAATCAATCCCTCTACTGAGGTTCCAGGTGGACTAAGTACAGATAAAAATGCTTTATTGCTCAGTCCTAGGAGGAGTTCATCTTTTAATTTGTTTGGAAATTTTTGTTTGATTTGTTTTTGGTACTGGTTATTGGACCCATGTCCTTCACAATGAACTACATTTATAGCCTCTACAATATATTTTTTAAAATTTTGAGACAGGGTCTCCTTAAGTCACTAAGATGTTCAGGCCTGACTTGAACTTGTGATCCCAGAGTACCAGGATTATACACAGATGCTACAATATTGAGCTGAGTGGAGATACCTCAAAAAACTAGGATTGGAAGTCCCATTTGATCCAGCTATTCCCCTGATTGGTATCTTCCCTAAAGAATTAAAAGAATCATACCACACTAATGTGTGTACCCATGTTCATAGCAGCACAATTTGTAACATCTAAAACTTGGAAGCAGCCCAATTGTCCATCAAAGGAAGACTGGATAAAAAAATGTGTGTTTTTAAAATAAAGTGGAATACTACTCAGCCATAAAAATGAGAAATTAGAGACATTTGTAACTGAATGGATACATACCGAGGAGATACTCAAGTGACACAAATAAGGCACACATGTAAATACCAAATAGTTTCTCTAGTGTGAGAAACTGAAAGTGTAAAGACTAAAAGGTACAATAGATGATGTGAATTAGGAAGAAAAGGGACAAAGGGAAGGGGAAGTAGGAGGGGGAGGGGAAAGGAAAGAAGGGAATGCAATTAATATGAGAAAATGAAAAATAATGGAAACAAAGTCTCTGTAGATAGGGAGGGAGGAGTGGAAGAGGGGTCAGAGGAATGGGGAAAAATAAGAACCATGATTCATTATGTAAAGGTACAAATTTCCAAAATGAATATCATTATATCGTATACATTAAATGCACCAATAAAATTAATTAATAAATAAAAAGGTATGTGTGTTTGTGTGTGTGAGAGTGATGAGGGGTCCCAAAGCTCTGCGTCCAGGCAACAAAATGTGTTTCCAGGGTAATATTTAAACAAGCCTTCTTGTCACACCAGCATTCTTGGGATTTCTTGATAGTGCAGCAATTTTCCCTGCTATAAATAGTTAGAAAGATTGGGTAGAATAATATCAGGGAGACAAGTAGGTCAGAATAATTTTGTTCTGAAATAGAAGATTTTAACCTTTTAGTAATTTTGAATCTCATTAAGAATCTGATGAAAGCTTTAGATATAATGCTTGAAAAAGGAGTTTAAGCAAATTAACAAAGTCTACCACATTGTACAAGTTTGGGGAAAGGGAGCATTCACATACGGGTATTCTACATATAAATTCCACTATACAAACACCACACTATAAAATTACAAGCTAATTTGTTCCTAAACTTGCACAGACACATACTCTTCCATTTAAGACAATTTATTTTCAATTTGTTGTTTTTTCTTTAATATGCACAAGTCATAATTTTCCATCCTATTACTTAAAAAGCATTACCAAAAAACAAACAGCTATATAAGTGTTCATGTACTGTATGCATATTAAAGTTATCTTTGATAATAGTGACTTTAAATTACTTATTGTATAAATAAGTATTCAATTTTTACAGGTCATTCTTCAAATGCAGCTCGTTGGGTTTGTGGTATTCATTTCATTAATTTTATTACATCACAATGAAAATCAGAGTTAATCTTAATTCTTAAATTAAGGGACATATCTCAGGAATAATGATACAAGACATTAAAGCTGAAAAAATCGATTACTAGTATCATGTCTAGAACATCATTTCAGATTATTTTATACTTTCAGGGTCTCTTCAAACTATTTTAGAACTCAGTTGTAGAAAACTGATAGTAATGCAAATGCTTTCTGTTATAAATGAAAATAAATTTTGTCCAGTGCATTAATCTACAGATATCAGGAAAATTGCATTTGTTTACAAATTCATTTCATTTCTTCTTATTGTCTGTGTGAGTCATTTAAATTTTCTTTTTATTCATTTTTATATCTTGCTGGTTCCATCTTTAACTATTATTTTAAATAAAAATGTGGACATTTATTTTATATTTATATTTCATAATTTTATTTTTAAGAATTCTTCAAACATATTCTGTTTTTATAAAAAGTAAAAATTTTAAATTTTAAATTGTACAAAACAATTCCTCCAATTCAGGAACTCCTATTTAATGTCAAGGACAAGCATGTGGAAAAGAATACTGAAATTTCAGTTGCTTTTTAATTCTTAATTTAAAATGTGAAAGGTTCATTCTTGAAAATGATAGGATTTACCAAAGCTTCTAATTATAAATTTTCTACATTAAGCAAAATGTTCTTTGTTAATTTATACTTGTTTCTGTGTGGAAAATTTTATAACACAATTTAGTCTTCCAAATTCAATGAGATACGATTATTCTAGGCACACTTGACTTTGAAAATAGCCAGGTGTTTTTATATACTGAAAAGAATAAAAGTAAAAAATATACTAGGTATATATATACATACACATATGAATGAAATCTGCATTCATTACAAAGTGCTATTGATTCTTATTTTAATTGTTATCATTATAATCATGTTAGTTTCTTTAAATAATGAATAATCTGATCAGTTGGTTAAAAATCAAATGAGGTACCAGTTTTATTGTTTGATTTCTGTAGAGTTGCTGTTTCTTTGGGGAAATGGATTATGACAAAGTACAAATTCATTTCTGTTCTTTCAGAAAAAACAAGCTTCAATTAAATGTTAACACTCCAGGTGTTTTACATCTCTTCAATAAAAACATTATCACTTCAGCTACTGAGACACAGGCATGTCAAAAATCCAGATGCTTCTTATATTTCCTTTGGAATTCAATGAAGAAAGCTAGGCTAACTCTCTGCATGTGAATTAGTTTCTACAATGAAGGCTTTCTGACACTGATTAATTGCCAAGTAAAATCCATTTTCACTAGAATGACAGTTATATGCAAATATAAGAGGCTGACTCAAGAAGGCTTGGAATGACATTATACTTAGAAAGGATTTAATTTTCAAGGAAGAAATATAAGATAGTACAACTTGCTGAAAAATAAGTCAGCATACCTTAAAAATATACTTTTATTTTCCTCTTTTCAAATGATGTCTCACTTCATATTTTCATAAAAATGACTTACAACTTTTCTCTAATAAGAGACATTTTTGTGGATCCAGAAAAGTTTTCCAGGATAGGTCTTGAGAATGGTGCAGATTTAGTCTTTTTCTTAGATTATAGAACCTTAGAATTAACATACGTTCTATGGAGACAAGTGAATGATTTTGAAATTTAAAATACAATGGGTCATGCTGGTATTGTGGGGGATGTGGGACTGACATCAAGACAGTGTCAGCATTCAAGAGCTTGTCCCCCAGTGTGCAGAAGTCAACCCTGCACTTGGGTTTCACAGAAAGTAAAGGCTCTGTGGTGCAACTGACAAACAGGGAGGCCAACTGCTATAAGGAAGGCCAAATTTGCCTCACTGATCAGTTTGTGGCAGAAGAATGTATAGGAACAGGGGAAGAGAAGCTGTTGCTAATTGGGTGATAGCAGTCGTTTGTACAGTTGTGAAGGGTCATCATGTTTCCTCACAGGCTGCACATTTTTCTTTGGGGCAGTAATTATGTTCATGTGGCAAACATGTTACATTATAAAGTCTTTGGCTACTCAAACATATGCGTGCCCACTCTTAAAAGCTGGTTCTGAACCATTCTAGAGTAGATTCTGAAGGGTCTTCCTGAAAAAAAAAAAAACCTAAAGAATTTGTTATTTAAAGAATTCGTGTGAAGCTTTCTTTAGGCCTTAGCCAATTTTACTTGTGCAAATTTGCTACCACTGAAAATGCCAATTCTATAAAACCATGTAAAACCAAGCTATTGGCTCACAAATTGAAGAATGAAATTGAGGACAAAAAGATGGAAGTTAGGGGAGTGTTTATGAGAAAGAAGAAGAAAAGAGCTCCTGGTAGCTAAGGGTCCCAAGAGTATCCCAACATGCACCTTCTTTCATTGATAAGAAGAGCAAGTGTCTTTGCTCAGTTTTTCAGGGGCCAGTTTTCAGAGGTGCTGAGTACATTTAAAATAACCAATTGGAACTCAGGCTCTTTTAAACCAGTTACTCAGTATGCAGAGCTGAAAAAACCTAATATCCTGAATTTTGAAATTTCCCCACACTGGGCTCGGAGTGTAAAGGTTCCATTTAGTTTGCCTGAGAAACTCCTTTTCAGGTCAAAGTCCCAATTTCACTGCCTATTCTTACATTAATTCTTATCAATATGGCTAACTCTAGCTCAGGCCTTTTCTTTTGGTAACTACCTTTTCATATGCTAATAAGACAATCCACTTTTTACAACATCACAGGAGAAAATACTAGATTATTTAAAAGGAAATTTGGGATTGCGAACATAATATGATACCCCAAAATATGCTACTTTGTTGTAGGATTATTTGAATAACAGATAAATAGCATGTTAGTGGAATCCTAGTCTATGTCCATCTTTACCAGTCTGACTTCTGGGAGTCCCAAGAATCTAGGTCCAGATAAAACAGGAGAATTAATCCTGAAGTAAAAAAGATGTTTTATTCAGCATCACAAAGGCAAAGAGACCAGGATTCTCATCTTTGTCTTCAGGAGTATTGACATGAGCTTCATGTTCAGATAGAGGAAGAACTAGGGCAAGAAGTACAGGAGATGTACAGTTGAGCAATATCATTAGCCCAAAGATGGTCTGGATGGGGTCAAACTCTGGTTCTTCTAGTATTCACTGGTCCTGGAGGAGGGTACTGGGTTCTCACCACCAGGTGATTGCCCTTGCTTAGGGGAGACTGCCTTAGTTTTCATCACAGGTTAATTGCTCCTGATTAGAACAGTGCCATTTTAGGGGTGATTGTCCAGCAAGGCTACCGTTTCTACAATGCAAGACGACTTCTGGAGAGCATGACTCAGAAAAAGACAAGTCATAAAAACAAGATAGAATTACTTCTTTCAGGTTATTGTAAAGTTTTGAACCATGGTTTAGAAAAACCGGCAATTGACAATGTATTGATTATGGTGTTACTGTGTATCCAGAATATACCCTAATTACTCTATCTTTTGTCATCCTCCTTGAAGAAGGGAAGATTATCAGCTTTAGTGTACTTTCTTTAAGTGACCAAAATGTCTATATGCATTGAGCAGGAATCTGATCTCAAGTTTGAAGTTGAAAAGGGCACAAATAAAAAATACAGGCAGAGATTCCTGCTTTCTTGATTTGAGTTACCCATTGAATATCTGCAGGCCCAAGAGAGGAATCAGTGCTTTTAGCTAAAGCAGTCTCTTAAATCTCTGTCATAACCAGACAATGGGTAAAACTTCTGTGCTCCTCCTTCCTGCTTATGAGCAGGGTGTAAATCCCCCTTTGTGGGTGTGCCAGATATTTTCATTTGTAAATATACAACTGAAAAAAGTCACATAATTGTTTCTGAGCAACTTAAATTACTGATGTATTCACCCTTGCAACAATATCTATCAAGAGCCCACTTGTGTTCAGAGGCCATGGGGAATGCAGCAATGAATAAAAGCCACACAGCCTGAAATCCTCTGAATAGGCCACATCTATTTTTAAGATCCAACAGACTGTTTGACCTTGTGTCAAACTCTATGACAATAGTGAGGAGAGATACTGTAGGTAAAGAGACAAAATTATCTTAGGCTATATGAGGCCCTTTTGTAGTCTTTAACTTTTGTACCTGATCTAATATTCTTGTGACAATTAGGTAAACCTGTTGGACTGTTATCCCTAAATTCAGCAGACCTCAAGCCTATATTAAACCTAAAGCCAAAGATGCTATACAATACTATCTGAAATCTATAGAAAATATTTTCACATTCAGCTGTATCCTGGTTATCTGACTCTAACCATATATTTATCGAAACTGTTGACTTAAAATTTTTCCCCTCCAGTGGCTAAAATAACTCTAGTTCATGTTCCCCAGCACAGTCACTCATATTTGAGTTTTTAGTTTATGTCAACATACCAAGTTGGCCTATAAAGAAGACCAGAGAGGACAATGTGATAAGTCTATAAAACAAACTTCACGAAATCCTCACTTACTCTATGTTATCCTAGTCACCTTGTTGTTGTTAGTTGTTAAAGATATATTTATAATTGACAATGTGACACAGGAAGAAAAGGGCTAAAGGCGTAGGGGAAGTGGGAAGTGTAGGCAAAATGAAATAAGGGAAAAATATGAGAAAATGAAAAAATGGAAACAAAGTTTTTGTAAATAGGGATGGGAAGAGGGGTGAAGGGAGGGCAAGGACAAAGAGAAAAAATGAGAACCAAGAGCTGTCATGTAAAGGTACAAGATTACAATAATGAATGTAACTTTACTGTATACCTAAAATGTACCATTATCTTCTAAGTATCCAGTTCTTTAAGGTCTTCACTGTTTTGCAGTTTTGCATGCCCATAAAATTTTTCATACAAATTATTATCTCTATGCTCCTTTACTGCTGTGTTTTGTCAGTTACATGCACATTCCACTTACAGAATCTAAGAAGAAAGCAGAAGGATTTTTCTTCCTTACATATCTGGTAACCAGGTTTGACAGAATGACTAGAACAAATGTCTTTCTCCAGGGGTTATTACTGAGGTCTCAGGACAGCTGATAAACATAGTCAAAGGTCCAAATGTTTACCAAGCATTTTCTAAGATTTCTGTCTTCATAGTCTGGCAGAAAAATAACAATGAGGGACCGGGGATTTAGCTCAGTGGTTCAGTGGCCTGCCTTGCAAGTGCAAGGACCTGAGTTCAATCCCCAGCACAAAAATAAAACAAACAAACAAAAAAAAAAAAACAGTGAAAGTTTCTCCTTGTCTTTTCTTTGGGAAATTTAGATTAGCAAAAGAAAGCATTTCTGTGAATTAGTTCTTTGGATATTAGAGTTTTTATTTGACTTTTGTTACTGTAAAATTCCTTTAAAAGTTGGTTATAATATTCCTGTGTCTATGTCTTTTGCATCTTTTTAATAAAAAAATGTAAGGTAAAACATTGGTATATGACCTATAATTGTTTAAAGCCCATAGACTAGTGATTTTATGATTGTCACCAGTCTGGCATCTATTTGGACAAATTTTCCTGGGCTACGGATAACAATGGTTAAGAGTTTCCTTTATTTTATTTTATATTTTGAGAGTTTGGACTAACTGCAGTAAAAGCCTCTGACTTTCAGCCTGTTGTGGAGTGCTGATTTGTTTAGGGTGGTCTATGTCTGGTGGTCACTGCTCTGTATTTAGGAAGATGGCCAACATTCTTAAGACTTTGTGGAATGGTTTGCCAGACTTCCCGCAGATACTTTTTATGAAACCTCACGACCCAAGTGGACAAAAATTTTCAATTTTCACCTTCCCTGGAAATATTTTCCTTGATATGAAGAAACACATCTCACAACATGTACCTGGATAAACAAGGTGACCTCTCAGCATTAGTATATTGAAGTTCCTACCCAGTTCTTGAGCTGCATCATCACTCTCCTTGGATAAAATGTTAATAACTGAAACTATCTCTCATTTTGTCTTGCCCTTATAAATGGAATGCTGCTAGGTTACTCATTTGTTAATCAACATATATTAGTTGTACAAATGAATGGGTTTTAGTATACATTTGCATTTATACCTGTATTGTGTGTTGATCATGTTTATCTGCCCTTTTACACTTTCTTGTCTTTCCCTTTCTGCTTCCCATTCCCTAATATCACCTCTTCTACTGTACTTTCAAGTTTTTTCTGTGTTTGAAAAATGATGTGATATTTATTTGACCTATTTCATTTAATGTGACGTCCTTGTCTTCCACCCGGTTTCCTGAAAACAGCATAATTTTATTCCTCGTGCCTGAGTAATAGTCCATATATATAATATTTTCTTTATGTATTCATCTGTTGGCAGGCACTTAAGTTCATTCCATATCTTAGCTATTGCAAATTGTTCAACAAAAAACATGAGTATTACAAAGTGCTTCTTTTCTATGATGGTTTTAAGTATATTGGATACAAACCCAAGAATTGGATAAATGAATCTTATGATAATTCAAATTTTAGATTTTTGAGGAACCTCAATATTGTTATTCATAGTGGTTATACTAATTTATTTTCCCAGCAAAAAATAGAACTGTTCTCGCTTCCCTAAGTCCTTACCAAAACCTTATTTTGATTTTCTGTTTGTTTGTTAATAGCCATTTTGATTGGGATGATGTGGAATGGAATTTCAATGGAGTTTTGATTTGTATTTTCTTGATGCCTAAAAATATTAAGCATTTTATAAGCCATTTTTATTTCTTTTTGGAGAAATATCTGTTCAGAACATTTGTCCATTTTTCTTAGATTAGATTATTATTTTGTTCTTTGGTTTTCTGTGTTCTTCCTGTATTCTAGATATTAATCTTACGTTAGATGAATAACAAAAGTTTTCTCACATTCCGTAGGCTATCTCTTCACTCTGTTGATTATTTTTTGTTTTGTTTTTGCTGCACAGTGTTCCTAGTATCTTCATTATTTTCTTTTTTCAGTGTTGTGCAATTTTCATTTTAAAAATCTTTTATCTCATTAACTAAGTTTATAGCTAGATATTTTTTGAGGCTATTATAAATAGAATTGCTCACCTGGTTGCTTTTTCCGTGAGTTCATTACTGACATATGGGTTTGCCATAGATTGTATTTGTTATGATCAAGTATGATCTTTTCATACCTAAATTTTTAGGACTCATAATGATTATATGCTCAATTTTATCAAAGACATTTCTATTCATATGGAGAAGATCATATGATTTTTATTCTTGATTCCATTTATGATCTGTATCACATTAATTGATTTGAACAGGTCTAACCATTTTTGAATTATTGAAACGAAACAAACTTGATTGTGGTGTATATATTTTTAATTTGCTGTTGAACTTGATTTGCAAAAATTTCATTATTTGCATTTATTTTTATGAGGAGTATTGGTCTATATAGTTTTCCTCTCCTCTTCTCTTCTTCCTTTTCCTCTTTCTTCTCCTCCTTTTTCTCCTTCGTCCTCTACCTCCTCCCATATTCTTATTGACTTTGAGAAGCAGAGTGATACTAGCTTTGTAGAAGAAGTTTAGAAATATTCTTCCCCTTTTCATTTTATGTAATAGTCTAAGGAGCATTTGTATTAATTTTTCTTTGAAAGTGTAGCAAAATTCATTGATGAATCCATCCAATTCTGGGATTTTCTTTTCTTGGAGACTCTTATTATGGCTTCAATGTTTCAATGGATCTTACTTTTTAAACAATAAGTTTATTTTGTATGTCACATTGGTTTAATTTTGGTAGGTCATATGTCTCTATGAATTCATCCATTTTTTCTCAATATTCCTTTTTATTGGCATATTGCTCTTCATAATATTCCATAATGATTAAAAACATATTAATGGTAAATGTTAATCACTTGCTTGCAGAAACTTTGTGATACTCCAAATTTCATATGTCATCACATCCAGGACACATGTAATTTGGAAAATGTGAAATTTGAAATGGAATGTGAAATTAGAATGTGAAGATATAGAGACATAGAAAGAACTTCAGGAAAAATATATCAAGAAATGACTTCAATGGTTCTGTTCCTGATAAAAGTCTGAAAATATTCCAAGTAGAAGATAGAGAAACCATCAGTAAGTGTGGGCAGGACCCGGCAGACCACAACAGTGTGGGGCTGTAGGCCCCAGCAAGAGCCTGATGAGGTAATAGCAGCTTAGGCCACAGCCAAAGACCCACCCAGACAACAGCTACACAGGTAAGCAAGTTCCAGCCAGAGGCCAGCCCAAATACCATTGGTAAGTTCCCACAGACCACAGCCAGAAGGCATCAAGACAACAACTCAGTATGGGGATTCAGAAGGCCATCATTCTGAACCCAGGAATTGGTGCAGTGGTAAGCAGTAGAGAAAAGACCTCTCCAAGGTTTGTTGAGAATTGAAGCCCACTGTGGGAGCAAAGAGTCACTGCAATAAAGGTGCAGAAGAATGCATCAATTAAAATAAGAAGACACCTAAACAAGACTCAAAATGAGACTTCCAGATCACCAAAGGCAGCACTAAAGCTCAAAGATTTGGAGCAATCTGAAACTCAAACACCTGGACTTCATGAACTGGCAACAAAAGAGGACCTGGAAAAATGAAATCAGAAATAACTTTTCAGATAACAAAAGAGATGGTGTCTATAGTGAAAGATGTGATTAATAACTCTAGAACAGCCATTGACAAAGAAATAAACGAGCAGAGGAACATGATGGAATCACAGCATCAAAACAAATGGAATCCATAAACCAGGTGCAAATATATATCCAGGATATTAAAAACTCCATTGATAGTTTACACAACAGAATAAGCCAATACGAGGACAGAATAACAGGTATAGAAGACAGATTGTGATTAGTGAGCAGGAAAAGAAAGATTTATTTAAAAAGCAAGGGACCACAAGAAATCAATCCAGAAACTGCTAGATGATGCAAAGAATAATAACATAAGACTGATCAGAGTCAATAAAAAGACAGGAGACAGTGAAATTGACATGAAAAACCTGTTCACAGAATTAATGGCTAAACACATCCCAACTAGGGGAAAAGAATTAGATACACAGAGAAGTGAAGCGACTTCAATGAGCCATATTAGGCATATAATAGTCAAAATTCCAGAAACCTGCTAACTTCTAGATAAAGAAGAGCAGAACAAACCCAAAGCTCAGACAAGAGAGGAAACTATGAAAATCAGAACAAAAATCAATTTAATGGAAACTAAGAAAATGATATCAAAAAATAAATGAAAGAAAGAGTTGGTTGTTTGAAAAAAAAAAAAAAAACCTTAGGCAACTTTAACAAAAAAAGGAAAGGAAAGGCCCAAATCCATGCAATCAGGAATGAAAAGGGTGAATTTACATTGGACCCAGCAGAAATCCAGAGGATCATCAAAGCCTACTTGGAGAACCTATATGCCAATAATATGCAAAACACAGAAGAAATGGTCAGATTCCTAGATACAAATCTCTAAGCAAGCCAATATCAATCAATGAAATGGAAAATGTAATTAAGAACTTGCCTACTAAGAAAAGGCTGAGTCCTGATGGCTTCACTGATGCATTCTACAAGACATTTAGAGAACTACTGCCACGACTGTTTAAACTCTTCAATGAAATTGAAGGGGAAGCAATACTCCCAAATTCATTCCTGGAAGCAAGCATCACCTTGATCCCAACGTCAGAGAACGACCCAGCCAAGAAAGAGAACTCCAGGCCAATCTCACTAATGAACATATCTGAAAAAGTCCTTCATAAGATACTGGCAAACAGAATTCAGAAGATTATCAAGAAGATCATATACCCTGAGCAAGTGGGATCCATCCCAGAGATACATGCATGCTTCAACACAAATAAATCAAGAAATGTAATATACTATATAAATAGAGCCAAGGACAAAAGCCATATGATCATCTCAATAGATACAGACAAAGCATCTGACAAAATCCAACACACATTTATGATTAAAAACCCTATAGAAAATTGCAATAGATGGCCTCTACCTCAATCTGAACAAAGCTATCTATAAAAAGCCAACAGCCAATATCATACTAAATCGTCAAAAACTGAAATCCTTCCCACTAAAATCAAGGCACAAGACAATGGTGTATTGTCACCAGCACTCCTGTTCAGTATAGTTTTGGAAAAATTAGCCACAAAAATTGGACAAGAAAAAAAAAGGAATACAGATAGTAAACAAAGAAGGCAAATTGTCATTATTAGCAGATGACATGATACTCTATATGAAGACCCCAAGAACTCCATCAAAATTCTTCTACAGCTGGGCATGGTGGTGCACACCTGTAATCCCAGCACTCAGAAGGCTGAGGCAGGAGGATTGCTGTGAGTTCAAGACCAGCCTGGGCTACACAGTGAGTTCTAGGTCATTCTCAACTACATAGTGAGACCCTGTCTCAAAAAAATGTCTTCTACATTTAATAACCAAATTCAGAGAGGAGCCGGATACAGTATCAATACTCAAAACTCAATAGCTTCTCTGCACACATACACAAGATTCACTGAAAGAGGAATTAGAGAAACAACTCACTTCACAATAGCATTAAAAAATGAGAAAGGAACCCTCCTCCATTGTTGGTGGGAGTGCAGACTAGTGCAACCACTATGGAAATCAATATGGAGATACCTCAAAGAGCTTGGACTGGAGGTTCCATTTGACCCAGCCATCCCTCTGCTGGGTATCCTTCCAAGAGAACTAAAAGAATCATATCACAGAGAAGTATGTGCACCCATGTTTATAGCGGCACAGTTTGTAATAGCTAAATCTTGGAAACAACCTATTTGCCCATCTGTTGGAAACTGGATAAAGAAGTTGTGGTTTTTCTATAAAATGGAATATTACTCAGCCATAAAGAGCGAGAGAATAGATTCATTCATAGGAAAATGGATACATATTGAAGATATACTCCTAAGTGAAATAAATAAGTCACACATGTGTAAATACCAAATAGTTTCCCTGGTGTGAATATTCTGCAACAATGCATAAGATTCTAATAAGATTACTGACATTTAGAAATTTGAAGAAAGGAGCTAAAGGTGTAGGGAAGGTGTGATACATAGGGGAAGAACAAAAAGGGAAAAGAAAAAAATGTGAGAGAATGAAAAGATGAAAATAAAGTGTTTGTAGATGGGAAGGGGAGGAGGGGGTGAAGGGAGGGCAGAGGTAAGGGAAAAAAATGAGAATCAAGATTTGCTATGTAAAGGTACATGATCCCAGCAATGAATGTAACTGTACTGTATCCCTAAATGTACCAATAAACTCAATAAAATTAAAAAAAATTAAATACCTAGGAATCAACCTAATAAAATAAATCAAATACCTCTACTCTGAAAAATTAACACTCTGAAAAAAGAGATCAAAGAGGATATCAGAAAATGGGAAGACATCACTTGCTGCTGGTTAAGGAGACCCAATATAACGAAAATGGCCATAATTTAAAAACTGTTATATAGAGTCAATGCAATTCCAAATGAAAATCCAATAGTATACTTAACAAACCTTGAGAAAACAATCCACAAATTCGTCTGGCACAGGAAGAGACCTAGAATAGCAAAAGCAATTTTAGGCAACATATACAAGGTAGGGGGTATCAAAATCCCTAACTAGAAACTACACTACCAAGATACTGTTTTCATCCTATGAGGTGACATGAGATATAAAGGATTTATACCTTAATTTTAAGGATGGAGCCAACTTAGATATTTGGTACTTCATTTTAAAGGGTAGCTAGCTTACAAATTTAGGTTTATTTATATAAAAAGTGCAAGGTTATAGGTGTACCAGAGAGGAGTCATACAAAACTTGCTTGAAACTTGTACTTCAAATTCTTTTCAATGTGGAGAATATTTTCCATTTTTTTCTAATAGAATAATTGAATGGCACAATGCAAATCTGGAACTACTCCAATCAGAAGTTCACATTTTAACATCTGCTGCCTTCTTAGATACATACACTGACTGTCAAGCAAAAAGTAGTTTATGCAATCTTTGGTAAAAACTAATGCTTCTGTGTAATCATGGGGGAAAGTATTTAATTTATACATTTTTTAAAAGATTAATATTTTCTGTCAGTTAAATGATATTTGGATATTTTATTTGGCTAATTTTATTGGGCTTTGTTTTCCCAGGTTTGTGCGAACAGTTTAATGGTATATGAGAGTGTTTTTAGTTTATATAATTTAACTTACTTATTTCACTTATATTCTATGCTCTTCTCTTCCTTTGCACATCTATTGTGACTCAGCCACTAGAGTGAATCTTCTCTCCATAGCTGTCAAATAAATTTTATTATATGAAAATTTCTATAAAGATCCAGGTGATAGAAATTAAGCAGATAAGACTATATCACCCCAAAGTTTTCTACTTAGACCTAGTATTATTTAGTGTTGAGAATAAATGAGAAACAAGTCACAGGACAAACCCTCTGTTCTATCTTCTCCAGCATAAAAACAGGGGAATACATTTTCCTTTGCAATAGTGACATAAATTTACTTTTTAAAAGATTTTCACACTTCACACCCTAACACCAGAAACAACACTGAAATGAGTTTATGCAACAAGCTTTACAACAAGCCTTAGTTCTGATGTATTTCTTAGTCTCTCAAAAATATAATGCCTTTTGTTAAAGTGGTATATAAGCACTCAAGTTTAGTTGCTTATTTGAAGGTTTTAAAAAATTTTGTGAGGACTTTGTGCATATAAAGACATTAACATAAAATAAAATTTGTACATTTTTATCTTTATATTCTGTTTTGTTTCAATTTAATTCACAAGTTCAAAAAAGAATTTTAAAAAGTAGGGGAAAGATTGTTCTTCTGCTAATTTTCCAGAATTTATTACAAAATTATTTTGTAAAATATTACTGCCTAAACTCCAGGAATGCATCTGAAAAACATATAGCACAGCTTGATAATAATGTTAACTACTAGGAGTACTTTGGCATGACTAAGAGAGAGTGTGTGGAGTATCAGGGCTAATAGTGGCAAACTCATTATTTACACCATGGAAAAACTTAGTTTTTAAAACTATCTTTTAAGCAGAATTTTTGATTTCTCAGCATGAATAGCAATCACCTTTTTACCAAAGTTTTAAAATTATGTTATTTATTTGTTTATTTCATAGATATTTGGAGAGCAAATCACATATGTCTCTATTGTTTTAAGACCTGAGAATATAATAGAAATATTCTTGGTGCTCAAGGATCTCACAATAGATAGGTGAACTAATCACTTATAGTACATTGATGATATAGTTTATAATAGATTACTATGGGAATACACACAAGTGTAATGCTAATAATAATATGCTGAAATAGATTCCCCCCAAAATGTCAGTAATTTAATCTGCAGTATTTTGTTCTGTATGCAACCGTTTTAAGTACATGTTGTTAATACATAGTGCTATATATTAATTTTACCAGGCCCTGGAGGACAATTTGCCTTGGAAGGAGGAAATCATAGGTATCAGGAATTCCACCTCTATCACAAATGTTGTATGCTCCTATATGTATAAAGGCAAAGCCAAAAAACTCTACAACATGCCATTTGCAAGGAAATGGTCTTCCTTACCATCGTAAGCCTCCGGGTCAATGTGTCATTGGAATGATTGTTTAACAGCTCACAGAGTAGTTGAGATTATGCAGATTGCCCACAAAACCAATGAACTAGAATTTTTCCCACAGCTATTCAAGTAAACTAAAGAATTCAAATGCTTTCCTGTGGAATATTTATAATTCTCAAATTTCAAAAATTATGTTACATAATTTGTTTTATGTACAAGTGGACCTTAATAAGTTTGAATTTAAAAATGCAAATGCTCTGAAATATTCCCTACCACCCTTTTGTCAACTGTTATATGCTGAATTGAATCCTGAATAAACTGTATAGTAAATAATTACATTGCATATCTGATTTTGTTTCAGAAAGTTTGTACAATTTAATTTTTTTTTTTTTTTTTTTTTTTTTTTTTTTTTTTTTTGTGCCAGGAACCAAACTTGGGCCCTTGCACTTGCAAGGCAGGCAGCAGCAGAGCCACTGAGCTAAATCCCCGGTCCTATACGTAGCGTTTTAATGCATGAAAAATATAGGGAAAAAAAGATACTGGTGAAAAAATCTTCTTCTTCATCTTTTTTTTTTTTTTTTTTTGTATCCTCTCTTCTTTTGCTCACTGCAGTGCAGACAGTTTTCTTCCATAAGACTTTTTTGCCTGTATTGTTATTTTGCCATTCAGATTCCTCAAGTTTTTTTTTAATCAATTTTATTGATACATGTAGTGTATACAATAAAATGACATTCATTTTGGAGAATTTGTAGCTTTACATAATCAATCTTGGTTCTTATTTTTTCCCCATTCCACTGCCCTCCCTTCAGCCCCTCCCTCCCTATCTACAAAGACTTTGTTTCCATTATTTTTCATATTAATTCCATTCCCTTCTTTTCTTTCCCATACCCCTCCCATTTCCCCTTCTCACTTTTGTCAATGTATAAAAAAATAAAGATTGTTATATTTGCTGGAGATATTTTACTGAATTTCTTTCTTCAGTACAAATATGAAACAAAGACCATGCTAACATGATGTGTATAGGTGCTATGTCACTAATGACCTCAGGATTATTTTTGCCTTGAATCAGCTAGAATAGAGATAAAAATGTTTTAAAAGGTATTCAACATGAAAAGCTGTATAAATTTTGTTATTCATATTTGGATTTTGGGCTTTTTTCCAGCAACATAGAAGGTCATATTCTTAACAAAATATGTAATATTGTGATGAGTATTTTGGAGAACTATTTTACCTTTAATATTATTTTTTAAGCATCTCCTTTAAGGGGCATGGTGTGCAGACTAGAAGTTAAGGAAGAAAAACTCTTATTCCTTAGGTCTGGAATTTACAAAACCAAGTTCAAAGTGAAATTGCCAAGTCCTTTAATAAACACTTGTCAAAAATTTAAAGACATAGCAAAAAGACATTAAACTAGGTATGGAAACCTATGGAGTTGCACAAGATATACCTCCATGAGGCCACTCAGAGTCTGCTTCTTCTGAACCTGTTGGGTCTGGAGAACAGGGAGACAAAATAAGGTCATGTATTTGGTCAGAGATGTGGCAGTATTTCTCCTTTTAGTCTCAAAGCACAACACTTGGGTGTGCACTTGATGGAGTTAGGGAAATTTGTAACCGCTCCCCCGTGTACATCTCACACTTAGAATTGAGGATGGAATTGCACCTCACATTGCTCTACATCAGCTACATGAGAATAGATTACATCAAGATGAACTCAGTTCTCACATAATCAGGCAGAACAGGACTTCAGTGCAACTCTGTCCTCTATTCTCATGTACCCAGGAGAGGGCAGAACATTGCTAAGTGGATTCTTCCATGGAATCTGGGGAAAGTGATATTTCCAGGCAGAGTAGAAAGTGGAGGAGCAGGAAACCAGGCACAGCTGCCCTGGTTCCCAGTAGTTCAGGAGAGCTCAAGAATCCAGCAGCTTCTTTTTGGTGGTCCTGTAGACTGGCCATCAGAAAGGAAAGAAAATACTAGTTAAGGTTATTTGTCTGCAATAAATGAACACTTTATATGTGATTTTGTCACATTAAAAAGTAAAATTGTATTAAGACCATTAGGGTGTATATCAACTGTGAATAACACAATAGTCACAAGCTCTGTGGTTGAAAAACTGTCTGCCATTAGTAGTGGCAGCTGCCAACACTCTACACAGAAATCACAGTCCTCTGTGAATCAAAAAGGCAGTTTGTCACCTTATTACAAGAAGGGAGAGCTCTACTTTACAAGTGACTGTAACATTTTAAAAAGACTCAGGATAGATGGTTTAAGGCTAAAGTGGGCAAAGATAGATGTTTCCTACCTAAATATGTACAAATAGGAGCATTTTTATACAGTAATTTAAGATCTGTACACAAAGCAATTTTAGGGACTCAGAAAAAGCATTCTTGAGTTACTAGCTCTCAGGTAAGTGCTCTCCGTCTATTTGAGATGGTCTATGGTCCTGAGAAGAAGAATGTCTACCAAACAAACCATTCTCCCAGAAGAAAATTTGCTGAGTCTGCCTAAAACAATGAGGTTATTAACTGGGGCACACTCTTCTCTTCTTGGAAGAATTTTCCAGAATGAATACATAGTCACGAGAATGGAAGTAGCCTAAATTCATAGTCCTGATAGCAAAGCTGTGAGTGGCACTCCTCTATAGACTTACAAAAGTAACACTAAACTCTCCAGAGAAGACTTACTTCCTCCAGTCCACAAAGAGCACTAGACAAGCCTCAGGTAACTGCTGGCTGTGATTAACATAGCCAATCCTGGGAAAAAATTTAAGTAATGGAAAATTTCTACCATTTTTTTCAGGGTCCTTATAGTTTTATTCCTTCCCACACTGATTCTCACCTGTGCTCCAGTTAATCCACTTTCCTTACACACAAAATTTCAGGTCCCCCTCCCAACATATTCCCGTAAGAAACTGAAAAATGTCTGATAAACTTCCTTTGCTTTCACTGAATGTAGAGCTACTTGCATTTGGTAGTGCATTTGGTAGTTGCTCCGATGCTGCAATAGGCACTTCAGGGAGATCTCCACATGTACATCTGCTTTACACAACTTGGCCTGTCAAATATCAAACTAACAAGTAGAATTCATGTCCTTTGAGGAGGGTGAATTACTTAGAAATACATTGCATACTAGAAATATTTATTATCTGAAGAATGAACTGAATACTAACACTCTTCAATACTTTTACATTTTGATTTGCTTCCTTCAGTTTCAGTTGGCTTAAATAAAATATTGGATTTTTTAGACCAAGGTAGATTGGATTAAGTAATTGCAGATCATCAACCACCTTTAGGTAGTCAGAGTACTGTAGTGAGAAAGCACAGGTTTGAAAATGAGGAAACCTTGCTTGTTTTTAAGTCTTTATTCTGCTACTATGTGACTGTGGAACTCCATATCACATAATTACACTAAATTCCAGTTTATTTATTCACCAGTTCATTTCCTCTGATGGATGATTCTAGGAAGTCAGGCAGCGTATCCTGGATGAGAATTTTAGATGTGAAATTTCTGTTTTCTCCTGTGCATTTGCCTGTCACTGGTCCTAGGTCTGAAATGTTATTGATTTTGTATCTCGATTTATCATATATTTCTGTATATCTGTGTAGACTTCCCACAAGAAGCATTCCATAGCTATTCATGAATTTGCAGAATATTTTAGAGAAAAGTAAGATTTGTTTGCCAACACCACATTGAGGAGCACATCGAGATAATGAAGAGGAGGAAGCCAGGATGACTATTGATTAATGCCTCAGATTAGCTGCACTGGCTCTGAGCCACATCTCAGGGAGGATACCCTGCCTCAGAAAGATGCTTGTACTCTCAAGTGATAGTTATGGGAGGAGGAAAAGAGTTAATTAACTCTAAATATTGCTTAGTCTGACTTGTGCGTATAATTCAGCTAGAATGAAGCATCCTCGGTTCAAAATGCTTTTGGAGGCCACTAGTGTCTAAATGGGAAAATATTCCTCCTTTCTCGATCATGGACAATGAAAACAAAAACATAACAAAATTAGTATCTCAGAACACAAAGCAAAATTAAGCTTTAGATCTCCTTTCTTCCACTATAGTCAGCTTTAAGATCAGGAGCAGAAAAAGCGGAGTTTATTCTTATCTACTACTTTGCACTTCCAGGCTGCTTTTTGTTTTCCAGTTACTATATTTTATCAGTATTAACTCCATGTTAAAAGCCAAAGAACTGAATAGAATCAAACTCCCTATATTAGGTAAGGAATATGAACTCAATACTCCAGATAGAGATGAAGCTTACATATTGTGCACCAGACTAATTTTTAAAAAAGAGCTCCATATCTTGATTACCGTGTTTCTAGACCTTGTCATATCTGTTGTGTCGACTATAACAAGGCCAGCATTGCTGTGCAAGGACGGTGCTCATGACTCTTTCTTCAGTGATGCATTTATCAGAACAGTCAAGGTCTGGGCCTTGAGTTCTCTCTGCTCCTGGGAGCTATAACTGCTTCCAGGAAAGAAGTGTTGCCTGTTTGCCACAATAATCTTTTCCAGGGTCAGATATAGTTTGCTTTGAAAAGGTTCATGTGCTTGGGTCCCTTTGTGATTCCACTGAGAAGTAGCAGAACCTTTAAGAAGTGGTGTTTGAATTGGGGTAATTAGGTCATGGTGGTGCTGCCCTGAAAAGAGAAAAATGTCCATCTAGTGGATACGGACCAGGAATTGAGAGACTGGGTTAGCTACTTAGAAACTGAATAATTATAAAATAAAGCTACTCATGTGCTTGGCCTCTTGTGGCCGTCTCACCTGCATTATCCCATGAGCTCTTCCCTATGAACATCTTGCTTGAGATTCACACCAGAAGCCACACAGGTACTAGCGCCATGCTCTGAGGTGTCAAGAACTGTTAACGAAATACCGCCCCCCAATAAATCATGCACCCTTAGGGATTTTGTGACATCCACACAAAATAGACTAGGAAAATTTCCTGTAGGTACTTAGAATGGTAATTTTCTTCTTAAATTGCCCACCAACTGTTTTGAACTTGGAAGAATTCTCATCATTTTGAACTGAGGAGTTTCTCTTTGTGTTTTTTTTCACTTTGACTTGAAATGTATTACAATTGTGTTAAATAGTCATAAGGACCAAGATTATAAAACAGAAAAATGTTCAGTCTGTCATTTTGCAAGCACAGTACTCAGGTAGGCATGTAACAACAATGAAGGCAGCAATGATTTGAAGAGTGTGTTTACGAGAAAGTAAACATCTAGAGAACTTTTCTATAGTGATAATAGAAATCAGACATTGAGGCAAGTGATGTAGACAGAGAAATGAAAGAGGAACCAGAGCTCTATGGAACTCCAGGTACTCTCCATCCACCCCTTAGCATCCCAAAACACCCTTCATTCTAATTAAGGGGTCATTTTAACCAAAGCATCTAAACAATAAAATAATTTCATTGACAATGTCAAGGTATACTACTTAAAAATACTGTCTTCCTCTGATCACTTATGGTTGAGCTTACCATTTGAATTCTCCACAGCTGTGTCCTCCCAAGGGCCTCGTTTAACTCACATTTCCTACTCCCTTTGAATTTTCTTGACTTTAAACTGAAGGTTAAGGAAGCTTGGAAACATTTTAGGCAGGGTTTATTGTGAGAGAAGGGCTGTCTACCCTTCAATGCCAGCAAATCAGTGCTGGCACTAGTTATTGAGTTATTTCAGCTTGTCTCCCAGGAACATTGCCTGCCACACTTGGCAAAAATACCAAAGGGTTTATTGAAAGTTTTTAAAACCAAGACAGTCAGCATGTTGAAATAAATAAGTTTTATAAGCCCCATATATATCTACTTCTTTCTTTGTATCTGTAATCGACATCTACATGGAACGTTTGATTTCCATAAAGTATTATCTGACAAGACCGCTTCCTTTATTAATTTATTTTCTCTTTCAGGATGATTCTGAAAAACATATATGCCTTTGGATAAGGACTTCTTTTGTTTTTAGAACGACACATTTTTTAAACCTCCAATCATACTACGGAGATATTTTGAAGGTAGCTGTGTTTTGACAAGTTGGTTTGAAGCAGTGATGCACTCAACAACTTGGTGTAACTTCTAGTTAGCAAACATATAGAAAATAATGGAATTTGTGCACTCTTTGGATGACCCAAAAAGGTTTTGCTTTGAATTTGATGTCAAACAAGGGTGATGAACAGTCATTGTTTTCCAGGATTTCTTAGTGTTATGAATGTGGCCTATTTCCATGTGTTTGAAAGAACTTTTGTATGTAGCCATTATTTTCCCCTAAAGGTGTTCTTCCGTTCTATCACTTGTTTCTAACTGCAATCTGAGTGAAAGATAAACTTTCTCCTTCAAAAGTGTACAGATGCATCTACAAAAGAACGATTCTCTTTCACTACTTCTCCGTCATGCTTTAACAATAATTCTAAATCATCCTTCCTTTGTTCTGAGTGAGCACAGTAACCTTCCATTAGTTATAATTTATTTCTATGCTATATTTATTTATATGATTTATAACGTATTTATTTTAAAATTCAGTTGTTAAATTTTTTCCAATTATAAATGTTGTGTATCTTGGTTCAGTAAGAATATTCTTTAAATTTTTAAATAAAATTAAATAAATATACATACATTTTACTTAATACCTTTACTTATAGTCATGTGTTTCAGGTAAGAATAGATGGTATAATAATGCTGGTTCATAATATAATGCAAGTAAAATTTTCTGTTATCTAGTAAAAATGCAGCCACTATAATATTAAAGTGAAATATATTACCCTGTATTTGCGGTGATGCTGCTGTAAAAAAACTACTGTACTGATAGTTATATAAAGTATAATACATATAATTATGAATATTAGACAATATTTAACTATGAAATAAATTGTTATCTTTTTATTTTTAACTTATAATGTTCTCATTGTACTCATGGGCACGAAATATTTGCCATAAAACAGTATGCCATGTTTTACCAGAAGCTTCATATATCTTTTCTATTCTGTATCTTGACAGTACCAAGAGTTTACATCAACTGTTTGACCTGTACCAGCCACATTGTGTGACTACACTTTGTGGTGCTTGCACAAAGAAAAAATTGTCTAATGATGTGTTTTTCAGGATAGGTCCACATTATCTGTTAAGGAACTGAATTTAATAACACTTTCCAGTACCTGTTAAATACCTTAATTGAAGAATAAATTGTAGTTAATGTATTTCCATTGTCATTTCTCTGCATAACCTGCTATTGAAATATAATTCTCAAGAGACTATAATCAAACATATCAGTGATTTAACCTAGCTCACAAACTGATAAGAAAAAGTGTAAGATGCTAAAACTGCTTCAAAACAGAATCCTAGAAATGGGGATTTCTGTGGTTTACCAGTTATAGTAATGATTGAAAGAATTCGCAGCTCTATGCAGAACTTCCTACATGGGAATAGACTTTTACCATTTACAGTTAATTTTTCTCCTGGATAGAAGTAATTTTATATCAATATTGAATAAGACTCAGCTGTATTAACTCCAAAGAATCATTTGTGCGAGTATACATTTTTACACCAGGGTGGAGTGTGAGCTTAAAGTCACACTGAATTTCCTCTGAATTTGTGGAGATAGAAGCAGGCACTAAAGTCTGTGCCTTGCTTCTTGTCTGAGTTTCCTGAATGGGACATAGATGCAGACCCACATAACAAGATGGGTCAGAAGCAGAACGCCACTGGCTCACAGGTGCAAGTGGACACTTCCCACCCTGCTAAAGGCATCATTTTGTGACCTGAAGGACAATGCTCAGTTTATCGAGGAAGAGTCAATTTACTTGCCTAGGTCTTGCCCATCTAAGCAAATGTACTGTACAAAACATAAAACAAAAAACAAAACAATTGTAGGTTATGGTATTTGTGGCCAAGAGAGACAAAGCTGCTTTCCTGCAGGTCACATCCCCAGGGACCTCTATTCATCCCAAGCCCTGCAGGGGCCCTGGCACAGCTGAGCAGAGGTTATGGAAGCACATTTTTGGAGACAGCACTAAAACATGGCTAGGTGAACCACCAGGAATGCAAAACAACCCAAAAAGAAGGTAAAGGAAGGAGAACAAGGGAAACAAACTCTTCAATTTAGGAAGGAATATGAACACAAATTAAGACTGAGCTGCAAACCTGAATGGAATGAGAAAGCAGACACTGTATTATACAGAAATCAACAATAGAATGACAAAATTGAATTGACTACAGTTAGCAGACAAGTCATGCTGTCAGAGTTTAAGAAAAAAAATTACCCAATTAGTCATTATGACTGTAACTAGTAAATATAAAAATACTAGTGCTACTGGTTAAGGAAAATGAAATAAAATCTAAATTTTTAGTTCAGCTGCTTCTGTCATATTCACAACTATACATGGTATCATTTTCACAAATGAGATTATAGTTAGAGAGTGCAAACTTATTTCACTATCTGCTAAATATTTTCATTTGACTGACAAATATTTTTTTATTCTGGCATACATTAGTATGAGAGAACTCTAGCCAAAAACATAAAGATAGCTGAGATATTTATATTTTTCCCCAATGCTGTTTTTTTGAGGTCACAAAATTCTACAACAAAGTAGAAAAATCCTCCCCCCCTTTATTTTGGTCTGGGACTAGAACTTGGGTCCTTGCTCTTGCAAGGTAGATGGCAGAACAACTGAGCTAAATTCCCAGCCCTTTTTTTTTGGAAATGCTCCCCTTTTAACTGTTATTAATTGCTAATAAGTGAATTTCTACAAAAGGTGGGCCTTTTATGTTAGTAGATGGACATTATATAAATTGAGTAATATTATTGTTTTTATTTGGTAAAATATACTTAACAAAATTTTACTATTTTAACCATTTTGAGGTCAATCAGCAGCATCAAGTTTATTCACAATGTGGCGCAACCATCTCCACTATCCATTTCCTGAATTTTTTTGTCACCACAGATGAAAATCCTACATCTATTAAGCAATTACTCCCCATTCCCCCTTCCTCCAGCCTCTCCCAGTCATTAATCACTCTCTGTTTACATGATTTGTCTATTCTAGATATTTCATATAGATGACAATATATAATACGTAGGTTTTTATGCTTGGTCCATCCATGCTGAAATATATATGAGTAGTTTGTTATTTTTGTAACTGAATAATATTCATTTGCCTAGAAATATATATTTTTTCTTGTTTTCTTTTTTTTCTTTTTTTTTTTTTTTTTTTTTTTTTTTTTTGGTACTGGGGATTGAACTCAGGACCTTGTGCTTGTGAGGCTGGTGATGGCATCACTGGGCTAAATCCCTGGCCCTTAGAAATATAAGTTTTGTTATGCACTCATTCAGTGATGGACAGTTAGGTTTTTCTCACCTTTTGACTGTATTGAATACAGCTGGGATATATATTGTATGATTTTTTTCTTAGCATCTTTTTCAATCCTTTTGGATATAGAATTTCTGCCTTGTGTGATAAAATGAGAACCAAGATTTGTTATGTAAATGCACAAGATCCCAATGATATATGTAACTGTACTGTATACTTAAAAAGTACTAATAAACTCAATAAGAAAAAAATGATAATTCTATTTTTAAATATTTAGAGAATTGGCAAACTGTTGTCTACAGATGTTGCACATTTTACATTCTTATAACCTATGTGTGAGAGTTATGATTTCTCCATGTTGACATCTTTCTGTGTGTATGTTGTGTGTGTGTGTGTGTGTGTGTGTGTGTGTGTGAACACAGGTGCTTTATACTGAGCAACATACCCAGGGTTGTTTGTTTTTTATTTTTTAATTTTTAGGTTTTTATTTTGAGACAAAGTCTCTTTCTAAGTTGCTCAGACTAAACTTAAATTGCCCAGTCTGGACTCTTCCTGTCTCAGCCTTCCAAAATAGTGGGACGACGGGCATGTACCCATACAAGAGGCTTGCTAATTTTAATTATGGCCATCTTACTGGATAAATTGGTATCTCCTTGAAGTGTTGATTGGTATTCCCCTACCTAAAAATGCTGAAAACTTTCTTGTCTGCTTGTTAGGCATGTAGATGCCTAACTTGAAGAATGATTATTGAAAGCCTTGCACATTCAAGTCCTTTGAACATTGGATTGTTTATAATACTGTTGATGATTATAAAATTTTAGATATAAGCATCGAGTAGAAATAGCGTTAAAAAGAACTCGACTGTTCCAAAATATAAAAAAGAGCATGAGGCAGTGAGAAGTGACAGGGCATGATGAAATCCACCCCATCATTATCAACCTGCGACTCAAATGCAAGTGTCCTGTGTTCTAGCTGTTCTACCTGTCCCGATCCCATGTTCTTGTATATCACAGCCTAGGCTGCAGCTAGGAGAAATACATATAATATGGAAAGCATAACTGCTGGAGGTCATCTTAAATGTTTAAAATAATGAACACATATTTTGATTTAGGGTTTAATTTTATATACACACACATACACATTTAGGGTTCAGTAGAAGATTTAGGGTTTAATAAAAAAGATACAGAAATACATATAAAACACAACATTGAGACCATTCAATGTGTGGCAATAAAGTAGTATCATTTTGTAAGGTCATTATTAATGAGCCAAATAATAAATGCACTTTAATGATATCAGTCTAACTCCAGAGATTAAAATATCTACAGACAAAATAAAATAGAAGGGAGAGATTAATATTTGGTATAAAATGTAAAGTATGAAATATAATAAAATCAGTGTTACTACCTTTAATGTGCTCTCACATCTTTTAATTTTATTTAGCTTTTTAATATCAATTACAGATGAAGCACAAAATAAGTATGCAAAGAGAAATGAAAAGATTAACAAATGTTTAATAAAAGATGCAGTTCTCTGGAGACTAGGATTCTTTTTTTTTTTTTTTTTTTTTTTTTTTCTCGGTACTGGGGATTGAACTTGGGTCCTTGTGCTTGCAAGGCAGGCCACTGAACCACTGAGCTAAATCCCCAGCCCCCAGAGAATAAGATTCTTTTGGTGAGGTATTAGGTAGACTGTGTGGAGGCCATATGTGTCCCCCTTAGTACTCTGAAGCCAACCTTTGCAGTTCCGCATCATTCAGAGTGTGGCAGGAACATCAGAAACAGTGAGGCCAAAAGTCTAAAGCCACTGAG
The DNA here is from genome assembly GCF_012274545.1 of Fukomys damarensis. Lineage (NCBI taxonomy): Eukaryota > Metazoa > Chordata > Mammalia > Rodentia > Bathyergidae > Fukomys > Fukomys damarensis. The sequence continues at coordinate 21,697,843 of NW_022900941.1, read as the reverse complement.
AGAGGATATAAAAGATAGAGCTCATCAGATGCTTAGATGGTCCAGAGACCAGAGCATGGATTTAGGATGAAAGCACTCAGCTATGTCAGATACAGCAAACAGAGCAGAGCGTGACCTTTTGCTAGGGAGAGAATGGTCCAAATTTTCTCAAGGGTCAGGGATTATAAATGAAGGAATGTTGATAAAAATACAGACAGGAGTAAATTGCTTTAGTGCCTTGTGACCTGAGAGGTACATTGCCCTGCCATTCTTTTAGAACAGCCTTTATCTCAGCTACCAAAAACATTGTAACATTTTTTTCCAGAGATGCCATTCACTTTTTCATAAATTTAACATTCAACATTCACTTTTCCTTTGTATGAGAGAGTCTTGATGATTCTCAGCAGTGATTCTTCACCTTTGTTCTTTTAAACAATTTCAACACTTTAAGTAGAATAGGGGACTACAGGATACGGAATTTAATCTTGGTGAAGAGAGGCATAGAGAAACTGAAAGGGAAGCTCAGGGCTGACACATACAAACTAGGGTCCATTTGGCATCACAGTTCTGGTTAGTTAACTTCCTGTGAAGACAAAGGATTAAACTACACACACACACAATTTGCCATTGAACTTTTACAAATCCCCCCTCTAGATAATGCAGTTCATTAGTATTAAATAATAGCCTATTCTTCCTAAATACAAAATGTTCCCATTTGATACCTGGCAATGTGAACACATAGTTGTATTTGGTTTCAAAGATTAAAATATGATCACACATGGTTTCATTAGGGAGAGTAGAATAATTCATTCGTACCTTTTCTGTTAATTTTGAAGCCATTATTTTATTGTGGGTTTTGAGTAGTTGTCTTACATCCAATATAAGGAGGAAATTCTGATTTACAGGTATTAAATTACTATATTATTATTATGGATGGATAAAATGTAGTACAGAAGAGAAATGTGTAGAATATTAAATTCTAAGAGTAAAGTTCACAGATCTTTGATCCTCAGAAATTGATGGGACACATTTATATAGCACACTCAAATTCAACCTGCAATGGAAAACCATTTGGTCAGATATCCAGCTTTCAAAATGTCTATTCCTCTAACTCAAGGATAAATCTTCAATTTTTAGAAATTCCAGTACTATCCAATAAGAATTTCTATAGTAACAAAGATATTCCATTTTCACACAGTCCAATATAAGTAACCATTAGTCTTTTGGAGTTCTTCAATACTTGAAATATGCTTTAAAAAGCTAAGAACAGAGTTTGTTGGTTTATTTAATTTTAACAATATGAATTGAAATTTAAATTGATGCAGGTGACTACTGGATGTCACACTGGACACTTAATTTATAGAGTACATTTATTTACAGTGATAACTTGACAACAATTGCATTGATTTTAAAGTGGGACAAAATGTTGGCTAAACAAATAAGAAGAGAATGCTGTTGGCAAACGAAATCATCTTTTCTCCCACTAACCAATGCTCTAGCATTCACTGGAATTCTGGCACTAACCTATCCCATAATGAAGAGTTAAACATGCAAAAATTTGCTCCTCAATGTTTTCCATTTTATTAAATTACAGTTTCTCAATGTAGGTATTAATGATCCTCTGGATTTCTGCTGGCTCTGTTCTGATTTCAAATTTTTCAATCCTAATTACCTGGATTTGAGCTTTTTCTTTCCTTTTTTTTGATTAGGTTGGCTAAGGGTTTATTGATTTTATTTATTCTCTCAAAAAATCCACTCTTCAATTTGTTGATTTTTTGTATCATTCTCTTAATCTCCATTACATTGATTTCTGCTCTGATCTTTATAATTTCCTCCCTGATATGAGCTTTGGGTTTCTCTTGTTCTTCTTTTTCTAGGAGCTTAAGATTCCCCATTAGGTTGTTTATTTGAGCTTGCTCTGTTTTTCTAGTGTGGTCATTCACTGCTGTGAATACCCACATAGAACAGCATTCATTGTATTCCATAAATTCCTGTATGTTTTACTGGCAATGTCAATAAATTGTAAAAACTATTTAATTTCTTCTCTAATTTTCTGTAAGACCCATTAGTTGTTAAGGAGAGTGTTATTCAGTTTCTATGTGTTTGTGAAGTTCTTGGGGTTTCTTTTGGTATTGATCTTCCGCTTCATTGCAATGGTCTGTTAATATTCACGGGATAACTTCAGTTCCTTTTCATTTACTTAAACATATTCTTTGAACTACTATATGATCTATTTTGGAGACTGACCTGTGTTCAGTGACCTGAAAATAATGTATATTCTGCTTTGTGGGGTGGAACACTCTGTAGCCATCTATTAAGTCCATTTGTTCAAAAGCAAGGATCAGTTCTAATATTTCATTGTTGATTTTTTTTCTAGCTGATCTATTTGTGACAGTGAGTAATTGAGGTCCTCCTCTGAAATTGTATTAGTCCTTATTTAGTTTTTCATGTCCCTTATTATTTGTTTTGTATAGATGGGGGCGTTACTATTTGGTGGATATATATTTATGATAGTCATATCATCCTCTTGGATTTTTCCCTTTACAAGGAGGTTGTATAGACAGATTTCTAGATACATTTGAATTACCGAAGTTAAAAATTAAATACCCCTATTACAATCAGTGAAACTGAAAATGTAGTTTACAGTTTACCAAAAAAGAAAAGCCAAGGTCTTCATGGCTTCCCTGCTGAATTCTACAAGACACTTAAAGAAGAACTATTGCCACTACTATTTAAACTTTTCAATGAAATTGAAAGGGAAGCAATACTTCCAAATTCATTCCTGGAAGTAAGTGTCACTTTGATTCCAAAACCAAGGAAAGACAGAACCAAGAAAGAGAACTATAGGCCAATCTCCTTAATGAACATAGATTCAAAAATCCTCAATAAGATACTGGCAAACAGAATACAGAGGGTCATCGAGAAGATCATAAACCCTGAGCAAGTCAGCTTTATCCCAGGGATGCAAGGGCAGTTCAACAAATGTAAATCAATAAATGTAATACCCTGTATTAACAGAGTTAAGGACAAAAACCACATGATCTTCTCAATAGATGCAGAAAAAGCATTTGACAAAATTTAACACCCATTTATGATAATAGCCTTACATAAAATTGGAATAGATGGTCTTTATCTCAACTTGATAAAGGTTATCTGTGAAAAGCCAACAGACAACAGCATACTAAACAGTCAAAACTGAAAACTTTTATGCTAACCTCACAAACAAGATAAGGATGTCCACTATTACTACTCTTACTCAATATAGTTTTGGAAATATTAACCACAGCAATTAGATAAGAGAAAGAAAAAAACAATAAAGATAGGAAAGGAAGAAATTAAACTGTCATTATTTGCTGGTGATATGATACTCTACATAGAAGCCAAAAAAAAAAAAAAATCTGCCAAGAGACTTCTAGATTTAATTGACAGAATAGCTGGATACAAGGTCAATACTGAAAAATCAACAGCCTTCTTGTACACGAATAGGCAACTCACCAAGAGAGAATTTAGGGAAACAATCCCTTTCACAGTAGCATCCAAAAAATGAAATAACTGGGAATCAATCTAACAAAGGTAGCAAAAGACCTCTACCTTGAGAACTATATCACTCTGAAAAAAGAGATTGAAGAGTCTATAAGAAAATGGAAAGACATCTCCTGTTCCTGGGTAGAAAGAAACAGTATAGTGAAAATGGTCATACTTCCAAAACTGATATACAGATTCAATGCAATCCTGATGGAAATTACAACATTATATTTCACAAAATAAGATAAAACAATCCAAAAATTCATTTGGAATCACAAGAGACCTAGAATACCAAAAGCTCTTCTAAGAAACAGAGACATGGCAGGGGGAATCACAGTGCCCAACTTGAAACTACACTACAAAGTCACTCTGATAAAAACAGCATGGTACTGGCAAAAAAACAGACCCAAGGATCAGTGATATAGATTAGAAGATGCAGAAACAATTCCAGACATATTCAGCTAACACATTTTTGATAAAGGAACAAACCATCCTCAGTGGAGGAAAGATAGCCTCTTTAATAAATGGTATTGGAAAAACTGGATTTCAACTTGTCTAAGATTAAAACTACAGCCAAATCTTACACCATCACTAAATGAAAATCCAAGTGGATTAAAGATCTAAACATTAAAGCAGAAGCACTAAGAAACACTGCTGGAAGATAAGTTAGGAAGAACTCTGGCATAGGAAAAGACTTCATGAACAAATCCTCAGTAGCACAGGAACTAGCACAAAGAATCAACTGGGCTCTCATCATTATAAAAACAAACAAACAAACAAACAAACTTCTGCACTGCAAGAGAAATCACCAACTGAGCTAAGAGACAACTTACAATGTGGAAAAAAAGTTTACCAGCTATTCCTTAGCAAAGTCTAGAATATATAAAGAACTCAAAAATATTATCCCCCCATAAAGACCTGATTTAAAAATGGGAATCTGAAATGAACAGACATTTCTCAGACAAAGAAGTAAGAGCAGCAAAAAAGCAATGAAAAAATGTTCAACCTCACTGGTCATTTGAGAGATGCAGATGAAAGTGACACTGAGACTCCACTTCACACCAGAAAGAATGATTACTATCAAGAAATCAACCAATAACAAATGCTGGTGGGGTCGTGGGAAGAAAGAAACCCTTCTTCATTTTTGGTGGGAATGGTGCAACCACTGTAGAAATCAATATGGAGATACCTCAAACAACTAGAACTATAAGTCCCCTTTGATCCAGCTATTCCTCTGCTGGGTATCATCCCAAAAGAAAGAAAAATATAATATCACAGTGAAATATGATCATCTATGTTTATAGTGGCACAGTTTATAACAGGTAAAACTTGGGAATAATCCAATTGCCCATCAACTGGACACTGGATAAAGAAGATGAAGGTTTTTTTGTATATATATATAAAATGGACTACTACTCAGCCATACAGAATAAGAAACTAGAGACATTTATAGCTAAGTGAGTGCATCTTGAGGTGATACTCAAGTGAAATTAAAAGACAGACGTGTAAATATTGAAGGTTCTCCCTTGTGAAAAATTAAAAGTGTAAATAAGGTTCAAAAATTTATAATTGATATTGTGTAATAGGAAGAAAATGTCTAAAGGAATAGGAGAAGTTGGATGTGTCGGGGAAAGGGAAAAGAAAAAATATGAGAAAAAGAAAAAATGGAAAGAAAGTTTTTGTAACTAGGGCAGCACAGAAGGGGGAGGGAGGACAGGAGAAGGGACAAGGATAAGAAGCAAGATACATCATGTGAAGGTACAAGGTCCCAATGATGAATGTGACTCGATTGTATACTTAAATTGTACCAATAAACTTAATGCAAAAAATAAAAACACTTAAAAATTTCTCCTATGTGAATTGATTCATTCCTTTCTGGATTAGCATTACGTTGAGACTTCGTACAAATGAAATGAGATTTTTTTCTATTTAAGCCATTTTCATTATTGTATCCTATTATTTATAGAGGATACTTTATAATATATATTCTAGATTTTATTTAATTAAATTTTCATAGAAAGTGTTTTTAATCTTCAAAATTAGAATGTGCTCTTACTGGAGTTTTAAATAAAATAAACCTTATTTATTTGAGGATAGCCTATATACTGGATATGGGAAAGCTAGGGTCTTTATGCAGTAACAGCAATAATAGGGACAATTATGAACATTGTCACATTTTTTGTCTGAACTGAAATTCATCTTAAAATTTTCTATGTAGCACAATGAAGCATATGCTATTTGAATCAAGGAGCATTAGGAAGGATTAATGAGATTAGATAACTCATAAGTATTGAGGATATAACACAGTCTTGAGCCTACTCTTTTCAACAAAATAGCAATAAAGATTATATTGATTTTCTCTAACTAATTGGTATATGTAATTATCTATTTTATAAATTGAATTTTATGAAAAACATAAGACAGACACACCATTGGGATACATGTACATGCAAAAGCTCATTTACTTTTTCCTTGAAATTTCTGGTTATATGTAGAACTAGCATATTTTTGAGTCCAGGAAATAGGCAGGGAAATGTCACATTGAGGAAATGGGAGTTATGTGCTTTATAGAAAATATAAGAGAAAAGGAATAATTAAACTAAGATGTCAGATTCTAAAACATCTGTGAAATAAAAGATATAAATATATAATGCTTTATACAAGCAGTGGATGACTTACTAAATTTAAAAGCTAAAATGTCGGAAATATTTACTAATATTAAAGTTAGTTATTTAAAACAAAGTTCTAAAAATCTATCTGCAATTGGTTGCAATGACAGTAGAATATTAAAGTAGATTTCAGAAAACTTTACCAATAATGAAAGCAGTAGGTTTCATCTAGTGTATCTAACATTCAGATGGAATTGTTGTCTCTTGCCTTCGGGATTGGATTAGAGGGTGGGCAACCTTCAAGCAGTAACAACACTCTTTAGTTTATGCATTAAGTTTGTAATACTTTAGGAGGATTGCTTGGGGGAGATTGTGCATTTGTCTTTTTTTCTTTTTTCTTTTTTTTGTTTTTTTTTGTACCGGGGATCAAACTCGGGTCCTCGAGCTTGCGAGGCAGGCCACCAAACCACTGAGCTAAATCCCCAGCCCATTTTTGTAATTTTTTTCCTGAAAACATGTAAATAAAATTCAATCATCATGTATCTGTAAAATGAATTTTTATATGACACAATACATGGTGAAGAAATAGAGTAAAAACCACTCAAATTTCTTCCAAATCTTGGTATTCAATACTGCATAAATAAATATGTGAATGAGTATAGATATACAAAAAGATAAAAAAATCTAATCTAATGCATAAGCCAGTTTGTTGTCTTTACTTCTTGGTTTACCTTTATCATCTCCTCCTCTTCTTTCTTCTCTTCCTCTTCCTTGTCCTCCTTCTTCTTCCTCTTCTTCAACAAATTGTAGGTGGGAGTAACTTTTTTACTGTGGTGATATAAAATTTATTATTTTAATATTTTTCAAAATTATTAGGGTACAGGCTATGGATATATATATATCTTGTTCTTTTTTCTTATACTTGCTATCATATTTCTTTTATTTTGTTCTTTATCTTGAAACATTCTTCAAAAGTTCTTATTGTGCCTTTATCCATGTAAAATAGTGTTCTTAAGTATTCTTGGGTCACGTGCCTCAAAACATTGCTGGATGAGACTGACATATTTAATAACTTCATCTCAATGTAGTTCTTAACTATGATTAAAGTTTATAACTCCTTAGAATTTTATGAAGATTGCTCCTAAGTGAAAGTTTGATGATAATAACCTGATATAAATATAATTTGGGATAAAAAGACTTTTAAGGGACAGTACATTTAAATTTCCACAGACTACTTTTCTCATAAGCAGATGCTGGGCTCAAGCTGGTAAAATTTAATGCACATACTTCTTGAAGTTTCATCTATGTTTTGTGAATGTAACTTCACAACAAACTTTCTAATAATCTCCACATTTTGAAAAATTACTGTCAAAAATATTCAACTCCTATATATCCCCAAACTTTCCAGGCATCCTTTCCCTAAAGAGAATAATTAAATGACTTGTAGATGGGGAAAACTTAAACAGCACTAAGATCTATCAATGTAGGCTCATACTTTAGTGATTAAAATATCTAACAGAGAATTGATATTTTTTCCCAATTTGGAAAAAAAATGTATGCAAAACATTTATTCATTTTCCTGTTAGCTAGGTATTCAGTTATACAAACTTTGCTTAAAATAGTCACTTAATCAAATAAGTATGTGTCTTCAGGTTCAATTAACTTATCCTGAAAGGTAATTAGAGGTGACAAAGGAAAAATAAATTTCTATTTCTCATTTTATAAAAAATATAAATCCACTGTATTTTAGAGAAATAATAGTGCTTTCAAATTCCAACTGCAGCATAAGTAACTAAAAAGGTAGGTGTAATTATTTAATTGAGCTTCACTAGTGACATGGATGAAATCTATCCTCCAATTAATTACTGTGACAACTCATAAGTATAAATGATGGAACTACAGTAGCTTCAAGCCCCGATACTACTACCACAAAGTCGCTCTTTAAACTAAAGAAGATGTGGTTTTTCTATAAAATGGAATATTACTCAGCCATAAAGAATGAGAAAATAGATTCATTCATAGGAAAATGGATACATATTGAAGATATACTCCTAAGTGAAATAAATAAGTCACACATGTGTAAATACCGAATAGTTTCCCTGGTGTAAATAATCTGCAACAATGCATAAGATTCTAATAAGATTACTGACATTTAGAAATGGGAGGAAAGGAGCTAAAGGTGTAGGGAAGGTGTGATACGTAGGGGAAGAACAAAAAGGGAAAAGAAAAAAATGTGAGAGAATGAAAAGTTGAAAATAAAGTGTTTGTAGATGGGGAGGGGAGGAGGGGGTGAAGGGAGGGCAGAGGTAAGGAGCAAAAATGAGAATCAAGTTTTCTCATGTAGAGGTACAAGATCCCAACAATGAATGTAACTGTACTGTATCGCTAAAATGTACCAATAAACTCAATTAAAGCTGGAAAAAACAAAACAAAACAAAAAAAACCGTGTTCACATTTGGCCTTCAACTCCAGTGAGGACAAAACAGGAGGAATTAGGGCTATAACACCTTCTGAGTGATTTAGAGGAGCCATAAGAAAAAGTGCCCCTCTCTGAAAGTTTATACACTCGTAGATAATGGGTTAGTTGACCAGTGTGATGTATAGCTGGCCCTTCCCGGAACCTAAGTGACGTAGAATTTCATAATTCTAGGTAACGTCAAATGAATGAATTGACAGTAAGAATTATTATTTATTGTAGAGCACTTGCGGGAGGGGAGACATATTGGGTCTATTCTCATAAAACTAAATCAGAAATACTAGATCTAGGATTCTTGACTCATTGTCTTAAAGCAACAATTGACAAGCTTTAGGACCTATAAACACTTCAATAATAGGTAAACACAGTTTCATAGGTTCATATATGTTCACTTTAACCTGCCAGTGGAGTCTCTATATAGTTGCATACAAATAGATTGAACAACACTTTTTCCTATTTCCTTTCTTTTTTTAATCAATCCATGTTTTCATCGTGACCTTTACTTGGGGAGTGGGTACATGTAAATAATATGACTTTTTTTCTTGTTTTAATATTCTTCCCTCTTTCTCTCTCTTCTCCTTTAATTCTTTTTCCCCACAGTTACAGTCATTATTGGGATCTTGTACCTTTACATGACAGGTCTTGGTTCTCATTTTTCCCCTCGTTCCTGCCTTCCCTTCACCTCCTCCTCCCCTCCCCATTTACAAACACTTTACTTCCATTTTTTCATTTTCTCATATTTTTTTCTTTTCCCTTATTATATTTCCCCTACCCTTCCCACTTTCCCTACACCTTTAGCCCTTTTCTTCTTATTTCACGTTGTCAATTATCTTATTAGGATCTTATGCACCAATATAATATTTTCACACCAGAGAGACTACTCGGTATTTGCAGATGTGTAATTTATTCATTTCACTTAGGAGTATATCCTCAATATGTATCCATTTTCCTATGAATGAATCTAATTTCTCATTCTTTGTGGCTGAGTAGTATTCCATTTTATAGAAAAACCACATCTTCTTTGTCCAGGCTCCAACTGATGGGCAAATGGGCTGTTTCCAAGTTTTAGCTATTACAAACTGTGCCGCTATAAACATAGGTGTGCATATATCACTGTGATATGATTCTTTTAATTCTTTTGGAAAGATATCCAACAGAGGGATGGCTGGGTCAAATGGAACCTCTAATCCTAGTTCTTTGAGGTATCTCCATATTGACTTCCATAGTGGTTGCACCAGTCTGCACTCCCATCAACAATGAAGAAGGGTTCCTTTCTCCCCACAACCCTGCCAACATTTGATATTGGTTGATTTCTTGATAGCAGCCATTCTTTGTGGGGCAAGGTGGAATCTCAGTGTTGTTTTCATCTGCATTTCTCAAATGACCAGTGATGTGGAACATTTTTTCATATATTTAATTCCTGCTTTGACTTCTTTGTCTGAAAAATGTCTAGACACAAAACAACTCCAGATCTACTCAGCTACCTCATCTTAGACAAAGGAGCTGACCATTCCCACTGGAGGAAAGGTAGTCTTTTTTAATAAATGGTGTTGGAAAAACTGGATCTCCACCTGCCAAAGATTAAAACTAGACCCTTATCTTTCACCATGTACTAAATTAAAATCCAAGTGGATTAAAGATCTAAATATTAAAACAGAAACACTAAACTTGCTGGAAGATAAGTTAAGCAAAACTCTTGAAGACATTGGCATAGGAAAAGACTTTATGAATAAATCCTCAGTAGCACGGGAACTAGCAGAAAGAATCTTGTGGATATTATTAATCTTAGCTCTTGCTTATGGTATGTAATGTTTACATTCCTTGAGATTATTAGGTTTCTTTACATAGAACATCTTTATTGTACTTATTATCCTTTCCCCTCACCCCCAACCCTTGACCTTGAGCTCCTGGATTTCTTCCCATTTGCAAGAGATCCATCCCCTTGTATCTTTAAATACTGTCTGGCATTTCTCATTTGCATAAGGCAAAGCAGACAGCCCTTTATATAAATATCTTGAAAGAAAGAAGATGTGTGTAATTTCAAATGGTAATGCCTTCATTGAGTTGTAAATTATTACTAAAGAAAATGATTTTCCTATAATTTCTTACTCCAGTGCTACAACATTTTCTTACACTCCTTGTCCTGATTAAAAAAAAAAAAAAAAAAAAAAAAAAAAAACTTCTAATTTGAAACAATACGTGTATGCATAAGAACTACTGCTCTCCTTTCTGCCTACGGCTCTGGTCTGCTATCACAGCTTGTTCTCTCTGGGCTCTCAGCCCCAGGGTTATTGATGCCCTGAAATTTCCAGTGTGCTTGATTTTCTCTCTGACTACTTTCCCTCAGCATAAAAAAAGACATAGCTTTTTCCTTCAGAAATATTGTAGGAACCTCTTGTCTTTAACAGATGAACCTTACTTATCCTGGACTCCTCCCTCATGGATTTCAAGCAGGACTCCGGGCAAAATTCTGTCAAAGAATATATCAAGTGGCATTAAAACAACGTGATTTTACTTTTTAAATTTTGGAATGTTAGATTCCTTTGAGGATCATATATGTCAGTAATTTATTCACTCCAAGAAACCTGCGGCCTCATACCACATCTTGCACATAAGAGGTCAAGAGTCTTTATAAAATAGTTGATGGTCTGGAAAAAGATAAATTGTAATGACTATGAAGCCTTATTAGGTCATCTTTAGAGTGAATATATTTTTATGCAAAACAACATGTAAAGACTAAAGGTATTACTGACAATTTTTTGGAACTGGTTTCATTCAGAATCAAAGCAGAAAAGAAAAAGTTTTGGTGATAAGAAAATCTTCCTAAAGCAATTGAAATGATTACATCACAACTTGAGTACAACTTAGTTTATGTTGAATCATTAATAATACAGCCTTTTGAAAGTATCTTGAAATTCACATTTTTGGTGTAAATACAGTATAATCAAAATTCACAAGGAAGGAATAAAGTTGTATTTTGTTGAAGAGACAACTCTCCTAGAAATATTCTATTCTCAAAGTAGAAGAAATGAGATTTAAATTCCACCGAGTAACTAATGATTTCCTTAAGTCCAAGATTTTCAACTGGCTATGTAGTGGATATATTATTCCAAACCCATTCACCACGAGAGGGAAAGGAAGGCAGAGGGACGGGGAGGAAGAGGAAAAGGGGAGGAGAGGGAGAGGGAAATACATAGCTGCTGACAGTGTCATTGTGTGATAGCATCCAGCTATCACAGTTTTTCTACACTTGCTCCCCTCTAAAGGAAGCCTCACACTAGCTGGGGCACCAGCCTCTACTCCGTGAATAGTTAATAGGTAAATAAAGGCCTTGATAGTCCTTGTTATCTTGGGACTAATTGGAGGACTTGAAGGATTTTTGTGCGACTGACTGGTATAGCTTCAGACTCTGCCACAGCTCAAGTTCTTCTGCCTAAAGTTTCTCCCCATCCAAAATGCCCCTCTCCTTTCAAGTGCTGATTCTAGGAATGTTTTCTAATGCACGCTGTTTCTTGTGCTGAGAATGGACTCTAATCAACATCAGTATAAGTGCGAAGATTATTGGAGAGGAGGCTATTGTAGTAAATTTTGCTGAGAGTAAATTTTGGTGAAAAATTTGGAATCTGGAAAAGAAAATTTTCTGAAAGACTGGGTATGTATTGTGAAGGAAAATGAGGATTCAAAGATGACTGAAATGATTTGGGCATGAGTATTGGAAAAAGATGGGAAAGAGATTATAGTTGGAAGAGATATGGGGGAGTATACTTAATAAACTATCTTTTAGTATGCTAAGTACAAAACTATCTATTAGACACCCAGTGCAGAAGTCAAATTGACAGTTGGATTTGCACCTTTACAATTTGTTGGCGTACCATAGGTGGGAAATATAATTTTAATGTGCTTTGAAACATTTATTTAAAAATATTAGAATAGATGAGGACTAAAGAAATGAGCATAATTAAAGAAAAGAAGACCAAAGATGGAGAGACTGAGCACTCCAGTTTAGAGACTGGAAGAACTGGAAAAAGATTAAAATGGAATTACAAATGAGATAGAATAATACAAAGGGAGAATAAAGGAAGAGACGTGGGAAAGAAGGTAGAGGAAAACAGTGTGGTCAACTGTTTCCAGTGCTACCTACAGATCAAGCAACTTAGCTTACAAGCATGTACTACTTATAAATAAATATTTAAAATGAATAAATAAAAAATTGCTTTGACAAATTTCATGGTGAATTTGCTGTCAATGTTGCAAAAGGGATAATGAGAAAGAAAATAATTAGAGTTAGTTTACTAGAGTGTATGGAGTCAATAAAATTTCTTTCTAGGTGTTTTGCTACAAAGATGAGCAAAGTATTAAGAAAGTAGTTTGCAGGGTAAATTGAGTCTGAAAAATCTTTCATAAAATAAGAAATCACAATACCATTTGTATTTTCGTAGGCATGATCCAATGGAGAATGGCAAACTGATGATAGGAGAGACAGTAAGGAGAAATTCTGGAATTAACTTGAGCTTAAAAAGATAGAGTGGGAGTGAGATGTACCACACAAATAGAACAAGCATAATGATATAATAATAAAAAGCATCTTATGGTGTTAAGACAATAAAACAAATATAAATTATAATTTATGGAGGGATATTGTAAATGATAGGTTGAAATGTTCTCTGCAATATGAATAATCAATAGACACTAAGAGTGGATCAAATTCTTATTAGTAATTAATGAAATAACTATTCCAAATACCAGCAGTACTTACTGTGAACCCATCCCAGTGGGTGGAAAAAAGAACATTAAAATCTTCAAATACCAACTACATTTGCTTATATATTAATGCGATTCTGAAGGCACTATTTTCAAAAGAACAGTTGTCAATATAATGAAGTTAGTAACATACCTTACAACTTAGCAATTTCTCTCTGATAAACCTAGGATTTTTACACTAGACAAAGAAAAAATACTCGAACATGCTGATGACACACTGTAATGGTAACCATTGTATCAACAGAAATCCCCACCGATAGAGGAGCTAATTAAATCGTACTTCTCTAGACACTGGTTTAATTTAATCACTGAAAGTGGTATATCTTTTTGAGCCAAACTGTCAGTAGTGAAAGTCTGATTTTGTCAACTCTGAGCAAAATGTACCACTGTGTTTTACCTTTTTATCCATAAAGTGAAAATGACAAATGTACCTATCTCATTTTTTGATGATGACTAAATGTTTAATACAGAGTTCAGCATGTAACCAAACAAATTATTTGCATACAGTAATGTGAACCATTATTAATAATGAGAATATCAAATCCAATATAAAGCAGATAAAAACTGGATTTGGATCTATCAATATGAATGGGATTAATTACATTGCATTTAATATATTTTAGGAGGATGCACAAAGCATGATAACATTTATTTTAACACTTGGAGAGTAGTGTATGGTTAGTGCATCCAGACATGTACAAAAACATGCATAGGAAGTCCAGGGGAGCACATCTATAACTGGAATATTCTGTGTTAAAAAATTAGACCCCAAAGAAAATATGTGCAAGACTATATGAGGATTCAATTGGTTAGTTTTTAATCTTTTTAAAAACTATTGAAATATTTAAATATTACAAATATTATAGTGTCTCTATACCTCTAACTAACATATCTACATTTACTAGACTCTTGAATTTTATTTCCTTTCATTGTATACATTTTAGCAATAATTTCTGTGGCTTTAAAAAATACAGTTTCATTTAACTACTTGAGTTTTCTTTTGTAACAATTAACTGTATATATGTGTCATAAATTCATTTCACAGTTCACAATCACTCTATTACTAAAATGTTCACTCATGTAAGTTAATATAAACATTTTGATAAGTATTGGCTATAGTAAGATACTAGTTCCATTTTTGCAAAGTTGATAGGATATTAAAATAAGAGTCAAAAACACAGCATACTGTACCTACCCTTGTCAGGGACTTTTTTCTCAGAACTTTCTGTAGTGCCTGACTGTGCATATGCTCCATTTATTCTCCAATTTTGTCTGTTTTTTGTTTGTTTGTTTCTTTCTTTCTTTCTTTATTGTTGTCTTTTACTGTGAGGACTTCACACTCAACTATATCCCCAGCTTTCTCACTCTTTGTCGCTTCCTTCCTTCCTGTCTTTCTGTTTCTTTCATGTTTGTGGCAAGAATACATAAGTGTGCTAAATATTTAATATAAAATACACACAATAGATATAATTGTGAGACAATGCTAGGAGTAGGATATTAAACCATGCAGTTATTTTAAATATTTCTAATTTTTTTCACCGGCACTTACACTATTATATTAAATGTTAGCTAATTTCATAGCAGCGTTTTTCTTCCTCTAATAATAAGTCCCTGACTTACAAACCTTCAAGTTGAGAACATTCACAGACACAAATTGACCTTCCTCGATGAGAACAAATCACAGAAGTAACTCACGTGTGTGCTGGACATGGACACAGTGGTGCTGCTGTGTGCTCATTGTACAGTGCGATAGTGTACAGTAACATAATACAGTTGGGAACTTACTGAACAGTGACACCTCAGTTCAGAAACTTAATTTGTTCCAGAATTTTGGAAAAGTTGGACACATTTGTGTTTGTGTGAGGGAGACAGCTGTGGTTATGTTCATCACCTGATGCACAGTTTGTAAGCAAAACACAAATTTTGCCAACGTTTTGGTTAGTGAGCCAAATTGCTTGCAAACAAAGCCTTCATGAACTGAGAGAGTACTGTAATTTTGTGTGTGTGTGTTTGGTTTTGTGATGCTTTACATTGCATATCTGTGTCAGAGGTGTATAACATTCATTATTTTTGAACTTATAAGTGAATCTGACTTACAAACCTTCTAAACCTTCTCCTGGAATGAAACTCATTTGTAAGTCAGGGACTTACTGTATTAGCAAGTTACAAAGAATGATTGTCAAGTAATAGCTTACTTTCTTTGAAGTTTAAGCTGCCGTGTGTATTTGCAAAGATTGTGCACTGCCTAAGGCCACTAGAAGTAGTTCTGCTGCTCTGCCATTTGTCATACTCGGAAGGGTTCCCTTCTTAGCTCCTATAAAGGTCTTGCACGTGTTCACCAAACCACTGACCATGATGAAAGAATGCCTTATTATTTGAAATGAGATTTTGAGACATTTCATTTTCTTTCTTCTTTTCTATCTCAGCTAGCATGATTATCCAAAGTTAACTGTAAAATTCATGAACTCAAAAAGGGTGATGTTGAACTTGTACAAAGACACAACAGTATCAAAGTTCATGGAATAATGAATATCAATATTCGTATTAGGAAATAAAAAAAATCTTTTAAAGAGAAAATATGTGTCAGGCACTGTGGTCCTTTGAGTAACCTCTAGAGTTTCCTGTGAATACTCTTTGTGCAGAGCTCTTTTTCTGTTCATTATTATTTTCCAAACTTCCCAGATTCTTTATAGTGCTGTTTGACCTACAAAAAAGGCATTGAAATAGAACTTTCTTTTACTTTCTAAGCAAATGAGAAAGGCAAAATTTGTGGAAGATTTTCAAGAAAGGAATGAACTACTGGTTATAGAGAAACACTTGAAGAAAAGAGTCAAACTCTAATTTGGTTTCTGGTCTTCCTAACCAGTGAGTTTCAAATACGCAAAATGTCATTCTGTCCTTTCCTGAGAAGTCAGAACAGAATCCTCTTTAGTCTGAATTGGTGGCATGACCAACTGAATACTGTAATCACCCAAAGCAAGTTCCTCAGTTTGGGTTAATGTGAAAAACAAGAACAAAACATTTTCTCAAAGGTGAGTGAAAAAATATCTTAGGGGACACAGACCCCAGTGCTCCTGGGGAAGGCTCCTTTTCCCAGCATTATCTGTGCCCTACATAATTTTTTTTGTTTTGTTTTTGTTTTTGTTTTTTGAGACAGGGTCTCACTATGTAGTTGAGACTGACCTGGAACTCACTATGTAGCCCAGGCTGGTCTTGAACTCACAGCAATCCTCCTGCCTCAGCCTCCCAAGTGCTGGAATTACAAGTGTGTGCCACCATGCCCAGCATTGTTTTTTTCATTCCTAAGTGAAGATTTTAACCAAATATTGTAATAAATTTGACTTCATCGGACCTGATTTAGAAACTTCTAGAAATGGTGGAAGTTTACAAAAAGTGGTTTAGATTTATGTAGAAAGACAGCAATCTGTTCTCTTACTGAGTGGAAGAAGAATATCAATAAATGATACATTCACTCAGTGTTGACTATGAGTTATGATGTATTTGAAGTCTTTTACCTATATTGATTTAGTACTTAATGTACATCACATGATGTAATATTATCATTCATAATTAA
Source organism: Fukomys damarensis (assembly GCF_012274545.1). Lineage (NCBI taxonomy): Eukaryota > Metazoa > Chordata > Mammalia > Rodentia > Bathyergidae > Fukomys > Fukomys damarensis. The sequence goes on along the minus strand of NW_022900941.1, from coordinate 21,680,919 downwards.
TGAGAAGTTGAGTCATTGATAGTTTAAACTGTGTACAGTCAACTCAACTTTAAGTGATTAAATTTCATGTAAACCCAAAAGTTTGGCCATTAAAACCCTAACTTGTATCTTCTCTGATGTGATGAGTCCTCACTGGCTATCATACCCAGGCTCCACTCAACTATCATATTCAGGACAAAGAATCATGGAAATGTCTAGAGTATCGATGCCAATCCATCATCCAGTGCTGAAATTACCTTTGTTTCTTCCCCATTAGCCACTCACCATCTCTGGGACAGGACACCCATTTTCCTGCAAATCTGAAAAGTTGATAGAAAGTATCTCACCCTCACTTGTGTTTAGACTGCCTAATTTACTTACACGAGCACTAGAAATATTGGCTGTTGGTGTCTACTCGAGTAAGTGAAGCGAAAAATGACAGCACAGCGCTCTTCTTTCAACTTCCTGCATTCGTATAACACATATCACAGAGATGAAGGTTTGTATTTATGACTTGCGAAAACCACCTGCTTCCCAAAACTTCAAAGCTTCCACATGTATCAAGTAACATTTGTGCTGCTTGCAACACTTCTATTAAAATATTTAGTGAGAACCGACATTCATAGAGACAGTATATGGCCTCCAAGTAAAAAACTACCCAAACTACGAGAGCACCTGTGAATACACAGAAGAGCACCTATCTGTAGACCATGTGACATTAACGCTTACATTGTCTGTTTGTTTTTTACCACAACAAAAGCCTCTTGCATTAAGCAAATGATAGCTGCATCACCTCAGTAAGAAATGTGCTTTGCATAGAACTCTTCTTCAGAAAACAAGCATAGAAACTCATCAAAGTAAGGACGCATTTTATAACAGACATTAGAATAAATGGGCAAATTAAAACTCTGCCTAAAATCTCTCAGGTCTTTAATCCACTGCCACAAAACTCTTTGAGTTACATTTCTGAATCATCCATTCAATCTAGCTATTAAAGTGCTTAAAAAGTTTTAATAGAAGCTTGATTGTGCAGAAGGTTGCCACAGTTTTAATATGTAAATCAAGACTGTATGGTTTTAACTCTTTCTCCAAGTTTCACTATCTAAAAACTCTGTGTGTACTTTTCCTCACTCCAAGGCTCACCCAACAATATATATGGATAGCAAGATATTGTGACACATACAAATTCTCTTGAAGAATGTAAAGTAAGGCTGTGTGACTCACTGCTGCTGTAAAATAAATTGTGACATGTCTATGATTATCAAATATCATTCAATATTTTTCAAAAATGAAAAATAAATTAAAATATAAAAACACACCACTGGAACATTCATCATTGGGAAACCTGAAAATTAGAAATTCCTTATGAATTAACCAACATTACATAAAGAAGGGATGAGATGTCATTATCTTTAGGTGATATCAAGGAGTTCTGCAAGGTTGTTATTTAATGTGTATGCTGAAGGCATTTAAATAATAGGTTTACCAATAATTTAAAGTCCTTTTCTATATGAATGTGGAATAATTTATAAGGAAGTAAATGAGGAAAACTGCCTTCATTTCGTCCATGAAAATATTATCAGTTTATTTAATGTACATGCGTCTGTGCATGCCTGGACTAAATCAAAGATGTGTGTGTGTGTGCTTAGCAAGAACCTATCACTGAGCCACAAACCCTCAGCATGTTTTATCAGATTTTATCAGAAAAAAATTTAAACTTCAATTCACAAATATTTGAAAATGTTAATGAAGTATATATAATCAATTTCTATTTTAAACTTTTTACATAAAGTTAAATAAAAAGTTGATGGATCATCATAGAAAATTGATTCATATCAACTCCAACAATCTTAATATTTAAGAGGTACTCTTAATACACATACTCATAAATGTAATGTACTATGATAGTTTTGGATAATTCCTGGTCTTAGAGGTAATACATGGTTACCCACAGTCTCTTCAATTTTAAATTTACCTATATAAATGAAGCTGAGGATAGAGGTAAGATGTTTAAAATTCATTTATATGAATTTTGTGGAAATTATCTTCCTTTCCTTTGCCTCTTTTTCTTTAATAGGATTTTTTCAATATTGTAAAATATCAGCCTATTGTCCATGGTACAAAGTGCTAATATGTTTTTGTTACTGTATCTGTCTTTTTTTTTCATGATTTAAAAAAGTTGCACTGGTCAAATTTATCGTTTATTTCTTTTTTTGTTTGGGGGTTTGGGATTTTAATTTATATATTTTATCACCTTCATTGAAGGTTTTCTGGTAAATTTTCTTCTAGTAGTTTTATAGCTTTATTATTTTACACTGAAATCATTGATATATTTTGAAATTTTATGGTCTAAGTCAAAGATTGGCAAACTACAGCCCACAGGGCCAATACCATTCAGACAAAGCTAAACTCAGTCACACCAATTAGTTTATTTATTGAGTGTAGCTGTTGTCACACTGCAGTGGCAGATTTGAATAGTGAAAGAAACTGAAGATATTTACAGAACAAAGTATTTTTGACTATAATAAATAATAAAAATACAATATTGTTTTCGGTAAACACTATCTCTCCTTTTATCCACTGGTTGAAAAGCTGCCATTATAGTGTATATATATTTTAGGCTTTTAGAGAGGGAAGATAAATATCCTGTACAAAAAGCCTAAAATTTGCACAGAACAAATTAAATCAATCATTTAAATTATTTCCAATGAGTGCTTCCCAGGTTTTTTCTTTTAGGGAAAGACTAAATTCCGAGAGAATATCATAGAATTCATATTGTATGTATTCCTTTTCCTATATTATACAGATTTCAAATGTTTGTCATGGAATGATATTTTCCTTCATCCTATAATTTCTCAGTAAGAGAGTATTATGTATATTTGCATCACAGTCATATGGATAGAAGTGTCTCTCATATAAGATCTATCTGATTTAACATGGTATCATTACAAGTGTTATCGCAAGTTGAAAGGAATATGTTTTATTCTTGATGGTAAAAATGGAGAAGTCACTCCAAGCAAATACTTCAAATTATTTTCTCAGTAATCCTACTGATCTGATGAAGAAGCCTTTTGTTTTCCTCCTGCTCTTGAAATCCATGCCGTCTACTAGTGACTACCTTGAATACGTATGTAGATTTGGAAATAGAATTAGACTGTGATGAAGCATATTATTTCAGTGTAAGGTATTTTTCATAAGACGCCTCAGAAAAATGAAAGATGGCATACATATCGATTTAGCGTCTCCCCCAAGTTATTAAATATTTAGGCTCAATAACCTTTGTTTCCATTTCGGGTTATAACTACACAAGGAGGGCAAATGGATTATTACCAAATGGACCTGGAACCATGCTAATTTCGATGCTTCCTTGATTCAGAGTCCACCCGTAATCTTCCTATTATTAGAATTATTTGAATTCAAGGTTTCAAATGTAAAATGGCATATTAACCAGATGATGAGTTTTTTTGTGAATACTGGATACATTGTCTTTTCATAAATCAGAGAACAAAATTGTTATCTTTTTTCTAATTCCCTAAAATGTTTAATAAAATACATCTGAGTGCATTTGTGAATTTTATTTATGACAAAGAAATGCACTCATTTGCCCTAAAAGCCTTATCACCTGGAGAAATTAGTGACTTAATGTTGCCTAGGCGTCCACTAAATGACCAACATGGAAAGAAAATGGAAGGTAAGTGAGCTGACTGTCTTTCTAAGGGGCAGAACTAGGAGACTCCCTATGTCAAGTGAAACACAGTTCTTTAAAGGAGCAGTTAAATCTTTGTGGTTTTCAGATAGCCCGGGAAGTTTTAAATGGCCGCTCATTGTGAGGAACTCATTTCGAGTTCCTTTGAAAGGCAAAACATCTAACGGTGCGGTGGCCTTTCCACCTCTCCGGAACTTTGATTGGGCCCTGACAGCGAAGGAGAATGTGGAGAACTGAGTTTCCAGCACAGCTTCTATAGCACCCTGGGGTCCTTTGGAAAAGACTCTTCCAACCTTAGTAGAGGAAGGGTTAGAACAGTTACTACTCAAGGCAGGGGTCTGAGATAAACGACCTCCGGAGTCCCCGCTCAGCCTCATGGGTCTTTGATTTTGAACTGACAAGTGCAAGCTGACTCTAACTAGGTCATGCAAAGAGCTCACATCCTGGCATGTAGTTGGCCTTCGCTGCATAATATGGCGCAAAGACAGAATGAGAGAGCTAGCGAACGAGAGAGAAAACTAACGGTTATTAAAAGTAAATCTTTCTACATATGTTTCCCAAAAGGTCCTGTATCCTTCTCCTTCTGGTACCCTATATCTGTGGGTAGTAACATCGATTATTATATGCAGAATAATGAGTATGCGTTACTGTTTATGGCACTCATGTCAGAAACCAACTGTCAAAAAAAAAAAAATGATGCTTCTGCTTGCCTCTAATTGAAGGCAGAAAGGATTTAGATTCCTTTTACTCCCTGAGTCAAATACTTCACACTGCAAGCTCTAATTATCTCATGGATCTTTCTATTTATGTGTTTAATTAACTCTGGAAAAATAGTCACTGCCAGTTCTCAGGTTTGTAGCAATTTGGCGAGTTTTGCAGTTGATTTTTGTTTCTAGTTCATCTAAGCTTCTTGAAGTGCTACTGTTTTATAATGTAGAAGAAAAGTCAGATGCTATTGTAGGTTATTGATATCTTTGTAATATCTGCAACATAAAAATTATGCTTCTTTAATTATATACTATTATCAAACCTTAGTCAGAAGGTAACTTTATGATCATCCAGTTCAAAGCTTTCATTAGTAAAAATCAAGAAATTGAGATATTTTTATGTCAGTTTTCCATTTTAAAACTATTTTCTTTCATTTAGTAAACTGTATTTTCACCTTATTTCTAATAAATATTTTTACTCACCCAATTACTTAGTTACTTAATAAAATGTTCATTGTGGTCACTCTGGTTAGTTTTTATGGTTTCACGGGTTTTTCTCATTATAACATACACTTAGAAGTAGTAGCATTGTACATTTGACATATGTTATCAATTCAGTCTATTTATTAAATAAAATACTCTTGAATTACAGGTGATTTTTTTCACAAATAAGTGTTTTTCCCAGAAATATCTGGAGTATCATTTCTTAGAATAATAAATCCCATTAGTTTATGATGTTGAAAAATGGCAGTATTAAAGAAAGACTGTGTGGCAACAACAGATAGTTATAAATCCACTTACAACACTGGAAAAAGGAGCTTAAGCCAACAGCCTTGGAGATTAGCAACTTCCAGTGGTTTTGTTGTAACCAGATTTATTTCAGTTGGCAAATTTTAAGAGGAGACTATATAATTAATCTAGAAACTTCCTTGAGTTCCAAAATAGCCAAGTTTTCTCCTGAATGAAATAACAGAAAAATTTTATCCATTCAAAGGATATTTTGTTATTTTAGATTTTTATCTTCATATGTATCACAGACATGGCATTAAGTAAGCAGTCATACATTAGTGGGTCCGGGGTGCAAAGCGGAAGTCCTACAGAGCATGTGATACTGCTAGTTCAGGAAGACTTCAATGTACAATGCATTTGCTAGGTCTCAGACTCAAAGAAACCCCACAGAGTACATAGAATTTTAATTGTGCACTTTTCTTCTGATACCTGGCCATCTAACTCAGAGCAAGGCACACTCCATTCCTGACTATCACAGCCTACAGCCCAATGAGGTCAAGAAAGGAAATGTTCTTTAAAGACACTCCTGCCATAGGCTAAGACCTAATTTAAATTAAGAATTTATCTTTCTTAAATTTTCTTTTGTTAAATTCCTTACATGACTAAAGCCCCTGAAGAAATACTGACCATATAGAAAGTGCATGAAGACATATTACAACTGCAAAGTAACTTCTAAGCAATAATGACAATAAGTATCATAATTACCCTAGTTTCCTGAATATCAGGAATAACCTCCATATACATAAAATAATATCCAAACTTCATTCAGGGCTGATGTCTTCCTGGCATTGCCTGCCCTCTTAAAGTTTCAACTGTCTCTCTATCTGCTTTGCAATAGTTCTACTCCATTTCTAAACAGATTGTATGTCTTAACTAAATTCTTTCATTAATGACACAAAGAACTGAGGACCAAGAAAGTGAAGAGCTGGTTACCCCCTGCATCAGGATCTGGCTTCCCAGTAACAGCACTGCTTCATGTTTTGTATTTCTCTAATATCCAGCACTTACTTATGGAGGCCATTTTCCCCCAGAATCAGAAGTACACACATCCCTAAAGAAAAATCATATGGGGGCTGGGAGTGGTGGCTCACACCTGTAATCCCAGCACTCGAGAAGTTGAGGCAGGGGGATCGCTGTGAATTAGAGGTCAGACTGGGCTACATAGTGAGTTCTAGGTCAGTGTCAACTACATAGTGAGAGCCTGTCTCAATAAACCAAAAAAAAACAAAAAAACAAAAAAGAAAGAAAGAAAGATCATATATAGTGAAACTGCCAACAGAAAACAAAATCATTTTGTTATTATATTAATTATAAAATGCAAGAGAGAGCTGGGGCATTTGAGTCATTACAATGTGTCTAGGCAGTACAATTGGCAAATACTGAAAAATTGAACTCCACAGACTTGTGATAAACCACTGTTAGAACAAAGCTGTTGGAATTATGTTTCAATTTGTGCTTGGGAGTATAAACCCATAGCTTATGTTGGCCAGGCTGACTTGTTGAGAGGTTCATTTTTCTAAACTCTTTTTCTGGACATTTTAAAAGGTATTTCAACATGAGCAGAGTTTCTCCTTTTACTAACAATTACATGTTATACAGTGAGAAGAAACAAAATCTTATAAGCACTTATGTCATTGTTTTAAATAATCATAAAAAATAGACACACTTATTTCATGTTTACTTTGGCTTTTCCACCTCCTGAGTGACAACACCCGAAGAAAGAATTCTGTTACATTCCCGAAAAGACCTTTGCTCACCTGTGTCTTAAAATGTACTGTGGGTCACCTCTCTGCTAGGCACTCCTAATAAAATGAGTAAACACAATCTTCACAGAGCTTTAACTCATTATGCATGAGAGGGTGATCTCACTGAAAAATAGTGCAATACAGACATCAATCAGATTACCAATGTATGGTTTTCCCTGCTGAATCAAAATATAAGAGGCTGTTAGTATGAATGGTGTTACACTTAACATAAGGTCATGGGAGAAGTGGACTTACCTCATATGTCTCTGAAAACTGCCTCCCTAGAAGAGGTGATAGAGGATTTTTATTGAAATGATATAAGCAGACATCATAATGTTGAAATGTGAGTGTTATTTTTTTACATCGAGAAACAGGAATTTTTTTTGGTGCCAGGGATTGAACTCCTGGTCCTTGCGCTTGCAAGGCAGTCCACCAAACCACTGAGCTAAATCCCCAAATCCCTGGCGGAAATATTTTATTATATATATGTTGGACTAGTTAGCCTTCACAGGATTTCCTAAATTCCAATGTCATTTTTATAAAGCCAAAGCTAGAGGTAAGATATTGAGTGAGATTCAAAGTCAGTGGGAGGGAAATGTGATATAAGGACAGAGAAAATCACAGCTCAATCTTTGGTCAATGAAACATTGATTTTTCTAGTAGTGCTGGTCTTACAAATTCCATAAGTCTGAGGAATCTTCTTTGCATGTTAGTTTGCTGCTAAAATCTCCAACATGGTGGCAGACTTTTCTTTTCAGAACAGGAAGCAATGCAAAGAATAATTTAAAATAGTTTGTGAATGTTACTAGAACTCATTATTCTTAGGTAAACTCTGAATACATTTGATTCATACTTCTTAATTAAATAATGTAAGAATGCCTGCATCAGAGACACACATTTTCAATAGGAGAAACAATAGAAATCAATTTACATCAGAATGGAGCCCTCTGGGCACAAGAATCAAAACACCTTGGTTCATTTTCCTCCTGCACTAGGAAAACAACACTTGAAGATGTATGTTTAGTTGAGATTACCAACAAGAAAGAAACTTCTGTCATTTCCTCTAGTTTTTTTCCTTCGAGAAGAGTAGTATCATCAATAATTACAGTTACAATTTTATTTTCAAGTCCTTAATGTCTTTTTTATGTCATTGTTTCCTTAAAAGATAACATTCGCAAATCTATGAGACATTTTCTTTGTTTTCTAACAAAGCCTTTATGATCAATTCTAGTACTCAAGTGCTGCATAAATGAGTAAGATGGTGACAGTGGGTATAAATAAGGGCTCATAGTCATTGAAAAATTAATATTATGCATAGTAAGGATATTTGTCTAAGTGCAGTAATTAAAGGTGAATAAATTAGAAATGAAAATGAAATTCTCTGGTGTTGCTTTATTAAAAATATATTATTGAATTCTGATTTTTAACAATTAAGCAATTCACTTTCCTCTTGTTCCTCACTGTTAACTATTTGTTGAAAATAGGTGAGATAAACAGCGTATAGCATAACTCCAGACATATCCATTGGCCTTAAAGAATTACTCTTTTCCTTTTATTTCTTTTCCACTCCTTCAGTCTAATGAGAACTTTTATCTGCTAATCCATTTACTTGATATTTGTTGGCATTGACTATGTGTCAACTACTCTGGTAGGTACTTGATATTCACCCGTGAGGAAGAGGAAATTTTTCATAGCATTTTCCAGGCAAATTGATAAACACATTGAGAGAAGAAGAAATATAAGATGTTGAAACTTAATGGTCTCAGAGACAATTTTGTATCTGTAATTTTTGTCAAGACGGTACTAAAATGCCAACAAGATTGTTGGGATGTGTATTACCTAAAACCATTCATTTGGTGTCATTTTTAGAAAATGTTTAATTACTTAACTGAGCTTCTTCATTGTTGACCACTTGAGAAACATGCTCATCTGGAAATAACACATTGTGAAGGATCCTGCTGCTTCTGAATAACTTCGTAGTTGAATTATTCCAGACACAAATATCTTCCAAAAGATAAGGAGAGATGTGTTAAAAAATAGTGTTATAAATGGCAAGGACTCCAGTTGACCCTTTCCCTGGTGTTGATAGAGGTCTTAAATATTTAAGCTGCATGTGGCTTGATCAGGCCAGTTGTTTGCATGTACAGAACTACACTACCGGACCTTCTGTTTATTCTCTCATATTGTAATTACTTGTTAACTTTGAGAAAGATTGTTGTTGTGTGTACTTGCCTATGTTTTTACAGAGTTTCCTTAAATCAATTTGTTTTGCACTCCTGTCAAAGGAAATATGTACCAAAATAGCAATATAAGTATGCCACATGTTGACCAGTATTTTCTAGAATATCAAAGATTTTTTTTTTAATTTTGAGAATTTTTTTTTGTAATTACAGGTTTTAGATGATGTTTTTAAATATTTGGATTTTGAAAATATCAGCTTTGAAAGAAACTTGATCTTATGAATGAAATGAAAGGAATCCCTGTTAAAGTGAAGTATGTTTCTAGGTTATTCAAAGATCTGCCACTGTCCCCATAGTAACTCATTCCTGATGACAGAAGAAGCAAGACTACTTAATGTACCGATAAATCTGACTCAATGATGTTTGATAAATATTACTCATATCCAGGGGAAAACAGGAGAGTAGTTTCTTAATAAGGATTATAAATATATTGTTCAGATAATTATTGTTCAGAGCAGGGAAAATAAATGATTGAGTAAAACAGTTATTTTTTCCATGTGTGAACATTCTCTAGACAATTTCTCTGGTAGCAGGAAAAGTTCTAATTTTGACTTAAATATTTTTTGCATACAGTATCATTCATAAGAATCTTCAGAGTCTTGGTGAAGTCTCAAGAAATCTTCACAGTATTGAAATAGTTTTATGAGAAAGAATTTAATGCAAGGAAAGATAGCAAAAGGTTTTATGTCTCTATATCAATCAACATTTGACTCTTTCTCTAGGAATGGAATCCTCGCAGAAGTAAGAAGTGAGACTTAAACAATTATGAAGTTGCTGAAAAACTTATGGATAATTATTGTCATAAATTTTAAAAGATAATAACAAAAAACCCCAAACAACTCAAATAATCTTTGATGTGTGCCTTGAATGTCTCTTAAAGGTATTTTGATATAGATAAACATTTTGAATTTCAGGCCTTTATCTCCTGCTGTCACCTTTATTTACAGAGCTTCTTTTTCCTTAGAACTCAAAACTGGAAACAAACATTTTAAAAATATTCAGTCTTACTTCCCACCTGAATTCCCCCCTAGACATTTTTTGGGTGCTCATATGATTTCAGTTTCTAATGTGAGGTAAATTTTAGTTGACCAAATTACTTATACAAGTTTATATTTTCATTGTAACTTGTCCTACAATTATTTGTCCTCCTCTCCCGCAGACTCAAGCCCTATGCAGAGCAGCATCTCAAGAATGGTACTGAACTGCAGTTGATGAATGACTAATCCTACACAGTATTTTCTTATTTTATTAAGGTTACCTACTTTTAGTAAAACAATAAAGAGAATTTTAATTCATCCTAATAATTGTGTTTCCTTCTCCAAAGCATCATTTTGAATGCATCATTTTTCATAAGTAGCATGGCAAGTTCATCTCACTCTGTGCAGAGATAGGAGGATGCTTACTTGTGTGAAATCAAGTCTGAATTTCATTAAGCAATTACCAAATAGATAGAGAGAAACAGAGGCTACACAAGTATCAAAGCATGGATGATGCATTTATTCATCTATATTTACACATGCTCTATGAAAAGAAAAGACCCTTTGACACCAAAGCTTCAGGAAGTACAGTGCCTTAACTCTGACTCATTAAACTTCATGTAAGGTGCGCTACCTGTCCTTGGAGATTGGCAGAATCTTTACAAATACATGCAAACTGAAAAGTGTGTGACATGCATTTCAGTCTTCTATTAAGGAAACTACATGTCTATATGTTTTATAAACTTCATTTAAAATTTTGTCATGCACAATATTCTTGGAAAGGGTTAGTGTTTATACTTTATGTTTTATTAAACTGTAAAATCACATTTTTTTAGTATTCTTTACACACTATCTATAAAATAATAAAATATAAAAATAGTAACTAGATGCAAGATGGTAGTTCTATCATTATTTTTGATACTGTCTTAAATACTTTCCTCATTGCTAAGACAAAACACCCAGCACTAAAAGTTAAAGGAGGAAAAGTTTATTTAGCTTACAGTTTAGAGTGGTTTCATTCCATAATCAACTGGCTTCCAAGGGAGGGTGGCATGGAATTACAGAGCACAAAGAGTCCATGGCAAGCAGAAGATAGCAAAGCAAGCAAGCCAGGGGCCTGAGAAGCTTCTTCCTGTCTTTTATATTGCATTCAGGCTACTGGATTAGAGTGGTACCAAATCAATCAGTGAAGTGATTTAATAATCACCCACCTTTTATCCTAGAATTGCACCATGAATAAATCACACACACACTTAATTCACACAGCTTGAATATGCCCCACCTATGACTGTATGAGGCTTTAGAGGAATCTAAACACAATCATAACGTATACAAAAACATCTTAGTGATAACTTGCATTTCAAGGAGCACACAGAGGCATAAGGGCATTTTTCTATGGCAGACTCACGGGCAAATAACACATGAGCACCTTAATACAAAAATTTAACATATGGGCTCCACGACTGGATAATTGCATTTAGAATCCGTCTCAACTCCCAATGGGAGTAATTGTAGTACCCATTACTGTGGTCACATAAGAATTAAAAGAAAATGTGGAAGAAATTTTAAAAATAACTACTGGCATAATGTATTTAATCCCTGATATTAAATGTTATTAGTAACTATACTTTCTCTATACTCACTTATTTTTCTACAAATTAATAAAATTGCAGTTACCTATTTACCTGTCTGCTGTAACAGTTAAATGAAATGATGTGTATAGAATACTCAGCATATTCATGTCATATGTAATACTAGTTTTCCTATTTATCATTACAATCAGTCCATGAAAGCCCCTACTTTTCAAATTATGAGTTGCTTCCTTAAAGTTCTTTTAAGTTTTCTTCTAAAGGAAAAAATCACCCAATTCAATCTGAGTTCAACTACATGCAATGATGGAGGAGGGATTCTACTGTGTGAATGATTTGTGCGCATGTCCGGGTCCCTCTGGGGATGGCCCTGTGCAGGGGAAATGGCATCTTCTCACAACAAACATGTGTCCCTGATTCCCTAGCCTCTTTGCCATGCATAATCCTCTGCCAACTGTTGCTGCTATTTGGCTCATGCTCAAGATAAACAAACACTCTTATTGATTCAGAAGCTTCTTTCGAACATTTGCAAGGACAGAGAGAAGTGTCTGGATCTCAGTGTAATACTTTATTATTTTAAAAACAACATTACATTGCACTATGCACCTTCTCATCTATTTACTTTTGAATTTCCAACTTCTTCCTTTCTAAGCCATTAATTACTTGCCACCTGAATATACACACAATGACAGACAGGATACTGATTTATTTCACATAATACACCTTCTACTGCTTTATTTTTCATTCTCCTTATTATCTACAAGAGAAAGGCAATGATTTACTCTCCCTTGGACTAAAGATGTTCTACAAACAGTTTTTCCTGTGGCAAGTAATTTTTCTCTATATTCCTCCTATCTGAGGCTTTTCTACTCCTATGATGGTAGGAGCTATTTAAACCCTTCAGGAATTAGATAATCGTGCTTTCCCTTCTTGATTTCATTAACTAAGCATATTCCATGACTATCATATAATCCTACATTCTTAAGTTTAATTCCTTATTATGCTCTTTGTCTTTCTTTCTAAATTCAGGGAGGAATGCTGCAGTTCTGCCCATATTCGCCCCCCTCCTAGACGCCAATGTGAAATAGAGTTACGCTGCCTTTGCTTTTGGAAATCTAGTGACACCGTCACATGAGTTACCAAAGATTTGGTATATAGTGGGCAGTGTGTGGCTCTTTCAGCCATGTCACAGACGCGCAACATGGGTCATTGACCCAAGCCACCCTTTCTGTCATTTATTAAAAGTCATCACTTCCCAAATAACCTCATCAACTTACATAGCCTCCAAGAAGTCTAATTCATTCTATTCCTTCTCTCAATGTATTTTGCTATAATCTAGGAAGGTCAAGCAATACTCTCCTCAGTTCAAGCTGCTATGAAAAGCCAAGTAAACTAAACAACAAATTTAAAATTATATGCATAGTCAATTTATTATTGTTTCTTTGGTAGCATAAGCAACAGGCCCTCTCTTTTCTCAATTAATTTTATAGGTATATTTAAGTATACAATATAATACCATCCATCATTGGAAATTTGCACCTTCACATAACCCATCTCGGTTCTTCTTTTTTCCCTATTTCTCTCTTCTCCCTTCAAGCACTACCCCTCTCCCTATCTACAAAGGCTTTGTTTCCAATTTATCTTTTTCTCATATTATTTCCATTCCCTTCTTTCTTTTCCTCTGTTCCTCCCACTTCTCCTTTGCACCTTTTGTTCCTATTTCATATTATCTATTATACCTTATAATTCGTACTTATACTTTCAGTTTCACATACCAGGGAAACTATTCGGTATTTACCCATGTGTCCTATTTATTTCACTTTTAAGAGTATCGCCTCAATGCATCCACCTAGCTATAAAATGTCTGTAGTTCTCATTCTTTTGGGGGGAGGAGGTACCGGGGATTGAACTTGGGTCCTTGCGCTTGCAAGGCAGGCCACCGAACCGCTGAGCTAAATCCCCAGCCCCTAATTTCTCATTCTTTCTGTATAAGTAGTACTCCATTTTATAAAAAAACAACATTTTCTTTATCCAGCCTACAGTTGATGGGCAACTGTGCTGCTTCCAAGTTTCAGCTATTACAAATTTTGCTGCTATAAACATAGGTGCACATACATCACTGAGGTATGATTCTTTAATTCTTATGGAAAGATAGCCAGCAAGGGAATAGCTGGGTCAAATGGGACTTCGTATACTAGTTCTTTGAGGCATCTCCATACTGATTTCCACAGTGGTTGCACCAGTCTACACTCCCACCAGCAGTGGAGCAGGGTTCCTCTTTTCCCACATCCCCACCAGCATTTGTTATTGTTTGATTTTATGTTAGCAGCCATTCTTTCTGGGGTGAAGTGGAATCTCAATGTTGTTTTCCTTTGCATCTCTTGAATGATCAGTGATGTTGATCATTTTTTAATATGTTTATTTGCTATTTCTAATTCTTTGTCTGAGAAACATCTGATCATTTTGATCCCTATTTTTGGATTGTGTCTTTCCGTTTGGCAGGTCTGACTAAAGTTCTTTTTATTTTCTAGATAGTAGATCTTTGTGTGAGGAATGGATGGTAAAAGGTTGCCCCCACACACACACTGTGGGAAGTCTTTTTATGCTGTTGGTGGTTTCTCTTGCTGTGCAGAATCCTATTTCATAAAATGAGATCCCACTTGTTGATTCTTTGTGCTATTTCATGGGAAACTAAGGTTTTCTTCACGAAATCTTTCCCTACACCAATTTCTTCAAGAGTTCTACCTAACCTCTCTTCTAGCCATATTAGTGTTTCTGTTTTAATATTTAGATCTTTAATTCACTTTGATTTTAGTTTAGTGCATGGTGAGAGATGTAAGTCTAGTTTTAATCTTTGGCAAGTTGAAACCCAGTTTTTCCAGTACCATTTATTAAAGAGGCTATTTTTCCTCCAGCGAGGGTGTTTGGCTCCTTTGTAAAACATGAGGTGAATGAGTATGACTGGAGTTGTTTCTGTATCTTCTAACCTGTTCCACTGGTCCTCAGTTCTGTTTAGTGCCAGTACCATGATGTGTTAATCACAGTAGCTTTGTAGTGTAATTTCAAGGTGGGGGATTGTGATGCACCCTACCTTGTCTTTATTGCTTAGAATTTCTTTTACTATTCTAGGTCTCTTCTTGTTCCAAATGAATTTTTGGATTGTCTTCCTTGATCTGTGAGGTATAGTGCTGGAATTTCAATTGAAATTACATTGAATCTGTATAGCAATTTTAGAAGTAACCTTTTCACTATATTGGTTCTTCTTACTTAGGAGCAAGAGATATCTTTCAATTTTCTGATATCCTCTTCAATCTCTTTTTTTCAGAGGGCTGTAGTTTTCATAGTACAGATCTTCGATTTCCTTTATTAGGTTGATTTCTAGGTATTTGAATTATTTGGATGCTATTCTGAAAGTAATTCTTTGCCCCATTTCTCTCTCAGTGAGTCTGTAGGAAAGCTATTGATTTTTGTGTTGACCTTGTATTCAGCTACTTTATAGAATCTAGTTATTAAGTGTGGAAGACTTTCGTTGGAGTTCGCAGGTCTTCTATATACAGTATCATGTCATCTATAAATAATGATAATTTGACTTCATTTTCTATCTTTATTCCTTTCATGTTTTTTTCTTGTCTAATTGCTTCATCTAATGTTTCCAAAACTACATTGAATAGAAGTGGTGATAATGTACATTTTTGTCTTGTTCCTGATTCTAGTGTGAAAGATTTTAGTTTTTGAAAATTTAGTATGACATTGGCTGTTGGGTTTTCATGATGGCTTTTATCAAATTGAGGTAGAGACTGTCTTTTCAAAGTTTTTGGAGGGTTTTTATTATAAATGTGTGTTGGATTTTGTTAAATGCTTTTTCTGTATCTATTGAGATGATCAGATGTTTTCTGTTATTGGCTCTGTTAATACAGTGTTTAATGAATCCCATTTGGTCAGTGTGTATGATCTTCTTGACGATCCTCTGAATTCTGTTTGCCAGTATCTTATTAAGGATTTTTGCATCTATGTTCATTAGTGAGATTGGCCACTAGTTCTTTTTCAGGTGGTTCTTTCTCTGCTTTTGGTATCAAGGTGATGATTGCTTCCAGGAATGAATTTGGAAGTATTGCTTCTCTTTCAATTTCATTGGAGATTTTAAGTAGTAATGGCAGTAGTTCCTTTGTAAATGTCTTGTAGAATTCAGCAGTGAAGCCATCGGGGTTTGGGTTTTTCTTAGGTGTTAATTATGTTATCAATTGATTGATATTGGGTCATTTAGAATTTTGAGGTCATCTTAGTTCAACTTTGGCAGTTTATGTGTATTTAGAAATCTGTCCATTTCTTCTGTGTCTTCTGATTTACTAGAGTACAGGTTCTAGAAATAGGTATTGATGATCCTCTGGATTTCTGCTAGGTCCTTTGTAATTGCACAATTTTCATTTCCACTTGCATGGATTTGAGCCTTTTCTTTCCTTGATAACGTTGGCTAAGGGTTTGTCAACTTTGTTTATTCTTTCAAAGAACCAACTCTTGGCTTCAGTGATTTTTTAAATATTGTTCTCTTTGTCTCCATTGCTTTGATTCTCCCCTGATTTATAATTCCCTCCCTTGTATGAGCTTAGAGTTTGTCCTGCTCTTTTCTCTGTAGAAAGCTTGAGATTCAGCTTCAGGTTGTGTAATTGAGCTAGCTCTGTTTTCCTAAGAAGAGTATTCTCCACTATGCATTTCCCTAGCAAGACTGCTTTCATTGTGTCCCATAGATTCCGATATATTGTATTGTCATTGTCATTTAATTGTAGGAAATGTCTGATTTCTTCTTTAATTTACTCTGTGACCCATTGGTTATTCAGAAATGTGTTGTTCAATTTCCATGTGTTTACAAAATTTTTGCAGTTTCTTTTGCTGTTGATCTCCAATTTCTTCACACTATGGTCTGATAATATACAGGGGATAACTTCAATTCCTTTGCACTTACTTAAACATGTTCTATGAGCAAGTACATCATCTATTTTGGACAGCAACTTATGTGTAGCTGAAATGGATGCATATTCGGATTTTGTGCAGTGGAACACTCTGTAAAAATCAGTTAAATCCATTTTTTCAAGAATTTGAGTTCTATTATTTCATTATTGACTTTTTGTCCAATTGATCTATATATTTGTGATAATGGAGTATTGAGTTCCCCCACTACTATTATTGTATTAGTGTTTATTTGATTTTTCATGTCTGTTAGTATTTGATTTATATAGTTGGGTGCACGAGTGCTTGGTTCATATATATTTATACTTGTCAACTCTTCCTCTTGGATTTTTTCCCTTCACACGTATGTAGTGTCCTTTTTTTCTGCATCAAAATGACAGGATAAAACTCATTCATATTAATTCTTATTCTTGACACTAAATGCAATGTGGTCCCCATCCTGCAGAGAAATAGTAAATTTTAGAAGTCTGGGTCATTCACTTGTATATGAAACTAGGGCTGAGTTTCTTGTACTACAGTCCAGGTAGCAACATGACTAGAGTGATTTTTTTTTTATTTTTTAAATCTTTGTTAAATTTATTGGTACATATTAGGTATATAACCCAGTTGGGATCTTGTACTGATACATGACTTATCAGGTTCTTATTTTTCCCCAACCCCCAATCCTCCCCTGAGCCCCTCCACCCTTCCCTGTTTTCAAAGACTTTGTTTCCATGTTTTTCTTTTTCATATAATTTTTATTCTCCCTTTTTACCTTTCCCCTATGCCTCCCACTTCCTCTACTCTTTTAGACTTTTCTTCCTATTACACAATATCAATTAAACATTTTAATCCTTATTTACATTTTGACTTTTACCCACCCAAGAAACTATTTGGTATTTACACATGTGTAACATTAATTTCACTTAAGAGTATGGCCATATGCATCCATTTAGCTATAAATATCTCTAGTTTCTCATTCTTTATGGCTAAGTAGTATCCATTTTATTTTTTAAAAAAATCTTTATCCAGTCTCCAGTTGATAGGTAACTGGGCTTTTTCTAACTTTTAGCTATCACAAACTGTGCTGCTATAAATATTGGTTTACATATATCACTGTGGTATGATTCTTTTAATTCTTTTTGGAAGATAGCAGAGAAATATCTGGTTCAAATGGAACTTCTAGTCCTAGTCGTTTGAGGTATCTCCATATTGATTTCCGCAGTAGTTGCACCAATCTCCGCAATGCCACTGGCATTTGTTATTGGTTGATTTCTTGATGGCAACTATTCTTACTGGGGTGAGAAGGAATTTCAGTGTTGTTTTCGTCTGCATCTCTTGAATGACCAGTGATGTTGAACATTTTTTCCATATGATTATTTGTCGCTTTTACTTCTTTGTCTGAGAAATGTTTGTTCATTTTAGACAGCCATTTATGAATTGGGTCTTCATGTTTGGGGTGTCTGATTTTTTTTGAGTTCTTTATATATTATAGATAGTAAACCTTTGTCTGAGGAACAGATGGTAATTTGTTTTTTCCATATTGTAAGTTGTCTCTTAGCTCTGCTTGTGATTTCTCAGGCAGTGCAGAAGCTTTTTTTTTTTTTTTTTAAGATAAGATCCCAATTCTTGATTCTTAAAAACAGATTTAATCAGTGATTTAATTATTTTCCCAATGATTTTCTTTAGCATGTGATAGATAGAAAGACGAATTCTGCCCCTCTTTAGGTGCAGAATTATTAATTCCATATTTTCAAAGATCCCAAGATCCTAACAATGAATGTAACTGTACTGTATCCCTAAAATGTACCAATAAACTCAATTAAAGCTGGAAAAAAAAACCTTCAAGAAATATTTACATAAGCAAAAAGATGTCTGTGGTTTAAAAAATATATAATGCTCTGGCAGGAAGAGCAATATATCTAGACTTAGAAGAAAAGACTAGTTTACATGGGCTTGAGTCTACTAAAAGTAATTTATTCTATATCTTTCATTTTGGAACACCACATCATGATAGCCACTTGTTATTTTAGATTTTTCAATGCACCTGTGTCTTAGCTAAGAAAAGTCAATACCTATCTTCATTTTTACATCAGACTCTCATAATTGATTGATATTTCCAAGCAACAATAACAACAAAGTCATAACTTTTCATAGCAATTGATAAGAGTCACCATGCCATAGGTGTACACTGACTCTGGGAATTTCTCTGCACATCAGCATTTCACTGAAACCCCTTAGCAGTTCCATAACAAGCAAATTGTTATATATATCTTGTACCAGGGATCACACTCAGGACCTTGTGCTTGTGAGGCAGGCAGAGGCACCACTGAGCTAAATTCCCTTTCCTTATTCATATATTTTAATGTACATATTTATAAATTTAAATTGTTATATTTATATGGTTGATACACCTTGTGTATATACGTATATACAATTACAGACACATGTACAACTATATGTATACACATATTTATATATTTACAAATACATAGTCATGATAAATTTTTATCTTTTTAAAGGACATATTCTAAATCCCTGAGATTTCATATAGATTTTAGCAATAAGAAATTAATCTCTGGAGATGAATTCATTTCTCTTCTCCTAAGATGTCTACACAGAAACCAGATCTATTCCATATTCTTTATGAATATTTCCATTTCCACAAGCACTCTTCAGTGCTGCTGCCCCCCAATTCTAGGGTAGTCTCCTACAACTTTTGATGCTATGGAAAGCTGGCATCCCTGTTTCCTAGTCTCCTCATGCACATATGAGCCAAGCAATCTCTTAATCACAGATCTGTGGAGGAGTCAGACATCCAATCTGCCTGATTTCTTGACAGTCCATCCCTTTCTTTTTTCTTTTTCTTTTTCTTTTTTAGTACCTAATGACTTTATTCTCTCTTACACTTCTACGCTTTTACTGCAGAACAGTCTTGAAGTGATGGACAGTAAGTTCATGAGCCAGATCCTCATTCTACACTGGCTGTATCTATATGGTTTTGAAGGGAACCTTATGAAATATCTTACCTTTTTTTTCTCTCATTGAGTTTATTGGCACATTTTAGGTATACAGTAGTCACATTTACCATTGGGATCTTGAATCTTTACATGACAGGTCTTGGTTTTCATTTTTTCCCCTTGTCCCTGCCCTCCCTTCACCCCTTCCTCCCCTCCCAATTCCATCCCTTTCTTTTGATCAAGGCTGTGTTTTGCTTTTCTCTACCTACGTGTTTCCTGACTTAGGACCAGCCAGCTGCCTATAGTGCTAACACAATTCCTGGCAGAGCTCTGGCTGTTTTCAAATGCTGCAACTGATCACTCAGTATGTGGTCTGCTCATGGGAGTCTTGCAAGAAAAAAAAAAAAAAAAAAAAAAAAAAACAGGCTCAATAAACAATGAGAAAGGCGTGTTACCAGATTCTGATACCTTCTCCCTAATTTCCATATTCCTAGATAGCTACCCCCTTTGTCTTTCTAAAAGCGTTAATTTTCTTAAATTTATTTTAGGGTAAAGAATCAAAATTTATCCCCACATAAGTAAAAAATGATGTGACTGACAATGTATTGTCTTTTTTTTTAGGTAGTTCTACTACTAGATATAGCTTCTGTTTCAAATGGTATTGTTCATGAATAAATGTAATTAAGCGCTGTCTTCTCAATAGCATCCTCTCAACTGCCAGCAAAAATTTTTCAGCTGCTAACAGATTTCCTTGTCTTTTTTGGATAAAAGAGAAACCACAATGGCAAAACACAAGAGTTCTCACAATCCACTTCCTCTTTCTCCTATATTTTCATTTTCCCATGAGTGAGAGTTTAAGTTCTAGATAAGGACAAACTTTTTCCACAAATGACTCTAGTATGTTGAATTACAATATCCAAGAGCTATACCCATTTGGAATCTGTAAAGTGACCTTATTTGGGAAAACAAACAAATAAAAGCTGTTGCAGAAATAACTAAGGATCCCAACAACACATAAGTCTCCTAGGTCGTAAGGACAATGAGAAGTATGCATTTGGGAAACAGAATACACAGAGGACGCTATTGGGAAGACCAAGACAAGAGGCTGAAGTGATGCAGCCACAAGCCAAGAGAGAGAGAGAGAGAGAGAGAGAGAGAGAGAGAGAAAGAGAGAGAGAGA
>NW_022900941.1:21650656-21660057 GCF_012274545.1 Fukomys damarensis | reverse complement strand
GCCAAGAGAGAGAGAGAGAGAGAGAGAGAGAGAGAGAGAGAGAAAGAGAGAGAGAGAAACCAGCCCAGGTTGGAAGAGGCAAGGTATAGAATCTCCCAGGAACCTCCGGAGTGAACACAACTGTGCCAATTTTACACAGAACAGTAAGAGGTTAAATTTCTATTGCTTTATGAATATATTTTAAACCATTCATTATGACACTGCAAGAAACTAATATAAATTTTATGTAGTAAATATTTTAACCTTTTGAGCAGTATAGTTTCTGCAGTAACTATTAAACTCTGCCTCATGTGAAAACAGCCAAAGGCAATATGCAAACAAATGAGCATGAATGTGATCCAAGAGAACACTATCTATGGAAATTTGGATTTGCCTGTACCAGAAAATGTTCTTCTTCACTGATATATATTTTTGGTCAATAGTGGACCACAGTGAGCCTATAGGTTATAATTTGTGGGCTATTGCTAAGAGTACAACAGAATGATGACTACCAGAAGAGACAGATTGATCATGCAGAAGGCAAATGAATTTGCTTTTAAGATTATTCCCCTTTGGGGATGTCCTGTAACTTCAAACTCAGGTTGTGATGTCTTTTGGAATTGCACACATTGATTCTTATAGATAATCTTGTAGTAGTAATTGATTGTAGGTAGGCATGAACTAGTGTTTAATGGACCATGTGTCATACTCCTAATATCCATTAACTCACATCACACTAATGTCTTTAAAAATGTGCTCTAAAAATCATATAAGAGTTAAAATGAAATTCAATTAGATATACACATACATGTGTTTTTACGTATGGGTATGTGTGTGTTAATGACTCAAATCAGTGATTGTGGTGGTACTTTTTAAACATTATCTCTAAACACTGGAATTTTATTCACTCCCTAATACAACTGGCTTCAACCAGTCTGACATTAACATGCTTTGGTTTGCAGAAATCTTAAACCTCTGAGTCCTCTCCTTACTGACAAGCTCCATGTGTGCAGCTGCCTAGGCATTTGCTCTCCTTCCTCTCAGAACTGCAACATAGCACACTATTTACAAATACACTCTCACAACACAGTGTCTTTCCAGCTTTACAGAGGAGAAAATTTACATCTGTCAGAATCTTGACAGCCTGATGAGAGCATATGAAATCATCTATGTAAATTGGGAATTACAAAATGCTCTGGGATTTTTCCTGTGACAGGGTAGAAATCACAAAGCTTTTTATTGTGGTTAAAAATTCAAATAAAGAAATACTGTACAGCTGAAATAAATGATGCAAAGATGCCCAGTATGTTATTGAACAAATTTGCTACCCCCAAATCAATTACTCACACTTGACCCGTGTATTTTTTCCACTTTTCCCACCAGCATTGCTCCCATTTCATACAAGGCAAACTAGTTAAAAGAATCAGATGAAAGATTTGAGTCTGTTCCCTGAAGGAAGAGCCACAGTATCCAAAACTGCCCTGTTTGTTTGATTCTTTTCTTCCCATTTCTTCTTTCTTGTCTCTGGGTTATTCTACTTTTCTCCCAAAATGTATTGTCAATTTATGTTAACTTTCTCTTGGCAGCTCCCTTGACAAGTATGGTAACAGAGAGGAGTAGCTTTGAATAAAACATGCACTTTATATCTGATACTGTCTTAGTGTATGTTGGGTTGATGGCCTCAAAATGCTGTTTCTTATACATCTACAGGAGGGAAATTAATAGCACTGGATATAAAGAATTTAAGTAAGCTACTTCTACTTATGCAATAATTCTTAGAATTTTTATATATTAAAATTAATCATAATAATTTTGTTATGATAAAATAGCCGATTTTGAGACCATATTCTTTGCGCGGATCATGTTTTTGTGACCCTTAGTCTGTTCCTTCTAGTTTATTTAAAAGGCTTTTGGTAAAAAGACATCATAATGACATATAAATAGAAAAATTCCTTTTACAGAAGTGATTTAAGTGGATATAACCAAGAGTCTTTAATCTTGTGGCTGTCACTAACAAAAGTGCATATTACAATAATAAAATTTCACCAATGAAGAGTGACCTTAAGATGCATCTCCTGCCTGTGAATAATGTCGTACTTTGACACCTGAGTGCTTTGGAACTCATCGAATTTGGTACTTTATTCATTTTCACATAAAAGTTTTGTCCTGGAATTCCACGTCTCCTAAAACCAATTAATTTGGGGTACCAAGGTACTATTTCAATTTATAATCATAGGTTTCACTTGAAATGCCATATAACTAACACAGAATTCTGAGTGTATCTTGAGTACATTGATTTCTATAGAATACATGTCACTTTTGTAATATTTATTTATGTCTTCAAATAAGTAAACATTTTAGAATTAGTGACACTTTTCTTTCTTCAGGGCTATAGAACTAGAAACAATATTAAAATAGCCTAATAAATACATACCAGCTATATTCCAGGATGAGCAACAGTGTCATTTATACTATATTATGGTAAAGACCAAGAGGAAGTTTGATTGTATTTCTAAGAATTCAGACCTCAGGATAATAAGATGTAATCATTACAAACAAAGAAATACTCAAAGAGGATAGGCATGAAAGTCTGAAAGGTGGATTCAAAGTACTGCCTTTCCACTTAAGTGTGAGTGGTGGGGGAGGGTATTTAGTTTAAAGAAAATGAGTTTCATCTTTAGATTTGTAGAATCCTCATTGGAGAGAAGTAGAATTAATTATGAGAAAAAAAATTGCAGTCTATTGCTTGGAGTACAGAGTAGTTCATAAAAAACCTGGAAAATAATGCTATTAATCTTCATTCCTACACAATGCACACACAAATTGGGTAACAATGATGTCATTCCTTCCTACCTATTTTAACCAACAAAGTCAGAAGTGTCAATTATTCCATAATATGCATTTCATTAACTTTCTCTCAAGAAGGAAAAAATACACATGTAACTGTGCCTAAGAAAAGATCAAATGAGTATCTAGACACCAAATACTAATATCAGAAATGAAGGAGGGGCCATTATTACTGCTCTCACAAATACAAAAAGAAGATAGGGTTGGTGATGTATCTCAGAGTCACCACACCTGCCTGGCAAACACAAGGTCCTGAGTTCAATCCCCCATACCAGAAAAAAAAAAAAGAAAGAAAGAAAAAGAAAGAAGAAAAAAGATATATTATGAAAAAATGTACAGTCACACATTTGTCAGTTTAAATGGAGTGAAAAACTTGATGGAAGTTAACAATCCACAAGAATCCTCAGAAAGAGTAATAAGTAATAGAAACAAGTAATATAAATACAGTCATAATTGTTGAATTAATAATCTTAGAAAACAGAAAACACCATGGTTAAATAAGATCACTACATATTTTATCAAATATTTAAGGGAGATACTATACCAATTGTCTACAATATATTGCAGAATATCTAAAAAGTGGGCCTTTCCAAATTCATTCTATGTGACTGGCCTTACTCTAATATCAACGAAAGATAAAATATACAGTATTGTCCAGGAAGTCTACAAACTAATGTCTCTCATGAAAATGGATGTAAAAATCCTCAACAAAACATTAGCATGTGGAATCCTGCAAATTATGAAAAGAATTGTATTTCACAGTACTTCGTGGTTGGATGATATTTATCTTAGGCAGCACTGGCTAAATATTGAAAATTGAGTGATAAATTATATCAAAATAACAAAAAAGAAGCATGATTATATCATTATATGTAGAAGATAATTTAATAAAACAACACACATTTCTATACAAATTCTCATCAAAATAACAAAAGGTAGCAAATTTCTCAACTTGAAAAGCACTTACAAAGATTCTACAGCTCATATCATCCTTGGGGGTGAAAAACATGGTTTCCCCCCACCCCTACAAGTTTTGTGAATAAGGCAAGAATGTGCCCTTTCACAAGTCTTGTTCAACACTGTACTGGAAATTCAAGCTAATTCAACAAGACCAGAAAGGGAAATGAATGAATAAATAAATAAATGCAGATTGGGAAGGAAGGAATAAATTGTCATTGTTCACATATGGTGATTGTCTATGTAGCATATGTAAACAAAATTGACAATAACTACACCTGGAACTAATAAACATAATGTTCATAAGTCAACTGGTTTCCTATGTGCCAGCAATAACAAATATAATCCGAAATTAAAAATAAATTATTGTTTACATTAGCATTATCTCCCACCCAAAACAATAATGAGTTATAAACCTAGCAAACTATGGTCAAAATACATGTGAGGGCAATTCAGAAAGCATCCTTTAAATCTCTGATGAAAGATATCAAATAAAAAAATGCAGAGGCAAACCCTATCTTTAAGGAAGGAAGTCTCACTATCATTAATATGTTAGTCCTTAGAAACTTGAGTTGCAGGTACAATGGAATCCCACTCAAAATTCCAAGTCACTGTAATTACATAGATAAACTGAATTGAAAGTCTGTGTGGAAAAAGAGAAGATCCAACAATATATATATATATAAACAAATGTGAAATACACTATCTGACTTTAAAGTTTTCTATCAAGTTACAGTCATAAAGATATCTAGCACTGGCCAAAGAATGGGCAAATAGATTCACAGAACAAAATAGACAACCCAGCAAAAAATTCATAGAAATTCAACAAATGTTTGTCGAAGGAGCAAAGGCCATTCTGTGGAAAAAGTCGGTCATTTTAACAAATTGTCCTTGAACATTTGGACATTCATTTGCCAGAGAAAGAGAGAAATAGGAGTTTAGAGAGGGGAGGAGAAGCGAGACCAGGGGAGGGGATGAGGGCAGGGGAGAGAGAGAGAGAGAGAGAGAGAGAGAGAGAGAGAGAGAGAAGGAAAGGAATAAAGCAAGAAGGGAATGGAGGGAGGGAGGGAGAAAGGAGGGGAGGGGGTGAAGGAAGCAAGGGGAGAAAGAGCAGACTTTATACCCTTCAAAATTAACTCAAAATTAATTATAAGCCTAAATGCAAAACTGAAATATATAAAACTTTTAGAATATAAGTGAGGAAAAAGTCTAGGTGACCTTGAGTTTGACAATTTTTTTTAATATACATGAGTACTATAGTACGCCAGAGAGATAATTACAAATGAGAAAGTTGAAAAACTGCTCTAAGAAAGGTATGGTTCAGAATGAAAAAACAAGCTATAGATCAGGACAAAATATTTGAAAACACAAATGCGATATACGACTAGGTATTCAAAATATACAAAGAAACTGTAAAACTGAAAAATAGGGAAGAAAAAAGGCAAGCAAATTTTAAAATGGGCAAAAATACTGAATAGGTACATCACCAGTAATACATATACATATGTATAATATATAATATATAGTAAATAAATATATGAAAAAGGGCTCAAGATCTATTTTAGCTACTATTGTCTCCTAACACCTAATGTTAGAAGGGGAAGGGGTTTATTTAGCTTACAGTTCATAGAGGTTTCAGCCCATAATTGGCTGGCTCCGAGGCGGGGATGGCAAACAGACATCACAGAGGAGAAACAACATGGCGCCCACAAAGTAGTAAAGGTAACAAGGTAACCAGTTCATGGTGGCAAAAGATAGCAAAAAGCAACAGGGAGCCTTAACAGTGTCTTTCTGCTCCTTTTATCTCATGCAGACTACTAGGATTAGAGTGGTCCCAAAGCAAGCAACTGTGATGGTTCAGTAGTCACATGCACTTAATTCTAGTATCACCTACTCTAGATTAACCCACCTCCAAAATAGCCTATGACCACATGAGGCATTGGCGGGGGGGCATCTAGATACAAACCATAATGACATCATATGTCATTAGGAAATTACTAAGTAAACCAATGGCAATTCCACATACCTATTCTGATGCTATTCAGTGACACTAAGAAAGACTACAGGTCAAATAACAGCAAGAGTGGAAGTAACACAAAATCTCATTTATTACTACTGAAATCACAAAATGGAAGAGATACTTTGGATGATAGTTGTTTGGCAATTTCTTTTAAAGTTAAATATAGGCTTATTATATGATCCAGCCTATCATTATCCCATTTATCCCAATCATTTGAAAATGTTGTCCACATAAAAATCCTCACATTAACATTTTGGCTGTTTTGTTCATGGTTGCCCAAAGCAAGAATCAATCAAGATATATATCAAAAGTGACTGCATCAACAAATTAACACATCCATACAATGTAAAATTACTCAGTGATTGAAGGAAATGCATTATTAAGACACAAAAAAGACATGGAGAAACTTAAGTGACATTATTAGTGAAAAAAAAACAATGAATATACCATATTCTATATGATTCCAATTATGTGTAAAAGAAAACTCTGTGAAGACAGGTGAAAGATCAGGGGTTTATAAAGGTAAGTAGGATGCAAATGTGAAATACAAAAGATTGTTAGTGCAGTGAAACTATTCTGTAATGGATACACGACATTATGTTTTTTTAAAAAACTCATAGAACACAAAGAAAGAACCCTAATGCACATTATAGTATTTAGTTAATGATAATGTGTCAATATCTGTTCATCAACTAAAATACATGTACCACAATAATAAAATATATTTTTACTAAGTGAATGGTGAGGAAGGAGAAAGGATTTATACAGAAAGTCTTTACTCTTCCTCCAATTTTATTTATACATATAACTAGTTTAAATAATGTCTGTTAATTAAAAATAATGATAACAATGGGGAGGGGAGGAGGGGGTGAAGGAAGGGCAGGGACAAGGGGAAAAAATGAGAACCAAGACTTGTCATGAAGAGGTACAAGATCCCAACAATGAATGTGACAGTACTGTATCCCTAAAATATACCAATAAACTCAATTAAAGCTGAAAAAAATAATGAAAACAAAAAATTGGGGCTCTAGACAAGGCCCGAGTTATTAACTGGTTACCTTTATTCTGAAAAGTACGATTTCTTCAACATGACATTCAGTTATCAATTCTCTCACTTAATGGGAGAAAAATAATTTAAAGATAGTAGAGTGTGCAAAATCTCTGACAAAAACCCACGTATTTTCATTCTCTATGTAGTTCCTTCATTCAAAATATTTTCTAAAGATTTAAAATATGGTGCATGCAAAGGACACTACCTTCAAATGTTCCTCAATGCATGAGAATTTCCACGTTCAAGTTTTTGCCACAACGTTTCGAATGACATTAGCAATTGACTTTGTCAGTCAGTGATAGCAAGTGAGCCCCCTTTCATTTTATTTCATCAATGAAGAGTAAGACTATGTCATGCAACAGAAAATTACAAGTTCTGGGAGAGAAGCCTTCTAGGATATGGCTTTAGCAAGTGCTATCAACACACAAATATCACTAAGGAACAAGTGATGAACCTGAATATATGACCTTCTCCTGACACCTAATTTATAACTTACAATTTGCCTGGTATTGCCCTAGATTTCAAAGGAACAGTATTAGTTAAAAGAACCATATAAATTTAATTTTATAGTAATACTCTACAGCAGAGCTGACATCTCACCTCTTTAGTCTTCAGTCTTCAAATTTCTATCGTCAGTATAAAAAATTAAATTTTCCCAAGAGAATACAGCATCTATTTTAAGAATAGACAAAACATGCAAAACAGATAACAAAATCATGAGATGCCTATGCTAAATCCATTAAAAAGGGGAAAATAACAAAAAAAAATTACCTTCTCTTTTAAGTAAAATTTTAAAAAATAAGCATTTAGTGTGCTTTTACCAGTTATTAGACATCTTTATATAATTTGCCTCACTTAGACCCTCAAAGTCGTCTGTAGATATATATTATCACTTTCTGTGGAGGAAGCTGAAGTCCAAGGGGTTTCAATGACATGGAAAAATTTAGAAAGGAATTAAATGGAAGCCAAAATGGAAGTTGCATGTCTGGATCTTGTATTTTTGAATACACCTCTCTGCCTCCAATTGCTAATCAATTCCTAGCATTGTCCTCTTCATATCTCTTCAGGACTCACTCCCTATCAGCCATATTCTTTGGATTCAGTCTTTCTTTTTCTGCTTTATCGTATCTTCTATTCACCAAGAAAGAAGCTAACCCAATGTTAGCCTTTTAGCCATTCTTTTTTTTTTGCCCTTCAGGGAGGTGTCAGATGAAGACTTGCTCTTCCAGGATACAAAGACAAAGGCAGGTAACTAATTCAACTGAGCCTTCAGGTAAGTTGGCTAGCCATCTTATTTTGGAAGAAGAGTATTCTGTTGGGAGTGCCCTTAGTAAGTGCCCTTAATTTTACCAGATTTAGTCAAAAACATATGGGATTTGTATATCTTCCTGGTTCATGGTGATTCATATGTGACTAGAAAGCTGTCCACTTTCTCTACATTTTCCAAGTAGTTACTTATAATTGTATGGATTTGGGGGATATCCACTGTGATTTGACCTTTTTCATTTCTTTTTATTTTTTTTTTCCTCATTGAGTTTATTGGTACTTTTTAAGTATACAGTACAGTTACATTTATCATTTGGCTCCTGTACCTTTACATAACACTAGAGATGAAAAAGGCTCTCTGCTAACTGAGGCTAATTGACCTTTTTCATTTCTAATTGCAGTGATACAAGTTTTGCCTGGCAAGGATACAGTGTAAAAAAGGAATCCTTCTAAAATGTTGGTGTGAGTGTACAGTATTACACCCATTATGGAAAATTAGTATGGCGATTCCTCAACATAGTAAAATTAGAAATTTCATTCATCCCAGGCGATCCTCTTCTTGGTATCTTCCTGAAAGACTTAAAGACATCATATTGTAGTGATACAATTACCCATGTTGATAGCAGCACCACAGTTTATAATGACAAAGTCTTGGAAGTGGCCTGTATCTATCAGAAGATTAATGGACAGAGAAAATGTGAGATATATCTATATCTATCTGTATATCTACATCTATAGCTATCAATCTATCTATCTATCTATGCCATAAAGAGGGATACATTTGAGACATTTTTTCAAAAATGGATATATGTTGAGACCATAATTTTTACTGACATAAATGAGTAAAAAAGCTTAAATATTGTTTGGTTTCTCTTATATAAGAAACCCAAAGTAAAAATAATTTAAACAAAAAAAAAATAAAAGACAGATAATAGGACACAGGCAGATAAAACTTTTGCAAATATGAAGGGGATCTAGAGATGGAAAGAGGCAGGTAGGGCAGAAGAAGAAGGGGGACAATTAGGAATTAGGATGAGATATATGCATGCAACAAATCCCCAAAAAGAATGTATTTATAATCTATTGCAAACATGTACAAAATAGAGATAGAGGAGTGACAAGGCCTGGACACTCAGAGCATGTACTGTAAGTCATATAGGTCTTTGGAAGGCTCCCTGCTCTCTGAGGAAATGCTGAGCCTCACTTAGAGACTTCATTAGTCTCAAATGTATCCCACTTTATGTCATATATATGTGTGTGTGTGTGTGTGTGTGTATGTGT
>NW_022900941.1:21614369-21650585 GCF_012274545.1 Fukomys damarensis | reverse complement strand
TGTGTGTGTGTGTGTGTGTGTGTGTATGTGTGTATGCCATTCACACACATACCACATTTTCTCTATCCATTCATCTTCTGATGGACACACAGGCTACTGCCAAGATTTTGTCATTATAAATTGTGGTGCTGCTATCAACATGGGTAAGTCTATTGCTGCAATACGGGGTCTTTAAGTCTTTCAGTCAAATGAAGTGTATCTCTGACAGGAAAAAAAAAGAGGGAAAAAACACCTGAGAAATCTGACTTTTAAATTTAGGATTTATTTCTGCTTGGTGTGAGCCTATTGGGAGCCAATAACCTGTCATTTATAGTAAAGCTTCATGAGGATATCTGATTTGTGTCTAACTTGGCAATCTGAACCTGTGTGCCAGCTGACTTGCTAAACTGACTATTGTTTAAATACATCTACAACTGACAAGGTGTGACTAGGAAGTGCCGGTGTATGAGGAGCTTTACAGTAGTCCCATGGATTCTATAGCTAAGCATGACTGATGTGTCAGTGCTGATTTCCTGTCATCTCCAGAGACAAAGACCAGATCACCGGAAATGTTTACATTCAGCAGTGGAAGGAAGAAATCACTGGACCGCAGGCCGTTAGCCCAAGAGACAGGCAGCGTATCACTATCAACAGATGGTGGAAGGAAATGAACATTGTGGAGCTAAGTTCCAAGGAAGTTTCATCAAGCAGATTAGAGTTATTTAGGTATTATAGCTGCAATTGGATTCTACTAAATATGCTGTGAGTAGACTGCACTCTACTTAGTTTACTTTTGACAACTCATGTCTTTAGTTCTAATTCTCACATGTATTCAGACGGCTTTCAAATGGCTAAGCCTTGGAGGGCAGCCATGGCCTTGACAATCAGACACAGTAAATATGTTATATAGTGGAGCTTAAACTTCCTTAAGTAACTCTTTTATAAATAGGATATTTGCCCATTATGTCACACATGCTTTGACTCATATCAAATTTAGATTAGCAACATTGGCTCCTTTATGCTGGGCTCTCATGAGTAGTTTTATCATCTATTACACTGCACCATCTGCGTCATTTTGATCCTCTGAGAAATAGGTGCTACGATGGAATTAGATGTGCAGGGTGTTGACAGGATGAGGCACTTATGAAACAGCAGGAGTAAACAGAAAGAGGCGTAAGATTACTATGATGGTCTGTCTCCTGTTAAGGGAGAAGCGAGGAAAGAGCAAACAGACAGCTTCAGGTTTTCAGGAACATTCCTAAGAACTCCTCAATCATGGTAATGGGAATTATCAAGGAGAGTTAGCTCCTTGGGGGAAATTCTCACTGGGCAACATTGGGCTAGGATCACAACATTGGTGGACTCAAGTTTTGGCTGGGAAGAGGTGGGAGAATGATGGTTCTTAGATCAGTTTTATTGTTTGCTTTTTTATCTGACACATTTACCATATTTTCCTATCCTTAATTTAAAAAAAATTAATTCTGTGCTTGATATTTATGTGTAGGAGAAATTAAGGTTCTACAGTAATGTTACTTTTCACCACTGAGTGATTCCCTTTTTCCTGTTAGGCATATTTTGTGAACTAGATGTTTGTACCTTTTCAGAATTCATTTGGCCAAATCTAATAGGATAGTGTTTGAAGTGGGAACTTGGGAGATAATTAGATTACTAAAGCGAACATTTCACTAATAGAATTAGCACCTTTATAGGAAAAGGCCAGAGGGCTAGCCTGCTACCTTTTAACCATGTGAAAATATAGTAGAGCAGGCAATCTACAACCTACAAAGGGGCCCTCAGTAGAAAAGAAATAGAAAAAGGCACTAATCTTGGATTTTCAGTTTCCAGAACTGTGAGAAATAAATCCTGTGGTTTATAAGCTACCTGGTCTGTGGTACCTTGTTACAAAAGCCCAAACTGACTGAGACAGCAAATAAGGTAACATTCTGTCACCTTTCCCCAATCACAATGGAGCTCATTTGTACTGAGTAACAGTGTTAAAAATATCTTTCTACTTTGGTTTGTCCTTTTCCTTAGGCCTGTGCTTCCTCTTTGTTTTTATTCTAAGGAACAACGTCTGTCTCTTTAGTCATGAACATTTCGAAAAGAATGTATTCTGTGCTTCGGAGGTTTTGAATTTAGCTTCTTAGTTTCCATCCAAAAAGCTTCAGAATCTGGCGCATGTCCCAAGAGAAAGAGATTGTGTGTTTGAAGCGTATTTCTCTTCTAATAGGACTTCGACTCCTAAGCACTATGAGCCCTTAGAGGTTTTACTTTGGTCTTTCAGATGTATCAGGCTAAGACCTCCAGCTTTCTTCTCTGTCACAGATTTCATGAGAAGGTCAGCTGTGCACGAGGGGCACCTCTGGAGAGTTGCCTTTCAAACCTATCAAACTAGGTAGAGTATTAGCGTTAGTATCCTCAATCCTAACCCTAATTATCATTACAATACTTCACACATCAAAACAACACAGCATAATGTTTAGGCCAATCAGCCAAGGCCAATGCTTTTTCTAAATCCTAGTAGCCAACCTAATAATCTTAACATGAATCAGAGGTCAAACAGGAGAACACGCATTTGTTTTCATTGGACAACTATCATTAATACTATATTTCTCTATCATTCTCATCCTTATATCACCAACAAGCCTTATAGAAAAATAAAATATTCAAATGATAAAGCCCTTGTAGTATACTAGATACTTTAGTCTTATAAACCAAACATGAAGAAAAATTCTTCCTAGGACATAACATTCAAGGAAGAAGGAAATCCTCCACCATCAGTACCCAAAACTGAAATTCTCATTAAACTATTCCTTGATAAATCCCTTCAAACAGTGTAAAAAACCAAACCCAACAAACCTCTAACAACACTACATGCAAGCCGAGAATCGTGGTGCACACCTGTAATCCCAGCACTCGGGAGGTTGAGGCAGGAGGATCGCTGTGAGTTCAAAACCAGCCTGGGCCATATAGTGAGTTCCACATCAGTCTCAACTACATAGTGAGACCCTGTCTCAAAAAAAACCAAAACAAACAAACAAAAAACACTACACACAATTTTATTCAACTATGACACATCTATAATTATCCAACATAAATCTCACATATATACTTGCAAATCTCATATAACTACATACTAACACTACACACATGTAATCTCACATTAATTATGCACTGTTACACATGTATAGTTTAACGTTAACTATGTACTAGTACTATATAGGGATAATTTTACATTAACAGTGTACTAGTACATAGTTCATGTAAAGCAATGTTCACGCTCCAGACAAACTCCACTGTTCCTCTCCTTCCCAGTACAGTCCTGCCGAGGACATCTGCCTACTCCTCAGGCCACACCCAGAATTAACAAAGCTTTGCTGTGGACAAAGTGATTGGCACTGTCACCTGACATGACATGATAAGTTGATTTTAATTTATCAGATTCTTAACTATTTGAACTTTTCTCATGTGTTTAAAATATAATTTTGGTAAGATTTTTTTTTATTTGTTACAATGAATCTCAAACTTTTATGTATTTAGTGCAATTTATCAATTTTTTATTATGTTTTATAAACTCTGAGACATAACTAAATGAACATTTTTATCTTCCCTTTGGTACCATAAGGAATTTCCTATATTTTTTTTATTATTTAAAATCGTATTATTTCCATATTCAAATCTTTATTATAACTGAAGGAATGGTAAAGTGGTAAAAAAAGGAAAGGCAGTGGTAAAACACTTGCCTCGCATGCATAGTCCTGGGTTCTTCCCAGTATAGTTGATTTTAATTTATCAGATTCTTAACTATTTGAACTTTTCTCATGTGTTTAAAATATAATTTTGGTAAGATTTTTTTTTATTTGTTACAATGAATCTCAAACTTTTATGTATTTAGTGCAATTTATCAATTTTTTATTATGTTTTATAAACTCTGAGACATAACTAAATGAACATTTTTATCTTCCCTTTGGTACCATAAGGAATTTCCTATATTTTTTTTATTATTTAAAATCGTATTATTTCCATATTCAAATCTTTATTATAACTGAAGGAATGGTAAAGTGGTAAAAAAAGGAAAGGCAGTGGTAAAACACTTGCCTCGCATGCATAGTCCTGGGTTTGCTTCCCAGTACCACACACACACACACACACACACACACACACACACACACACACACTTCACTTTGGTCCATTTGCAATAACGTTAAAGTTTTATTCTCTTTGGTTTAACACTATATGTTGAATAATTATAACTTTTCCCCACTCCATTTCAGGTGCTATATTTATAGTAAATACATTAAGAACTACACATATTTTAGTATATTTTTGGATTTTCAGCTCTTTACTAATAAATATATACAGTGTAACTTAACTTGACACTTTTATATACTTTATACATGTGTAAAATTTGCATTCTCAGAAGCAATACATGACCATCCCAACTGTTTCATATCCATAGTGTATCTTGGCTTTTCAAGTAAAGTATGACTTTCAATGCTAAAACTTTCGGGAGAAATTAAAATAAACATTCAATGATGAAAAGACCCAAATTTCAGGAGTATATATTTATCTTCTACATGCTGTATTCAATAATATTTCCCAAAATATATGAAGTACAATTTTCATATTAGAATTGATAAGTTAGCCACTATCTAGGATATGTTGACATGCTTTTCATACATGAATAATTCAAAGAGTCTAAAAATGAGTAGAAATGTGGAAAATTTGGATAATACAGTCAAGTTTATAATATATATAACACTCTAGTACTAAAATATTGGCATACACATGCTTTTTCAGAACATCTGAAATATTGACAAGTCAATTTGATGAATAATATATACATGTAGCTAACTAAACACTAGCCAATAAAATTAAGGTAGAATAGATTCAAAGTGTAAATTTTTTTATAAAATTAAGCTGTGAAATGAGGAACCAGAAAAATCAGCAGCAATATTTCCTGATCCTCAAATTCTAATCCTTCATTGCTTTTTCTTGGTGCAAACTGATAGTTTGTAGTGTATTAGTTAAAATTTTTCTGCATATAATTACATAATTGTGGATGTAGCAATGTACAATCCATTACTGATGCTTATTAATTTCTGTTTTACAAAAATTGTTTCATCTTTTGCAAATGATCATATAATTTTATTTTTATTTAAGAACCTATGGATCTTTGTATTTATATATAATATTCAAATGTTTCACATATAAAACCTATATATAAATAAAAGTATGTATGTAAAATAAATTGGAATAATCTACAAAGGATGATATATCAATCCCATATTTATAACTGCTTTATATATTTATATGTGTACATAAAATAACAAGTTATAATGTCTATATGTATTTTTCCTTTATATACAGTGGGACCTTGATTCACAAACTTAATTCATTATTCATTCCATTATTCTGGGGATTATGGCTGTTCTTCACCCAATATGGAATTGGTGAACAGAAGCAAAATTTTGCCAAATCCTTGTGTTCACAAACCAAATTGTTTGCAAAGAGAAGCATTCATGAACCAAGTATTATTGTATATTGTCCACACGTACACATATATATATGCAATGTATACATACTATATGTACTGTGTATTTAATTCATCTTGCATAAAATACGTAGAATATATTTTGTACTTTTTATATTATTTAAATATATAATTACATAATTCATTTTATTATTTTTCTTGCTCCATAGACTAATTATATTGATAGACCACAAAAACTTCTTAGCTAGTCCTTTATTGAGACTGTTTCTCAGTTACAAAATAGATTCCAATGAATATTTGCAAAATCTATTTTGCATCCTTAGAATAAACTTGGATTTTCTGCAGATTCAAACATGTAACCATCTACAGAAGACCTAGAGCTGAAGAGCACTTACAGAAAGTTATTTAGAGAGTAGTGAGTTTTTCAATTACAGTATTTTTCTCAAAATTTAAACATTAAACAGACTCAGGAAGAAAATCGAGGGCTCTCCTCTTAAAAAGTAGTTTTAGAATAAGAACTTTTGCAAGCTAGTTATCCACAAATGTATGTGAAATAGTGTTTAGATCATATGTGTGATAGAAGACCTCAGTGTACCTCTTCCCAGTTGAAGCTGTTTTCATCAACTTACAAGTTTTTTAAAGGATAAAAGAATAAGCTTAATTCAAATATTGAGTGTTAGATTACAGAGAGAGAGAAGAGAGAGAGAGACACAGAAAAACACCTCTCGTAACCTTTTGGGCCTTCAGCCTTCAGAGATACCTTGTGCCTCTTATTCAGCTACATGAGTATATTTTCATGGACATTCATATTGGTGAGATATTTTAATAAACATTTACTGCAAACTCAAGAAGTTCAATAATTTGTTTTAATTTCAGGAGTCTATATGTGTGAAAATTTGGATAATATCTAGACTTTTCAGTAACACATCAGCCTACATATGAATAAAGACTTTTTTTTTCTATGTGTTTGTTTCCTGGAATTATGCTGAAATTTGCTTTATCGCTCATCTTTACTGTGACCTCTTTGAGTATTTAATGTCAATGGTAAAAATATTTTATTAATAATTAATTCTACATTAAAGATCCAAATAAGCCACTTGCCATCAAAGAGACTAAACATGATGGTTTTCTCTCTTTAAGTTTTCTATCTATTGAACCATTGATCAGGATTTTGTGAATCTTTGTCAAATTTGTTTAAATTGGATTTCAACCTTTAGGAATAACACAGTTTGTGACAATTGTGTTTTAAAAATATTTAACCAGCAAATGTAAGTCCAGTCTGATATCTAAAACACTTTTGGTTAAGTTGGAAGCCCATCTTTGTTTTGTTTTTTTTTTTCTTTCAGAAATGTATTCCTTTACCTTTAAGAAATCCTCTGCCTTAAAAATTTTCAAGTACATATGCAATATTTGGAAGCAAGATATCTGTGATAAAGACAACTCTCTTCTATGGGGATATTGTTATTCAGTTCCAGCTGGGAGTTAATGGAAGTTTATAAATTATTGAAAGTAATTATTCACTAAAAATAAATTCCATGTTGTACAATTATAAAAGCCATTAATACTTTTTGTATAGTTACTATAAGGGAGGATAAATTATTTCTTATCATTAAACACATGTTCATTATATGTGTATAATCTTCTTATTTTAAAATAGGTTAACTTCTGCCAATGTTCTGTGTTCCACCTATGAATTTCATTGTTAGGATTTTATTGTTGTGTGCTGTAAAATTCTATAAGATACTAAGCTACAAGCCTGGGATTTGCTTTTCTTGAAGCAACGGAATCCAGATGGCTTATAGAGGAAATTGATGTTAACGTCTTCAGAAGAAATGGAAACTTCTTCTTTACTGGTGATTTGGCACTCATTTAATTTCTTTAGAATTAGATTGGAATCGTATTATTACTCCTGGCTAATGAACTGTGGGCCAAATCGATGTCACTTCTTGGTAGGTGTATATAAGAAAATGACATCTCTTTTCCTTCCCTGATGTCGCAACCTTGGATGCTACATACTTTGTATGGCAAAGTTCTGCAGAGAAACTGGCTAGCATTTGCCAAAATTTAGAGGTTTATTTGACATCACACACACCAAACCTGATCTAATGTATAAGTATTAATATGATCTCAGTTCTCACTGTAAGTGATATATGCATGAAGGTGGTGTCACAAACATTAAATTTATCCACGTCTCTGCCAAGAGATAATTGACCAGAAAAGAATACTTTAAGGCAATGTGAAGTCATTTCTAAAATATTGGTGCAAATGCACACAGCCCACCAAAGATTACTTAACCATTGTCTACGTTTATAGTAATATAACATATTAAAAATCCTGAAGAGCTTGGATACGAATGTAAGTAGATAAAATATTTACATGTCACTAATCCAAAGTATAACTAAGGGAAAACTTGAGCAAGGATCACTGACACAAGCCATCCTTGAAAGGAAGAGGAACTGTTTCCTTCCCACAGTGAAGAACTTCACTGTGGATCAGAGAATTTGGCCAAAGATCACACAATTTAAAAATATCAGTATATTCTAAATGTTAAGTTAATTATACCCTGCACCAATAAGAATCCAGTTCAATCAGAGCACACCAAGCTCCCCTGAACTAGCAAGTAAAACCTATGGCAAAATGGTAATTGAAACTCAGAGAGAGAACAGATGTGCTGCGGGAGAACATGCTGTTTTTATAGGCACTAAAGTTTCTCTTAAAATAAATACAGTCATTTAAAGTCTTTGAGTCATGGCTGGAGAAGTACCACATGGAGATGATAGAGCAATTAAGAGTCCTGTGGGTAAAGGAAAGAACTAGAAGAGATTCTCTATGGAGCAAATCTTGATATACAAATTAAATTGTCCATATATAGTAGATTGAACCTACCTGCAACTGGTTTAATGATAATGTAGGATCTTATAATACAGTAAATTTGATCTTTGATCATTGCCAATATAAAGAGAATAATAACAATAATAGTCACATTTCAAACCCTGCTCAAAGTCATCACTCTTTCTCCATTTAATAGAGTTGATTTATTTTTCACTTGCATCACTACTTTCATCACTCTGTGAGCAAGTAAATGGGGAAGTTTGTAGAGGTTTTCTATTAATTTAAAAATTACAGTAACCTTTAGATGTGACTCTTAGCTCTATTTGTTACCTGAGCTTCTTTGGTGAAGCCCCTTAATTGACCAAAAGCTATTTTTTAAGCAAAAATACTATATCCTCAATCATACGGGTTCAGGGGAGATTCAAGACAGTTTTACCAGTCTCAGCTTCACAATGGGAGCTCAATACTATTTTTGTTTCTTGTCTTATGGAAAGAAGGCAGAAAATATGGTCAGGTAAAAAGAAGCCTGGGACTAAAGTCTGGAGTAATTTTTAAAATTTAGTATCTTGGTTATTACAATTTGTATATTAAACGGGATGATAAATTCCCTAGTGAAAAATACTTTGTGGTTTATTGTCCTAAGAAAATAGATTAATATTTTGTTGTAAATTTAAGTAGAAAATTTAATAATTCAAATTTTAATAATTTTTTAAAATTAAGTGATGTTTATTTAATAGCTACGATGTTTTTAAAGACTCATAATATTTCCTTTTTAAGATGACATATAGCCTTTTCAGGGTAAATTTAATGCACTCTTCTGTTTAGATCTTCATTTGAATGCCTAAAGGATATCGTAAATTTGAAAAGTCCAAGTCAAACATATTTTCCCTGCTCTTCCACTTAAGCTAGCCCTCAGTCTTGCTAAATGTCTTACTAGTTGTTAAGAGAAAACTGTACTTTTCTCTTTATCTCATATTCCAAAGCCAAGTCAAAAGTTAACTTTCCACTACATTAAAATAAATGGAATTTTAATGTTTTCAACTGTTGTTGCCATTTTTTGACCCTCTTCCTAATCACAACATGATTATCCTACTAATATATTTGTTTACATCTGTTTTGTTCATCAGTACATCTTCAGTATCTAGAATATTGCTAGGTTTATGTATTCTAAAACAATTGGCCTAGCTAGAGGCGGTGGTTTCCAGTTACTCATGGCTAGTGCAGGAGGATCATGGGTCCAAGTCCAGCCTGGGCAAATTAGTGAGACCTCATCTCAAACTAAAGATTAAAAAGGGGTGTGGAAAAAGTACACATTGGGCAGAGTGTCCCATTTCATAACCCATTCATTAAAAAAATAAGATTATTGCAAGAAGGAAGAAAAAAAAGGCAAAAAGATTTTAATTTTTTTTCTGGCTTTAGATTCTGAGCACAAGTGTGCTTTGGAGGTCAGGATCCATTTCTAGCTAAGTTCCTCTAAGTCATTATCTGTCAAATAGCTTACAGAGAGAAAGAACAGATTCAATGTCTAATAAAGCCTTAAAACTTTTCCCCCATAACACTTGGAACAACTTGAGCAATGAACGAAAAATATAGCTTTAATAGTTTGCCAGGCTGTTTTGCTGATTCTGCAAAGCACAACCCACCACACAAAAGGGGCATTGAAGTCTCTTAAGTCTGGATTACCTCACTGGGCAATAAATTACCTTCTGAACATACTGTGAATTTTGTGACCTTGGAAACATGAGGATCAGCAATTATTTTCTGTCCTAGGATATTTTTGCAAAGTCCTATGAAATTGATCTTGTCACTAGTTACTAATATTAGGAAAATATTAGTAGACAAAGTAACATAAGAAAACTAATAATGAGAAAAGGAAGCATTAGAAGGTAGTTTATTTTATACTTCATGAACTTAAAAAAGAACTGTTATTTGTTAAGGGCCCACAACATTATAGGCAATTTACCAAACATCTTAATTTTTAACGCCCTTGTTAGGTATTAGTATTCCAACTTAACAGGTAAAAATACAGGGTGCATAAAGTTAAATACTTAATCCATAATTGCACATAAAGTACATATTAGTGTGGTGAGTCAATCCACATTTATCTGAGTTCATGACTAAATTCTCTTGAAAATGATGCCTTTTTGGAAGTCTTGCCTGTAGCATCTCTTTAAACCCAATAGAATAATTGGAATTCCTCTGCAGAAGATATTCTGACAGCATATAGAGAATATACTGTTTTACTGTTAACCTTGAAAAATTGTTACATCAGTATACAATATAATCAAGAATAGGCTGTCCCTATATAGTTGATTATATTTGAAGGAATTCAATCTGCTGTCAAAGTGATATTTCTAGCCATCACTGAGAAATGTAACATTATGTAAATAAGTTATGAATTACCTCTCATAGTTTTATAAAATGAGCTTCTGCAGAGTTCCTGCTGAATCAGAGAATGAACTCCATGTAACATTCATTAATTTTAAGGATTATTGCAGTCATTAGTTTCTGTCAATTCACAGTTGCTTTAAGTGAGTCTAAGATGTTTGAGTTTTTCAGGTTGTGCTACATCCACATTTGTCTTTAAAATGTAAGGCTTTATCATTCTACCTGGCAGCTATTTGGCTATTCCTACACACAGCATTTGGCAGTACTCATATGGGTAGTAACTCTTTTCTTTTAAAACAGTTGATTATGTCCTTCCTTTCAATATGATAGATTTTTACCTATCATTACTTAGTAAAACTTTACTGTTTTTATTCTTAAAAATATGGTGTCTTAAAGAAAAAAATAGGAGAAAATGAAAAAGGAGAAAAAGTAACAGTTGATTATGTCCTTCCTTTCAATATGATAGATTTTTACCTATCATTACTTAGTAAAACTTTACTGTTTTTATTCTTAAAAATATGGTGTCTTAAAGAAAAAAATAGGAGAAAATGAAAAAATGGAAATAAAGTGTTTGTAAATGGGGAGGGGAGGAGGGGGTGAAGGGAGGGCAGGGACAAGGGGAAAAAATGAGAAGCAAAACCTGTCATGTAAAGGTACAAGATCCCAATAATGAATGTAACTGTACTGTATACCTAAAATGTACCAATAAACTCAATAAGGAAAAAAAAAAATATGGTGTCTTAATTGCTTTCTCATCTCTGAAACACAATCTCTGACACCCAAACTTACAGGAGAAGATATATATTTTGTTCACAGTTTCAGTCCACAATTGGCTGGCTCCAAGACATGAAGGGCATGGGGAAGGGAGTGGGTCGAAGAAAAACTGTTCACATTTGACAAGCAGGAAGCAGAGAGAAAAGGAGCCCTCTAGGGAAGAAGGTGTACACTTTCAGGCCATGGTGCCAGGAACTAGTCTTTAACTCTGCCTTCTTCCCTCCCAGCAGAAAGTCAGGTGTACAGCCACATAACCTAAACCCCTTCCACAAGCCTCTGAGCACGTAAGGCTTTGGAGGGGGATTCCAGAACCAAGAAACAACACATGATTAGGTCTTAACTTGAAATTAGTGATGTATGATATATGTATGTGTACTGACTGTTTCTTGTACAATATAGATTGCGTTTTGGTTAATATCAAAAGATAAGTCAAGCTTCTCATGTGTATTATATTTATTCTTACAACATGCTGTCTGTTGGGTAAGTATGTGCATTCTGTTTGCTGAAGAAAATACATGAAGCTCTAATAGGCTGTGACTAACTCAGAGAAAACTAGTGATGCGAACACTGAGATTCCAAATTCAGGTCTGATTGCTACAGACATTGGATTTGCAGTCCCTCCCTCAGTCTCTGTGTGACTTGAGTCCATTTTTAATTTATAAAAATTAAATAAAATATGCTTCATTTAATAGACAAGACTGGTGTGAGGCTAACATTCAAGGAAAAAGCCTTTTTTTCTTACCAAATGAAGCATATAGTCAGTAACAAGGATAGTACCATCAGTTTAAAAGAAGCAGCACTAAATTGATCAGGCTGCTTGTAGAACTCCATGAGATGGACGAATTCTGTCTCTCTCCATGCAACACCCTTCATCTCCTTGCAAACTGCAATACTGCACTATGGCCTACTAACGGGACAATCCAGAGGGAGTCTACATTTGGCAAATGAAATTGCTAGTTAAAAGCCTTACTTTGGGAGAACAAACTCTCATTACATAATAATGCCCTGAGAGCAAGCCCCTGTTCCCAAAACTTACTAAAGCTTGCTTTTTGTCAAATTAGCATTTTTATGGGTTTCACAGACATAACAGTAAGCTTGAGGTGATGGAATTCAGTCTGAACCCCACGGTTCAGAATGATAATTGGACCTAGGCAATGAATATCCATTACTAGCATATTGCTATTTTCTTTCCCCTGTAAAGTAGAAGTGAGAAGGCTAAACTCAGACAGCTCCACATATTGGAGGCTACAAAAATAAATTTTGAGCATAGCAGAAGTTTTGAGGGAAGATAAGTTGACTAAGACCTAATTTATGCTTCTAACTTGTGTTAGTATATAATTTGAGATCGTATACTAGAATGGTCTGTGCCTAATTTATTGTTTTTCTAATGATAATAAATGGTAAATGTATGAGCAGAAGACTTAAAGTGTGAAAGATAGGAACTATCTGAATGAAAATACAAAAAAAATACTACATTGTGAATCAATGTCAACGAGGTATGATATAGTATAATATAGTTCGCTTATTTAAAGGACACAATTTGATGACTTCTGAAGGTTGTATACTTGTATACAATTCAAAATATCCTTGTAATGCAACCCAAATGCATATTTTATATTAATCTTCAGGTTTCCTCATACTCTTTTCCAGTCCATTAGTTTGCTTCCCAACACAGAAAATCAATCTATTTTTATCACTATAGTTTACTTTGTAATTTTTGTACAGTTATGTATGATCAGAGAATATACTCTTCTGTGTCTTTCTTTTTTAGCCTATTAATTTTAATATTGTTCAAATTGTTGTATTATCAGCGATTCCTTATTTTTAATAGAATTATGTATATTATGTTTCCATTCAACTCTTGTTTAAATTAATTTTATTGGTACGTTTTAGGTATTCAATACAATGATATTCATCACTGGAAATTTGTACCTTTGCATGATCTATCTTGGTCCTTAATTTTTTCCCCATTCCCCTGCCCTCCCTTTAACCCTTCCATTCCTTCCTATAATCAAAGGCTTTGTTTATTTTTTTTTCATTTTCTCATATTAATTCATTTCCTTCTTTTCTGTCCCCTACCCCCCTGCTTCCCTTCCCCTTTGCACTTTTTCCCTATTTCACATTATCTATACCTTTTGAGCCTTAATTACATATTCAGTTTCTCACACAAGAGAAACTATTTGGTAATTACACATGTATGTCCTATTTATTTCACTTAAAAGTATTGCCTCTATGTGCATCCATTTAGCTACAAATGCCTCTAATTTCTCATTCTTTATGGGTGAATAGTACTCCATTTTATTAAAAAAGCATTTTCTCCATCCAGTCTTCATCCAATTGATGGGCAATTGGCAATTTC
The DNA here is from genome assembly GCF_012274545.1 of Fukomys damarensis. NCBI lineage: Eukaryota > Metazoa > Chordata > Mammalia > Rodentia > Bathyergidae > Fukomys > Fukomys damarensis. The sequence continues at coordinate 21,636,759 of NW_022900941.1, read as the reverse complement.
CAAAGTTTAGCTATTACAAACTGTGCTGCTATGAACATGTGTACAAATATATAACTGTGCTATGATTCTTTTAATTCTTTTGGGAAGATACCCAGCAGGGGAGTACCTGAGTTAAATGAGACTTCAATCCTAGCTCTTTGAGGCATGTCTACTGATTTCCACAGTGGTCGCACTAGTCTACACTCCCACCAGCAGTGGAGCAGGGCTCCTCTTTCCCCACAGCTCCAACAACATTTGTCACTGGTTGATTTCATGATAGCAGCCATTCCTTCTAGGATGAGGTGGAATTTCAACATTGTTTTCATTTGCATCTCTCGAATGACTAGTGATATTGAACATTTTGTCTGAGAAATGTCTGTTCATTTCAGTTGCCCATTTTTGGGCTGAGTTTTTGTATTTGGGAAGTCTGATATTTTTATTCTAGGAGATCTTTGAGGAATAGCTGGTGAAATTTTTTTCTCACATTGTGGGTTGTCAATGTTGTTGGTGGTTTCTCTTATTGAGAAGAAGCTTTTTAATAAGAAGACATGTGTGTAACCCTACTTTCTTTTTATCTTTATTAAATTTATTGGTGCATTTTAGGTATACAGTACAGTTACATTCATCATTGGGATCTTGTACCTTTACATGATGTAGCTTGGTTCTCATTTCTCCCCATTCCCCAACACTCCCTTCAGCCAATCCACCCTTCCCTTTTAACAAAGACATTGTTTCCATCTTTTTTCTTTTCACATATTTGTTTCTTTTCCATTTTTATCTCTCCCCTACTCCTCCCACTTCCTCTCTTTTAGATATTTTCTTCCTATTACAAAATATCAGTTATATGATTTGATCCTTATATTTTTAGTTTTTCACACCAGAGAAACTATTAAGTATTTACACATGTGTGACATTAATTTCACTTAAAAGTATGGCCTCAGTATGCATTCAATTAGCTATAAATGTCTCTAGTTTCTCATTCTTTATGACTATATATATATGTATATATATATATATTCCAAATTTTAGCTATTATAAACTGTGCTACTAAAAACATGTCACTGTGGCATATTTCTTTCTTTCTTTTTTTTTTTTTTGGTTTTTTGAGACAGGTTCTCACTATGTAGTTGAGACTGACCTGGATCTGGATCTCACTATGTAGCCTAGGCTGGTCTCGAACTCACAGTGATCCTTCTGCCTCTGCCTCCCAAGTGCTGGGATTACAGGCGTGCACCACCATGCCTGGCTTGTGGTATATTTTTTTTAATTTTTTGGGGGGGGGTTTTGAGACAGGGTCTCACTATATTGTTGCGACTGTCCTGAACTCACTATGTAGCTCAGGCTGTTCTGGAACTTGCAGTGATCCTCCTGCCTCAGCCTCCCAAGTGCTGGGATTACAGGCATGTGCCACCACGCCTGGCTATTTCTTTTAATTGTTTTTGGATGATACACAGCAGAGGAATAGCTGGGTCAAATGGGACTTCTATTCCTAGTTGTTAGAGGTATCTGTATATTGATTTCCAAAGTGGTTGCACCAGTCTGCACTCCCACCTAAAATGAAGATTTGTTCCTGGCAATCTATTTCTTTGGATTGATGATTTGAGACCATTAATATTGATGGTTATTACTGATATGTTATGTCTTATCTTTGTCATGACTTTTTCTTTTTTTCTTTTGTAGTCTCCTCCTTTGAGTTTAATTTTTTGTCATGCCTGATGGATTCATTCTGCTGTTTCCTGGGGTTGTGATCCTCATTGTTTTTTCTTAGGATACTGTTTAACAATTTTTGGAGTGCTGGTTTTGTATTCATAAAGTTCCTCAGATGCTCTTTGTCATGGAAGTATCTTCTCCATCAATTTTGAAAGATAGTTGCACAGGGTACATCAATATGGGTTGGAGGTTGTTTTCCGTTAAAGCTTAAAATACCTCCCTCCCAGCTCTTCTTGCCTTGAGGGTTTTTGTTGAGAAGTCTGCTGTGAATCTTATGGGCTTTCTTTTGTAAGTGATTTCTTTCTTTTCTCTAACTTCTCATAGAATCCTGTTCTGCTGGGTTTCTGGAGTCTTAACTATTATATGTCTATGTGTAGATATTTTTTTTTGGTCATAGATATTTGGAGACCTATATGCCTCACTTATCTGTAGGTCAAATTCTTTTTTCCTACTTGGGAACTTTTTTGCCATTAATTCTATGAACAGTTTTTTTTCTTACTGTCATCTGTATCTCTCCTGTTTCTTCATTGACTCTGAACAGTCTTGTGTTATTCTTCTTTGCTTTACCTGGCAGCTCTTGGTTTGATTTCTCACTGTTTTTAAGAATGCTTTTCTTTTTCTGGTCACTAATTGCAACCCTATCCTCTGTATCTGAAATTCTATCTTTGTATTGGCTCATTCTGCTGTGTAAACTTTCAGTGCAGTTTTTATTCTCCTGGAAATCAGTTGTAACCTGTCTCATTGATACTATTTCTTTTCTATATTAGGATTCCATCATGTTCCTCAGCTCCTGTATTTTTTATCTGCATCTACTCCAGATTTATTAATCATGTCTTGCACTATAGTCATAATCTCTGTTTCTATTTGAGAAATTATTTCTGATTTCATTGTTTTCCAAATCCTCTTTCATTGCCACGTGTTTGTGTATCAGATTATTCCATCTCGCTGCCCTTTGAGGTTGCCTCAGGTGATTTTGAAGTCTGGTTTTGAGAGTTGTTTTTCTTCTCATTTGAACAGATACATCCTGCTGTGCCTTTGTTGAGGAGACTTTGTGCTCACCCAGTGGTTTTCAATTCTCAGCAAGCTACCAAATGGCCTTTTCTCTGCTGCTCAACAGTGCACCCATCCCTGGGTTCAGAATGGTGGCCTTCAGGATCCCTGAGATGACCAATTGTCTGGGAAGACATCTAGCTGGAGCCTGTGCATACCTGGGGTGGTATCTAGGCATGTCTCTGGCTAGGTCCTGCCCAATATGTAGCTCCTATCTGGGAGAACCTTTGGCTTGGGGCTGTGCACCCCTGTCCCTGGTGTCTGAGCAGGCTTCTGGCTAAGGTGTCCATGCAACTCCTGATGGTATTTGGGCTGGTCTCTAATTATTATGGGCCTATGCAATTCTTTTCAGGGATGGGATTTTGCTTGGGCATGTGTGCCCAAGAGGTTGAGGTCAGGGCAGGGCTTGGCTGGACCTGCCTGAAGCAGTACTGTTCTGGTCCACACAGAAGCTCACTAAGATCTGCATGCACTTACTGATGGTATCAGTGCAGGCCTCTGGCTGTTTCTTCTCCATTCAACTCTTAATGGACATTCACCATTCAGTGAGTTTTTTTCCAGTTTAGCTATCATGAACAAAATTTTGGTGAGTAGTTACATGGGAGGATATGTCTTAAGTTATTGAGGGAAATGCTCATGTTTAGAATAAGTAGAAGGTTAAAGAACTAATAAAGTGAGAAAATCATTTTCAGAAATTTCTGTAAAATATTTCATTCCTATCAATGTCAATTTCTCAATACTTGGTACTGTCAGGATGCAATTTTAGTCAAATGAATGGGTATAATGTGCGTCTCACTATTACCTTGTTTTAAAATATTTTCATTGAAGTATAACACACATATTGAAAGTATGATGATGATTGTATATCTAAAAATATATTTCACAAAGTGAACTCCCAGTGTAACCACTAGACAAATCAAAAATTGAAGGGAAAATGCTATGTCATATATACTTTATTGAAGCATTAAGGTATACAAAAAAAGAGTGAGGGTTTAAAATTATAGGAAACAGTACCTTAATTCAGATTGTTAACACTTTCTAGGAAAAATATATTGAAACAGGATGCCTATTGAGAGGAATGGAAAGATCCATTTTCAACTCTGCAAGAAGAACCCAAGGCAGGGGAAATGGCGATTGCAAAGCCTCTGGACACAGCATCCATGAAAAGTGAAGATAAATGTTCTGTCTGTGGACTCTTTCCACCATATTTGTGCAATTTTAAAGCCACAATACAACGTGCACTCTTCATTAAGTCTTATAACTCCATATTTTCATGTAATGTCTTTTAAATCTCTAGTACATCCATGAACATTATTCACTATATGAATCTGTTGATTAATTCTTTAGGTTTTTATATGATTAGAAATATTTTGAGTTTTCCTTAATCATTTAAAGACTGATTTGTGGGTTTAGACTCACATGTTGTTATTTAGAGCATATATGCCCTCCAAAAAGCCCATTGTTCCAAAGGGTTGGTTGCTGATCAAATTTTGCAAAATGACAGGGTCAAAGAGCGCTACCTTCATCAGTAGACTGAACCAGTTGAATTCATTAGTTTTCAAATTATATTTTTTGTGTTTGTTTCCAGGAAATCTGCCTACAGTCAAGATTATACAGTTTTCTCTTATACTTATTCTAGCTTTATTTTTTCAGTATTAACACTTATATCTATGGTTCATTTCAATTTATTTTAATAAGTGTGGTATTATATAAAACTTAATTTTTATTTTTATTTTCTTACAAATATCAGCACTATTTGTTGAAATGAATTTTCTTTTCCCTTTGAGTTATTTTCACATCTCTTTTAGAAAATCGTTTGGCCATAAATGCGAGTCTATTCCTGAGCTTTTTGTTCAGTTCCATTTATTTATATGTTTATGCTTTTACTTATACAACACTATCTTCATTAATGTAGCTTTAAATTAAGCCTTGAATTCAGATGTTGTTAAAGTAAATAAAATTTAATTAAGCAAGAATTATTTCAGTAATTGCTGTGTGCCTTACCCACAGAGACATATTGTGGAAAATTAAAATCACTTGGCCAACATGTTTTAATACCTTTCCCATTTCACAAGGTATATATACATAAACTTGAATATATTAAATAAAATGATAAATAACTGGAGCACAATTCATTTCTTAATATATTTTAAAATCTTTCATTAAACAATAATATTTTCTGGGCAATTCTCTTTTGGTAGTTTGAAGCCAAACTATGACTTTTCAAATTCTAAATATTTTTAAGATTTTGAAAGCATTTAAGTACTACCTCTATGATTGATTGGTGAAGTAGACATTGTGGATTCAAATAAGAGTTTAAGCTATTATTTCTGTTCTCAATGAGAAAAGGACAAAATTTAATACAGTAGCTAAGTAAGTGATAGAGAATATGGTGCAGTTATAAGGATTATCTCAGAGTAGCAGGGATGCGGTAGGCTGGGGTAACTGCAAAAGGAAGGAAGATGTTGAGTGGAGTTTTGATAGAAAAGTCTGTTTAGAAAGTAAATAGATAAAAGAAATATGCTTTTATTTGGGTTGCTTTGGGATAAAATTTTGCATATAGAGGTGAGCATAGTAATTGTAAAACGCTGGTCTCAACCCAATGAATAAAATAAGTGGCCTTCTTATCTTTTTAAAGCATGTTTATAATGTGTCATGTATGTAACACTAATACAATAAATATATAATGTTCACCATCATGTGGTACACAACAAATTAAAAGTATGGGAAGATGAGATAGTAACTGCAACTATGGAAAATATCTAAACTATTTAAGACTGTAGTTATCATTTTGTCTAACTTCTCATTCGATGCCAAAAAATTCTCCTTGCAAAAGCTCAGAAAATGCAGCAATTTCATTGTTTGTCAAATCATATTTTTGTATCTTATAAGGAAGAATATTTCCTTTCTTGCAATGCCCTATTGTTTATAAAAATGCTTTTAATAGTGGCCAGTTTTTAAACATTTATTGATTCTGTATTTCAGAGTTCATAGTCTACTGAAGGTTTCCTCTCACTCATTTCCCCTCTGGTGTTTGAAAACAGCTATCGTAACATCAAAAGTACTTTGTTGACCAGACAGATGTTCGTGCAACTTTCGCGGTTCTCTACATTTTATGTGTCTCTCTTAACATGTAACACAGACCAGCACACATAACTAAGTATAGCCAGGCCACTGAAAAGCATGAAAATTGAATAATTGCCTCCAATAATTTGGTCACTAAATACCTGCTACCAGAAGTCAGCAATAATTTTATGATAATCATATTACAGAGTTGGTCTCATTTTGTAATAGCATAATACAGTAGAAAAACCATAAACTTTGGAATTATGCAAACGTATTTGCTTTCTCAATAAACACTAGCTAATGGGAAAAGTACTTCAGCTCTCTAAATTCCAATCTCCTTCTGTCTAAGGTGAACATAATGCCTCACATCTTAGAGGACAGTTGTAGGAATAATTTTAGATAATATATGTCATGAAAGACATACAGTGACTATGGAATAAATGTTAGCGAATTTCTCTTTTGATCTGATATACTCAGTACTAACAGCTGCAGTGAAAGCTCAAGCAGATATTGATAAATAGGTTGAGCAAAACAAGACCGAGAACATAGCACTTGGACATAGTATGAGACAAGTTTGCACCTGCCTGATTCTGATTCATAAATCACCACCTCGGGCGTGGGCACAGAAGCAAGTTCCACTCCAGCCAGGGCACTGCTGCTGGCCCACATTGTTCTGGCTTTTCTGCAAGAGCAGCTGAGAAACTTTGTCAACTGGCTTTCTAAATTCCAGATGCATCATTTTCCGGGGCATTTTCTCATCTAGCCGTATGGTAGCTGTATCAAAAAAGGAAATAAATTTAATTTGTCATGTTTCATTTACTGAGATCATGCTGAGCCCAAATGTTATGTGCTTTCTTTTGTGAATGTTCACAGACCATCTGTTTTGTAATATGGACTAGATATCTTGGGGAGTTTACATTAGGTGCTATAATTTAGGGCATCTTTAGTGTCTACCTTTTTAGAAACTGAATGATTCATCCATCTGCATGTTCCTGGTTCCTTTTGTTTTTTTCTTTCTAGAGCCTTCACACATTCTTTACAACTTCTGCTGTTAAGAGGAACTTTCAAATTAAAGATGATTCTCCACCAAAGGGAATGGGATGAAGAGATAGAGGGAGTGGAAAGAGAAGATAAAAAAAAAGGAATTAAGATATGCTATGTACATGTAGTGCTTCTTCACAATGAATGCAATCATAGTGTACTGTAAGCATGTACTACTAAAGAAATAGAGACCAACAAACAAAGGAAATAGGAGCAAAACTGTAGACTTGTCTCTCTGCCTGCTGTCTACTGGCTTTTTTCTTTCCTTTTGTACAGGGAAAGAGCCCGGGACCTTGCACTTGCAAGACAGGCAACAGCATTACTGAGCTGACCCTACTGGCTTTTATCATTACAACTCTTACAACTCAAACTCTAGATCTATTCCTTCTTGCTGATATTATTCCAAACATGGTTTTTAAAGTTTTGTATTGTTCTTAATGTGCACTGCTACAGTCCATTCTCAGATTTACCACCCTTTGGCTCATTTTTTACAATCCTAGGGCAATATTTTGCATTTTTCTTCTTATGTTTGACAACTCTCCCTTTTGAGATTATAGCTTAAAATCTTCGGTCACCAGAATGCTTTCCTTAGCTATAAGACCAGATTTTTTATTGTGACCACTTGTAATCTTAACACCTGCTTTCTATTTATTTTTTGTCCTAGAATATCACACATTTCTCTTGAATTTTAGTCCTTTATACAGCCTCTGCCCAGAGGATTACATCTTCTTTTCTGTGAGAATCTTGACATTTATTTTTCTAAACTCACAGATATTGCTCCTGAATGGGAGCAGTGTTCACTTTCAAGGATATTAAGAATTCTCAAATGACAGAGTCACTTTTTATTTTTTTTAAGTCAACATTATCCTTTACTTCAATTTTATCAATCAATTCATATTGGTCAAAATACACACATATAAACTGATTTCTTCATCAACATATTGCACAATGAGACTAAAAACAACAACAAAATAATAAAAATTCATAAATAATTCTGCTTTTTCCGAATTTGTTTTAAGAATTTTGCATATAAAGCTCTCCAACAAAAGGACTGTATAAATTTGGTTCCCCTAGAATTTATGTTCCAGTCTTTTGAGTTTTCATAACTTTCAACAATCAGGTAAATGGTATTTCTGATACTCAAAAGGCGGTAGGCCAGCTTTAGATTACTCATACACATGTCTACACCAAATGGAATCCATTGTTTTGAGATTTATTTCGCTTCTTTTTTTTTTTTTTTTTTTTTTTTGTACCAGGTATCAAACTCAGGTCCTTGTGCTTGCAAGGCAGGCAGTGGGAACAAGGAACTAAATCCCCAGTCCTCTTATTTTTTTAATAGGACAAAAGTTTGAGAATTTGAGGTACCTCAAAATTACTTATCATTGCCTCTTCTTCAGTTACTGTAATTGGAAAATTTTTTCAACTTTCTTTTCCTACCATACTCTGTGTGTTTTATAACAGATCATTTTATAATTTTAATATGCTCAAAGACAATATAATATATTAACATTTATGTATTACTTTTTATTCACATGGTCTAATATATATTGCTTTATGTACTCAATGAATCTTATAATTGATTTTTAAATTGGTTCTATGCATCTCCTATTTTATTTGCTTCCCTTGAATTTTTATGATGTTTAATATAACAAGCAAAATGTTTTATTATTAAGTTAGTGTTTTTATTATTAATTTAGTATTAATTTCTGTTTTTAAAATAGTTCTAATTTGTTCTCTATATTTCCTATTAGATAAATAAATATAGGCAGCATTTTATTGGGTTTACATTATCTTGTTACCCACATTACATCTAGTGTTTCTTCAACTTTAACATTTATTTTGTTTGATATTAAGGACAAATCAAATGTAGTCTATTACATATTTTTCAATTAATATTTCAATATTTATGTATTCTTCTCAAAGATAGTGCACAGGGTAACTTTGCTTAATTGTAGTCTGACAATAAATTTTTCATTTGAAATTTTGGTCCTTTTATATTTATTGCGATTACATATACATTTTGATATGCAGGAACATCATGCTGTTTTTACTCATACATAACTGATGTGCAACAAAACTGACTCATTGTATGTGAAAATTTAATGAATATTAACAAATTCTAAAGTCATGAAAACCTATACATTCATTAAGATATGAAATACTGAAAGTATTTTTCCTTATTTTTAAGTAATCATTACACATTTCCACATTTAACCTTTATTCTGTTCTCTATTAATATACATTATTTTGCCCGTTTAGACTCATGCAATATTTACTAGTTTCTTTTGGTTTATATTTGTTAATATTTGGTCATATTTTTTGCCCTGGAAACTCGTTTAATGAAGATCTCGTGCCTTTTTCATATACCATTCTTTGGCTTGTTTTTTTGTGACACTTCATTACTATCTGTCAGCACAAAATTATCTAGATCAGTGGTGGTGAATTTGTGGCACACTTGCTGCAGCAAGCTTTTTGATGTCATTAAATGCTCTGAAAGGTTTTCCATCTCTGCTCTAGTTACCTTGTTTATTCTCTGAAGAATCCTTCTAATCACCCATTTTATCTGGCAACTTCCATAATTCTATTGGAGAGTGATGTTGAAAAACAAATACTCTGGAGTCATCGCTTTATTTTCTCAGAGGACAGTGTTGCTTGAATCCTTCTCAAGGAGCAAAACTTAGAAAAACATGTATTAATGTAATATATTCTATTTTATTAAGAATTCATACTGATGACACCAAATTCAGGATACCTTTATAACCAGTATCGACATCTGTACTCATAGCCATATCTCCATTTATGCACAGATCTACATCTATGTCTGTATCTAGCATCATGAGACTTACATTTTTTTCCCTTTTTCTAATGTGTTATTTTTTCAACACTGGAAATCTAAAGCTCATTGTTCTACCATCCTAAAATATAAGTATTTTTCAAACTGGTAATCCTTACTCCTGTAAGAAACACCTTTACCTAATAGGATATAATGATCAGGAGCAGTTCCAAATGGGTATCTTTACAGTGATACAGACAAGGTAATGTGTCACTGTTAACATTCCATCTTGAGTTTCCCCACATCCTGGTGGAATTTTGAAAAATTACATATAGTAAAACTCCGTGGTGTTTGAGTCCTGTGGGAGTTCACAGATTCCTAGCGATGGGAGCTATCCACTTCCATTCCTCATGACACGCTTTTATGACCACCGAAATTCCCTTATGCCAAATTGATTCAGCCAGCTTCTATTCTCACTCCCACCCCCAACCCACATCTCTGGCAATCACAGTTCTTTCTTCCTTTACTATGGTTTTACCATTTCCAGAATGTCACATAAATCTAATTATAGAATTCTGGAAAATCCTTGATCACTATTTCTTTAAATATTTCATTCCATTTATTCTTGTCTTCAGTTTTCAATTTTGCATATATGAGACAATTTTAAATTGTCATCAGGTCTTTGCTACTCTTACTTTCTTCCTCTTCTTTTTTTTTTCCTGTTTCAGTATGAAGAATTTTCACTGACTTATGTTCAAGTTTGCTGTTTGTTTTCCCAGATGTGTTAAGAGTAAAGACAGTTCTCCTTTCTAGCACTGTTTTAAATTTCTTCAATTTACACTTGATTTTTTCCCATTTTTCCTATCTCTCTGCTGAAATTATTCTTCTTCGCTTACATGTTTTCTACCCTTCCACTAGAATTTTTACTATATTATAACAGCCTTTTAAAAATTCTGACAGTTCTATTAGCCATTTTATCTGAATCTTCTTCTGATGACTTTGTTATTAGGCAGCAGTTTTTATTTGTTATTGCATTTTTTTAAAATTTTCAGGTTCCATTTTTTTTTCTGAAAGCCAAATATATTGGATAAAAGAATGGAGACTGAGGTAAACAGTGGTTATGGCTGAAAATAGGCATATCTCTTCCTTCTTCTAGAATTTAAATGCAATCCATTCATTTAAAAGTAGTTCTTTTTTATAGAAACAAAGTCATTGTAAATAGGGAAGGGTGGAAGGGGTGAAGGGAGGGCAGGGGAATGGGGAAAAAGTAAGAACCAAGATACATCATATAAAGGTACAAGATCCCAATGATGAAGGTAACTGTATTATATACCTAAAATGTACCAATAAAATTGATGAAAAAAATAGTTCTGCATTTCAGGTTTGCAATGAGATACAGTGACAGGTGCTTTCTCAGAGGGCTTTTTTAACATTGGCTTTATCCTCAGCCTGAGGTGCTATATCTCAAAGTGTGTCTCTTCCCTGTCCTCTTGTTACTCTTCTTTCACTCAATAGTACTTTGAATGTATTTTTTTTAATTTAACACTGTTATTTCTCCTGAGGGGGATTGGTCCATTAGTCAGGCCTTGTATATATGGCAACTTGAGGGGTAATCATTTTACCCGCTTCTCTCCAAGTTCTTCTTCTGAACCAACACATCCCTTCTGAGCTCACAAGGAGGAGCCCTCACCCCCTGTTCTCTCTTCTAAGCTTCAATGAGTTTTTCAGGTGTCTGTAGGCAGACAGTGTTTGTTGCCTCTTCCTCCATAGGTGATAGCTTTTGCTCTGTGAGATAAATAGAGCAGGGTCTGGGGGAGTGTGCGCTCCTCCTGAAGTACCTGTCCTCTTCTCCTCTCCTGAGTCTGTGCCACAGGAACATTTATTTATAATCTTTGCCCACTTTTGTTATGAGTGCCCAGTGAGGATTATAGAAAACACTTTGAATAAGCCTCTAATGCCTCAGTGATATATGCACTCCCTTGGCAGCGTAGAGCCATCCTCTGCTAATTCTTTAATTTTTCTAGAGGAATGCTTATTCTTTGCATCTTCTTATGCTTACCCAAATAAGTCAGTGTGTGTGGGTCTGTGTGCACGCGCGCGTGTGCATGTGTGTGTGCGTTTGTGTTTTTTAGATTTTGGTGCCTGCTGCGCAATAAATTTTGAACCAATTTACTGTCCTGTAGTCTCTCAGATAGGAAACACTTCGTGAGTAGGACTGAGTCTCTTTCAATTCCTCTGGATTCCTGAGAGAAAATCAGAAATCCTTTCAACCCATGCCCTTCTCATTCCAACAGGGTGTTTTAAAGAGTCTTTAACTAATTTTCTCCAGAGAATTCAAACATTGCTTTTGAGTTCTTGAGAAATGTGTTCAGAAAATTATTTTTTGATGTAAGATTTTTTCCTAAATTGGATAGAAGCAGAGATGAAGAGCATGTAGATAGAGGACAGATATTTATAGGAAGTACATTTACTTGAATCTATGTTTAAAATTGGAAAAGAGAATGAAAATAGTGATTGTCTTTACCAATTAACTGTTTATTTTAATAATTGTACATGTATTCTGGGAAACGATACAATATATATTTTTCTGGTCCTTTTTCTAGTCTTACTGATCCTCACAATTATTAATGTATTTATGTTTCTTTAATTTCTTAGTTTCTGCTTTATCATGGTTCAAAAGATACTTGATTTTTGAAATTTTGACAAGTTTGGAAGTGTACCTTTATTAATGATATGATTATTTCAATTATTCTAGAAAACATTTTCATTTATTTGGTAATAATATTTTGCTTATTCAATCTTCTGATGAATGAACACATGAATGATATATAGTAAACTTCTTATCGGGGTCTATTACAGGCATAGGGAATTCAAGGGTGATGAAGGAAGGGAGCATTTCCATTTCAATTACACACAATGATTACGTATAAAAATAAACATATAATATTTTCCATAATAAAGGTTTAGTGTAATCAATGAAATAAAACTGGGCAATAATGTTTGGGATTATTACTTTAGCCAAAAAAGAACTCTTGTATAGGGTGACATTTGACTTGAAATGTGAAACAACTCAGAGACCAACTGTGTGAATATCGGGGAGAAAATAAACTGCAATATATGCAATATATGCAAGAAGCGATAAGCAATAGACCGCGACTGATTAGAAAACAGCTGGATATAATGTTTTCTCCTTTTCCACTCTAAGATATTTAAATTTCCCAAAGATAATCATTCATCCTGATCCTGGAACATAGTAAAAACTAGTATGAACCAGAGAATGTATTTTTTTCTTCACATCATTTTAAAGTGATTCTCATAAAGAAAGGGAAATTAGATTCAACTTCTTTGTGGAATTAGAAAACACCTACAATCTTTTGATCAATCGGAGCACTTGATCACTCCTTATCACAAGAGGAGAAAGACATGTAACTACATGGACCATTGCTAATGGGTTGTTCCACTGTTGGGTTAATAGCATGAGTCTCTTCTACATCTAATTTAAGGTTTCTGGATTAAATAGATTAAAAGATTAGTGAGAGCTCAATGATGTATTAGTGTGTGTGCAACCGATTATGTCTCTTTTTAACTTAGTTTTATCATAGTTTAACATTTTATTAGAAAATTTTGGCTTGGTTTGGGGAGGTCAGTTCTTCAATATTTTTGTATTGCAACAAAGTTATTCCACAGGATAATAGGTTTCATTTCCTGCATTATCTACTAAGAGCAACATAGTGTAGTTAAAACTATTTAATAAACATAGAAGCAAATAAATATTATTTGTGCAAGTTGCAGACTTAAATTCTTGTGCCATGTATATGCCTAAGGAACTACCTGTCACTGGTCAACTTGCTTGGTATTTCAATTTTAATTTTCATATCATTTACTGAACATACTGAAACTCATTACTTCACTAACCATTACCACTTGAAACTTGTCATAATTTAAAGATCATAGGTTCTAAGCATCCTTTTCTTAGTCAAACAAGAGAGAACTTGTTTATCACATGGAATATCATGTGACTAGAGACATGGTGATGTTCTTCTCCAAACCTAACCCAGAGTGAGGGCTTCACTGTGATTTTTATAAATCTCCAACTTATAATAGCAATAAAGTCTTATTGGTTTTCCTGCTTATTACAAATTTAGAGTGGCCCACATCTCTAAATTGTACACAATCAGTAGTCAGCTTTCTTCTAAAAACTAAACACTCCCTGGGAAGTTTGATATTCCAGAGTTGCATGGTCACATTCCAGCCCATGGTCATCCATTTAAAATTCTTCTCAATCTAGGGTCAATTAGTTCTGATTGAAAGTTGCAGAGAAAAGCTATTATGCAGATATATCCATTAAGAGTCATCTTTCCTTAAAGGTCAGGTGGGATGGGATGCACATTGACTGATCTGACAGGTCTGCTTATAATTAATGTCAAGACTCTTATTTTTATTCATATTATAGCTCAACATATCAAGGCCTGAGATTCAGTGCTAGTACAATTATGTTCTTATGACAATATTTATAGGGCAACTATTATATGAAAGCCTTTAAGCCTATAGCACTCATGCTGGCCACAGTCAAAGCATCAATAATTATTCTTTCACAGAGATGTCAGCTGTCAAAATAATTCTAAAAGGTCTCTAGGTAGCAGTCCTGAGAAAGTCACTTATAAACTCCAGTCTATTAAATAAATCTCTGAAATTTTACATGATTTTTGTTTCAAAATGCCTGCAGAGGTCTTTCTTTTAATTCATAAATTTAAGATAAAAACAAAAGTGATTATTTGAGAAGAACAGTAGTTAGAGAAGAAATGACAAATCATCTTACTGGTTAATTTGTTACATAAAAATATTAATTGTGGAACAAATATGAAAACAAGTTTGACATGTTTGCTCAACAGTGCTGTTTTTAAGAATGCGGCTGTTCTTCAGTCATAAGGAATGAGAACTGGGCACTTCGATCACAGATTTCTATTCAACTTTTATTTATTTTTCTCCTTGAGGCTTAATGTTATGCTCAAGCTTTCTCAGTTTCTTTTTATGGTTCTTCAATCTCTACCATCCTACACTGTTAGCTTATACCAAATTTAATTTTTTCTCACTTTGGGGATTTTCTTTCGTAGGTCATTTACTCCCATATTTTGACAAATACTTATGCAAGATGTTGAGAGCTCCATATATACCAATACTATATATCTTCAGATCAGACATTTCTTTTGAGCTAAAAAAAAAAAATGCTTTATCAGCAGGTGTGGTGGTACACACCTATAATCCCAGCACTGGGGACCCTGAGGCAGCAGGATTGCTTTGAATGTGAGACCAGTTTGGGCCGCATAGTAGGTTCAAGGCCAGCCTGCACTGCACAGTGAGGCCCTATCCAAAAAAAAAAAAAAAAAAATCCTTACTAGCTTCTTCATATTTTTATTTACACATCCCACTGATATCTTCACCAAGACTAGGTACAAAACCATGATCCTTCCTCAAACTTCCCTTTTCTTTATTTTTTACCTCAGTAAACCTACCATGTTCATAATAGGTACCCTCAAAACTCATTGCCCTAGAATTCAAACTAGATTTACTTAGGCACTGCTTAAATTTAACTTTTATTTTATTTTTTGAGATTTCATTTACTCTTGTATTGGCCATTGCAATAATCTCCTAATTAGTCTTTATTCTTTTATTGGTACATTTTAGGGATACAGGACAATTACATTCATCACTGGGATCTTGTACGTTTACGTATCTTGGTTCTTATTTTTTTCCCATTCCCCTGTCCTCTCTTCACTCCCTCCACCCTTCCCTGTTTATACAGACTTTGTTTCCATTTTTTAGCTTCTGTGGTGTGATATACTAAAAGTACAGATAAGGATCAAAATGTATAATTGATATTGTGTAATAGGCAGAAAGGGTCTAAAGGTAGGGGAAGTATGAGGAATAGGGGAAAGGTAAGAAGGGAAAAGAAAAAATGAGAATAGTCTTTACTTTTAATGTCACAAGATACCACAGTGCCACTAAGTTAATCTTTCTAAATTTGGAATTTCATCACATTAGTTGCTTATCTAAATTCTTCAGTGGCTTCTCATTTACTCAGGTATATATGTAGGTTGTGTTTTAGACTTTGGGAACATAGTCGTGAATGCAGCATGAGTCTGATTTCTATTCCCGATTCTAATTGTTTTCTTCCTGTCACCCTCTTCCCTGCCCAAGGCGCTACACTCCAGCCATACTAAAAATCTCTGCTATCTTTGAAAGCAATGTAAGTAACAGGACTTCTGTGGCCAGCTACTACTTCCTCTCTTTTCTTGAACTCCCTATCTGTCCAAACTTGAATTATAGTGTAAGATGGATTAATTTCTATTCTAGAATGTCAAAAAAGGGTGATAAGTTGCAAAGGAGTAGTTGGAAAATTATTGATCACCTGGCCTAGTAAAATAGAGAACTCTTCTTTTTGGCCTCTTTCGTATCAACTCTCCTCCTTTATTGCGGCATTTTATTGTAAGAAAAAACGCTGTTTCAAAAATATTGGCAAAATGAAATTAACTTGATATAAAATTATGCACTGGTATTGGGAAAAATCAGAATTTTTGAAGGCCTTTTTTCCCAAAAATTCTTCTTCTTAGTGCCAAGAAAAGCTTTTCTCTACATGTACCAAATTGGAATATTCAGGGCACAGTGTAGACTGGAGAAAATCTTAGAGGCTCTTAGAAATGTTTATTAAAACTGGAAGTGGAGGGGCTTAGGGGAAAAAAAGAAGAATCTGTTTTTGTTTTGTGTTTGTTTGTTTGGTACCGGGGATCGAACTTGGGTCCTTGTGCTTGCGAGGCAGGCCACCAAACTGCTGAGCTAAATCCCTGGCCCAACAATCTGGATATAAATACCATATGATTAATATTATATATATATATATACATACATACACACATATAGTGTACTAATAAAACCAATGAAAAAGCTGAGCAAATGCACATTAACAAGTATCATGTATTAAATAATGATATAAAAAGATTTCTTTATGAACACACACAGTATTATGTACCTCATTTAACAGTTGCACCCACACATCATGGCTATGTCATTTTGTATCTTCACATGACTGAGCTTGAGTTTCTGTACTTCTGGTTGACCTTGCAAAGTTTCATTGCTCCTTATTCACTTCACGGACCTGTGATGTTTCCTTAATTTTAAATGTTTGGGAAATACTATATATATAATTAGCACAGAGTCTAGAACATTTGTAAAACTTGATATGTATCAAATAAATGAATAAACTCCTCTGTGACTGTTGCACACTTCTTGATTTCTAGGATTTATAGCATTCACTGGAAATTTATCTGTGAACAAAAACAGAGGTCCTATCTTCTTGGATCTAGTGTTTGAAGTTAATAAAGACAAATTTTCAAATTTCTATGTCAGAAGTCTTGTTACTGCTCTTATCTCAGTACCTTGTAAATTTCCTGTGGATATTCACTAAGACATTTATATTTTTATTGCTTCAGGTTGGGCTTAGTTTGTTTTATTCTTGGCATTCTATTCCATTTATGATTCATCTTTGTGTGCTTTTGCATTAGGAAGCCTCTGAATCTTTCACAATCAAGACTGCTGCTTAATGCTATGTACATTGTCCACTTTCCACATTCAAGACTGTGATAGGGTTGGCAACCTCAAAAGTGTGCAAGTAATACTCCAGCTTACAAACCTAACCAGTGTAAGAATTTCTAAGAGAGTTTAAAACTATGATCCTCAAGGCTCTATCTCTCAAGAATCTGATTTTACAAGTCTGGAATGACATCCATTATTTAATGTGTTAAAGGTGCCCCCTCTTCGCTCCATCCCCTCCTTTCCTACTCCTCCGCTCCCCCACCTATTCCATGAATCACTAAGTCTGGGAAACCCTTCCCTGGGCTGCTAAAGACTGAGTAGATGAAGGATCCCTGCAGTAATTCTGGATATACTGTGTAAGGTTCACTTTGATATTTTAAGCCTAAACTGCCTCCAATATAAATTTAAATTAGCTTTACTCTCTGTACAGCCACCCAGAATAGAATACAGTTTTCAGAACCATCTTTCACATATTTTTATATCCCCGTCTCTGTATTTAGTGACCAAGTCATCAAATTTGGCATCCACTATG
The DNA here is from genome assembly GCF_012274545.1 of Fukomys damarensis. NCBI lineage: Eukaryota > Metazoa > Chordata > Mammalia > Rodentia > Bathyergidae > Fukomys > Fukomys damarensis. Next base: position 21,619,018 of record NW_022900941.1, on the reverse strand, counting down.
CATTTCAAATTTCTTATTTCATCTCAGCTCTCTAAGCCCCTGCTGTAGTTAATTCTGAGTTGTGTCTCTTCAGAAATACCACAAATATATTTTAATAGGTCTCTGCTCTAGTTCCTTGGATCTCTAACCTAGGTCTAAACTTCCTCATGATTTATCTAAAAAAAAAAAAAAAACCAACTGATCATTGATACCAAATTTAAAATATTAACTCGCTTCCCAGTGTCCTCAGCATTGTCTGAACCCTGTGTTTTAAAATTTAAAGTCATCCTGAATTTGAGTTTACTTTTTTATTCTCTCCTTAAATATTATATTTGTACTGTACTTTATCCACTAGTAGCTATTAGCCATTCTCAAAACACATTAAGCATTCACTTCATTTTTTGTTTGTTTCTTTGTTTGTTTTTTAAGACAGGGTCTCACTATGTAGTTGAGACTGACCTGGAACTCACTATGTAATGCAGGTTGGTTTTGAACTCACAGTAATCCTCTTGCCTCAGCCTCCCGAGTGCTGGGATTATAGGCGTAGGCTACCACAACCAGCTCACTTAATTTTTAAAAATAAAGTTAACAGTCACCTTTTAACATTTTTTACTCATCCATCAAAAGACAAGTAAAGGGCCGGGGATTTAGCTCAGCAATTCCGCCCTCTGCCTGGCAAGTGCAAGGACTCAAGTTTGATCCTCGGTACAAAAAAAAAAAAAAGTAAAATGTCATCTCTACTTATCTGTCCAAATAAACTGTTTACATATTATTGTGTGATTCTTCTACACATTCACATATTCATACGTAAAATGCAGATATGCAATATGGTGGATTTATAACTTGGTTAAGCTGGGAACAATGTAGCTCCACTGTAGAGTCTCATAAGAGAATCACTGGTGATTTTGGGCCCGTGAATAGTCTCACCAAAGCTGGTTTCACCACAACTGCATACATCTGGCTTGGAGGGACCCTGGGCAGTACAGGAATAAACTTTAAATTGTTGACCAAAAACACTAACTTTGGGAGAATACGTAGGTCAACTCTTCCCAATGCATGTTGGCACAAGTACATTAGCAAGTGGGAATAAAAACGTGTGCACTTACGAAGAAAGGTATGTGTAGAACTTGTAGCAGCCAACTAACCTAGAAACCAAGGATAAGTGGAAATCAGTGCAGGTCCACTCATGTTGCTGGTTTGGTCAGATTTGATGTGGAAATGCAAAATTCTAATTATGGAGGGAAACCACTTCAGATTCTGTCAGGAAAAAAAAAATAGTGCTTTTCATCTTAGTGTATCAAATATATTTTTCTCTTTCTTAGTAACATATCACCAAAGGTGGTTTTAGATTATGTGTTTTCTTACTTCGTCTCTGTATTTTTCATATTGTCTTTATAAAGAATAGTGTATAACAATTCTGAAAGAAAGAAAGAAACGAGAAGAGAAGAGAAAAAAGAAGAGGAAAGAAAAGTTGGAAAGCACAGGTCCTAGGTAGTGACACACAGGCAAAGGCTATTGCGCAGTTTGCAGCTTTGCTTCACTCTCCCCTGCTTTCTCTCCAGCTGCTTCTTGCTTCTCCACAAAAAGCAGTTGCAGCTCTTACACCAGATATGTATACGAAAACTCCTAAAGGCAGCAGCTATATACAGACACATCTTCTACGAGCTCTCTCCACATTCTTCCATGCTGCAGATCCTCTTTGATCATACTCACATCTAAATGGACTGCTTGGCACTCCTTTCCTATCCCATAACACTGATATTGGCTCCATCCTCATAATGGACTTGGGATGGAGCACACATAGGAAGTACAGAGAAAGAGGGACAGGGAGAGGGATGGGAGGAAGGAGAGAGAGAGTAGGGATAGATGATAGATACAGGATAGATAGATGATAATTACTTAGTGGATATCTCTCGGAAAAAGCCAACCAGTGTATCGTTTCGAAGGTGGCTATATGGCCTAAATTGATCTAATCTTGTGATTCAGCTTTCTGTTGTCTGTATTGTTGCCTTTGAGTCTTACTGATTTATTGAGCTTTTGATTATCTAAGAAATTAGATATTCCACCAGAGGTCCACTGACTATGCTATTGAATTGAAAGTTTTGTATGTGCTTTCCATTTTGGGATCTTCCATATGCAACATTATAGCAAGAGAGGGAGATTTCCTTGGATTGGAATGATTAATCATGATCACTGGAAAATAAGATGGTTTCCATACAAAAGGAAGGAGAGGAGTACGATAAGAGACAAGGTGGTTCTCAGTGTGCCACCAGTAATCTTACAGGTGAAGCACTCTAACCTTATATGGTGTAAACCCCTTAGAGTTACAACCCTCGGGAACGAGGATTTGAGTCACTAACTGGGAGAAGATTCCCAGTAACTTGAGGTGCTAGCTAAGAGAAAATAAAGAGTATATGTTTAGCAGTGCCCATTTTTAATTCTCTGAGTGTGAAGTGCTAAGGTAGGAGAAACACGAGTTCAAAGCCAGCTTTGGAAAGTTAGGGAGACCTTATCTCAAAATAAAATTTGAAAAAGTCCTTCATGATCTCCTAGGCCTGTATTACTGATACTCTGGGAGTCTGAGGCAGGAAGATCACAAGTGTTAGCCAATCTAGGCAACTGTCTCAAAAATACTTAAAAGGTCTAGGAATATGACTCAGCGCAAAGAACTTGGGTTCAGTCCACAGGATGGTTGGGAGAGACTCTAATGATGTAGATGAGTGTTGAAGCAGAAGTAGTGGAATCAAGTTGCAAATAGAGTCTCAAGACAAATTGAAAAAATAATTTTAGCTGCTTTCCACTTTGAATTTCTTTTTATTGCTTTCTCTTTTACTAAAATTTGCATTCCGTGGATTAATGGTGGATACTCTACAATGTAGGTAACCAGCACTTTACATAACTTTGAAATATGTTATAGTTGAGTCTAGATGTTCTCCCAAAGCATCATGTGATTATAGATGGCTTTTTTAGAGGTGGCTGAATCTAGTGTATATGATTCTGGGATTAAGGGTGTGTGATTACTATACCAATACACTGGCTGGTTTGGGACCACCCTAATCCTGGTAGTCTAGATAAAATAAAAGGACCACAAAGATGCTGTTAAGGTTCTCTTATTGCTTTTGCTATTTTCTGTTTCTATGAACTGTTGTCCCAGTACCTTGTGCCACCCTGCCTTGAAGCCAGACAGTTAAAACCTTTACAAACTATGAGCTAAATAATCTTTTCATCCTTTAACTTTGGGTGTAGGGTATTTTGTCTAAGGAATGAGAAAAGTAGATAAGAGAAGATATATTGTAAAACCATGAGAGAAATGGGCATCTAGTCCAGAGTTTCTGGACTCTTATATTTACAAAGAATCTTATCTGATTAGGGACTCTTTCTATGGGGTTAAAGTGAATGTGGTTTTAATTTTCTAATAAAGATGGACCTGCCTCATCATTTTATAGAGAGGTTTTTAATCCCATGAAGTCTGAGTATGGAAATAAGTGTATGCATGTGTGTGTTCAGGAAGTAAGGAACGGATTGTAGAGAATATGAATCATTCTCTCAGAGCCCCTTAATTTCAACTCCCACGCTAGTTCTTACAGTGGACATCCAGGGAAACAAGTAGGGAGGTCTTACCTTTCCTTAAAGACTGAGAACTTGAAGAGGGTCATTCACATCTCATTTTACAAAAACGATGCTTCCCCCAGATATTTTTGAAAATTCCTGAGTAGAAAATATGCTGACGGAATCTAGCCTGGCCAAAATGTTCTCGCCCACAGGCTGGTAGCCATGGTGTCTGCAGCTTTGAGGTAAATAAAGAAACAGTTCTGTTGGCAGAGTTTGGTTGAAATCCTTCTTGCTAGATTCTAGCTGTGCTTTATACTTCTCACTTATCTAGGTTTCCTGCTTGTATTCAAGACCTTAATATTCAGTTTTCCTAAACATTTTGTCAGGTACTGGCTAGCTGTCCAGTAAGTTCCTTTTCTATATATGTTAGCCAAACTCAGTAATAATGCTCCTAGCAGCAAGAATCTTTGTATTACTTCTATATCTGCAATACTTCTGCATGTCAATTTCTGTTTAACTCTTTGTGAGGCAATTTCTGTTGAAAGTTCTGTCAACAATTACCAGCAAATAGGAAAATTCAAATTTTGAAAATATTATTAGCAAAAACATGTTCAACATAATTTATTGGATGCCTACTACATACATGGCACTGAGAAAATGTGTGTGAGATATACACTTTTGTGATGCTAAAGAGAGATTATTGTTAGGGTTAATAAATAACATAATAACAACTACAGTTTGGGTTTAAAATGTCATCTGTATGTGTGCTTTTAGGGCAACAACAGCACTGTTTTGGTACCTCTTTTCAAAATAAAGTAAGAGTTTGGGTTTTAAATCTTACCTATTAAACATATATGTATATATATGTAAATACATATGAGTATATATGTGGACAAATATAACACATAGTATAGATACACCAACTATGTTCATAGTATTTGTGCATATATGTATGTATAAAAATATTTATATCAATGTTATTTACCATAATGCTTACTAAATCTAAATATCAAGAAATTTAACCAAATTAGGATTAATTCTTCAAATTAAATATTTGCTATTTTAATAGCAAATTTTTAATAGAAATAAAATAAAAATAGCCCTAGTATACATATATA
>NW_022900941.1:21549424-21613744 GCF_012274545.1 Fukomys damarensis | reverse complement strand
TTATATATGTTTTTTTTCTTTTTGAGACAGGGTCTCACTACATAATTGAGACTGACCTGGAACTCACTATGTAATCCAGGCTGGTCTTGAACTCACAGTGATCCTCCTGCCTCAGCCTCCCAAGTGCAGGGATTACAGGTGTGCACTACCACACCCGGCAACAAATTTTTTATTCAAATTTCCCTTAGTGAATTCTTTTAAAAATTCCTCATATCTTTCAAGCACATTGACTGATTGTAAGAATGACATTTCACATATTTTCCCTCACCACATCAGTACACTTTTGAGATCTTTATTTTCTTATTCATTGTTGAGAACTTTGCTTTATTGTCCATCGAAACTTAAAATCCTTTCTGTCTCTTATCATTGGGGGAAGACAATGGACTGAAGTTTTTCTGGTAGAGACCTGCTTTTATTTGTCTTATTCACTAGTGCTAACAATTGTTAGACTTCTTCTAGTGCTATTGCAGAGATAGCTTGGAGGATTTGGAAACCTCAGACCTGGGTGGACGATACATCTCCATTAAGGAGAAAAGACCTTGATCTGACTAACGAGAGGGACCAGAGGATAGATAAATTGTCATCCTTTTGAAGAGGCTGGCTGCTAAGCGAAGGACAGTTTTCAAGCACTTAGCAGCTGCACACCCTGTAAGGCCAGAGCTGCCTCCCCTGAAGAGGAGAGGAAGGCAAGGCCCACATGGAAGTGGAAGGTCACAGGCTCAGAATAGATCTGGTCGTGGTTTTCAATGCTATAAATGTAAGCATCATAAATATCCCTCACATCAGAAAACTGAGTTGTGCTTCACGACAAACGTCCTGTACTTACCAGACTTCAAAGTCTTCACTGCTACTTCAGCAGAGAGGGTTGCCTGGATGTTCAGGTTTGAAACGTGAAAGATTTTGGTCATTTGACAGTTGTGCCTTATTTCCTGAATGCTGGAAGCACTTTCTACATAAAATTCATGGTGCTGTGTGTATGGAGACAAAATTCCTTAAAAGTGAAGATGGAGACAGAGACAACCAGTTTTCTGCTTTCGATTTCTATTTCCAGGACTCCTTCCTGTTTTGTATTTATTTATTTTTTGTACTTTATTTTTCAGTATGCCCAGGTAAGAATAGAGCATGAGAGCTAAACTTGAACTTGCACTAGTGAAGTCACTGGGACTTTAAATCTTGACAAGTATATTGGTGTTTGGTGACATTAACTTTAGGTTTATCTGGCTGCCTCCAATGCACACGGAAATGTTCCATTTTTTTCTGAGATTTTTGCCTTGAAAAATTCTTTCCTACTCTTCCTCTCCCCTCATCCCACTCTAAAGCATTAATATACAAGGAGGTCTACCTTTCTACATGAAATGTGGCACTTTCAAAATATTTTTTTCGATCTTAAGTATTGGCATAAAGTTAACATTAGCATCAGAGATGACACAGACTGTGGCTGCTCTCAAGCCCAAATATGATTATTTTCAGTTTTTTAAATTTTATTTTTAAAATTTCTTTTAGGCAAGAGCAGATTCTGTTTCAAACCCCACCTGCTGTGTGAGCACTACAGGAGACTGAATGGATGGAAATGCCCTGAAGCGACCCAAATTCATCCTTTGACCTCCAAGCTCAAGCACTGTCATACACAAATTTGATTTTTGCTAGAAAGATCCATTTTTCCATCCCTCAAAGGGGAAAGCTAATAAGACTGAACGAGTTGAGGAATTATTTCTTAAGCAATTTTTCCACAAGTGACATATACAAATAGGAGTTTCTTATCAATATATATATATATTTTTTTTTTCTAGGGCATTTGGAGAGTGAGGTAAACCATAGAACTCTTGTTACTTATAAAAGAGAAAACATACTGTAGAACACAACCATAGGGGTCAGGGACGGTGGAAAGTTTCTTAAAGCCATTTAAAGACAGACTAAAATGCCAGAATGCTACTTAAACACCCTGAAAATCCATGTGTCATTGCTTTTCTCACCCTAAATTTCTTTTTTGCCCTGTGTATAAACATCCACAAAGGTATTGAGTCATCCTGTCCAGTGTCTTTCTCTTTTCACACAAACATTTTCTAGAAAGAGGAATTGAATTACTCATCCAGAAAGGACTGAGTTTAACTGAGAGCCACATCTGCTTTATTTTAATGAATTTTACATTGATTTAAACAGTGCATGTATAAAATTTGTAAAAGTGGTCATATAAAGTTTGCTTAAATTCTATAATGAAAAAAATTTTCAAAGTAGCAATTTAAGGGAAGAACAACACATTTGAGCTACGTCAATGTGGGAAACTCTTCATACAGGAACAGAACACTGTTCTGTGAGCTCTTGGTAGAATTTTCACAGGTTAATAAAGAGATAGGTTATCGTGATAGAATGGGACTAGCATTGACTTTAGGCAGAAATATTTTGCCATCTGGGAAATTTAATTCATAAATTCATTGACATGAAGTTTCTGCCTCTATGAAATGAGGCATCAATAATGAAATCATTATCCTATTATCACAGGCTACTCACAAGGACTCAACACAATAATCTATACTAAAGATACATACATAATACCCAGCACAAATCAGGTGCTCATTTGATACTTGATTGAGTTCTAGAGGAAGCAAGACACAGAAGTAAAGACATGGCAGTGATAACAAGCCTGGCCTGTTCAGAGAAGAGTACAGACATCAGGCTAAAGAATCAGCCACTTGAGACAGAAAACTGTAGAGAGAAACTATTCCCTTTGAGCTTCATAAAGCCACCTTGACCTGCTTATGCTAATGTGCTCATCTTTACAGATTTGACAGCAGAATCTGTGTTTCAAAATTTTCTACATACGCATGTTTATAGTGGCACAGTCTGTAAGAGCTAAAACTTGGAAACAGCCCATTTGCCTTTCAGTTGGAGATTGGATAAGGAAGATGTGTTTTTTTCTATAAAGTGGAATACTACTCAGCCATAAAGAATGAGACATTAGATTCATTCATAGGAAAATGGATATATACTGAGGATATACTCCTAAGTGAAATAAATAAGTCACACATCTATAAATACCGAATAGTAAATGGGGAGGGGAGAGGGGGTAAAGGCAGGGCAGGGACAAGGGGAAAAATGAGAACCAAGATCTGTCATTTAAAGGTACAAGAACCCAATAATGAATATAACTGTACTGTATACCTAAAATGTACCAATAAACTCAATAAAAGAAAACAAAACAGGGCCGGGGATTTAGCTCTGCGGTTTGGTGGCCTGCCTTGCAAGCGCAAGGACCTGAGTTCAAGCCCCATACCAAAAAAAAAAAAAAGAAAAGAAAGAAAGAAAGAAAACAAACAAAACAAAACAAAATTTTCTACATAAATTTGAATTTGTAGTTTCTTAATTGTTAAATTCATATAAACTAATGATGGTGATCCCCACACAAGGCCAGACCAACATGTCAATACAGCTTAAAAATAGATAAAGGAAAAGAGCAAAAGCACAAACGACAATAGACTGGTTACTGAATGAATACAAGAAAGTTCAATAGAACATCCTGATATACTGCAGAAGTGCCTCTACGCACAAGACATTGTCAACATGTATTTGATCTTCCTACTTGTCTCTTTGCATACAATTTCTAAATTCCTTGGAATCTTCAACATGATAGCTTCTTTTTGTATATGAATGAGTTGACTGCAGGTTGGCAACCAGCAGGCATTTTAGCATGGGAACTGGTAAAGGAAAGACCAGTGCAGAAATAGAAGGCTAAAACTATCAGTACCACACTCTAACCTCATGGAGGGGAGGGAGGCTGAGGGCAAGTTGATTAACAACAGTTCATTGAAAAATTCTCATGTTATTTCCATAAAAAAACAAATGGACAGTGTTTAGAGAGTTTCCAGATAGCTGAACATACAGAGGCTGGGGACACAGATGCCGGAAAAGGCATCTTTCCCCGTAATCTGCCTATGCAGCTGTTGATGCCTAGTTTTGTAATACGCTTCTAAATAAACTAGTAAGGGTAAGTGCTACTAGCCACTCTCCAAATTGAATCAATCCCAAGGAAGGGTTGTGAGAACCGTGGTGATTTAATTAACATCTGGTAGGTCAGAAGCACGGATAAAATAACCTGTAGCTTGCAATTTGCATCTAGAGTCAGAATCACATGGTTAAAGTTTGAGCCTTTTACCTATGTGACCCGAAACTATCTCAGCAGAGAAGGTCAGAACAGATTGGGATAAGAGGCCATCCTGCTGCTGTTCACTCTGGAACTGATTGTTTGCTGGATGGTTGGGAGAAATCCCCACACACTTTGGATCACATAAGTCTTCTATGGTGATTATTGTGATATGAAAACCAATATAAACTAGTATACTGCTTCATAGAGAATGCAGAAAAAAATATATAAATATCTGTTACCAATTAACTAATGGGTAATTCATATAGTAGTAAAAAGTGGCCCCAAATATCTGGGTTTATAACTGTATTTATTTCTCACATACATTTGCTGCAGGGTGATTTCAGTTTGTTTTACTGTTGTCCTGATTTCAGACTGACATATTAGTTTTATGGCACAAGGCAAGAAGTATGACCGCATCCTTATCCCTCAAAGTCAAGTTAACTGGGGTGTTTGACCCCCTACTTCTGTCTACGTACCACAGAGGCACTTCAAGTCACACATCAATGAAAAGTAACATACCACCCTCCTCCAAGTGAGGAAATGAACAACTGAGCACAAAAACACAAGCTACCATAACTATAAATATCTGAGTTAAAGTTTTATAAAAATTCATGTATAATTATACCGCTTCCATTCCTTAATGGAAAATGTAGCCCAAATCTAGCATGCTGCTTTCACTCCTCTGCATCCATCTCTATTCCACAAATGCAGTGAATTGCAGATTTCTGTCTTGCCTGTTCCTCTGCGGGCACTTCAGAGGCCACTGACCTTTCCTAGAGTATCTCAATTAGATTGAGTGGCAGGTCTTGGTCATTCTGAGATCTACCTGTTAGCTATGCATATCGTGGCTCAGAGAGTTTCTTGGGTTTCATGGAATCTAGATCTATGGATAAAATTTTAGGTGTTTATAATGTATGTTAAATGGTGTTGTGACATGCACTGTAGTGGCCTTCCATTTAAAAAAAAATTGATTCAAGTAAAATGCAGCCTGTGTAATGGATGAATCAGTCACTGTTGAGGGTCTTTGAAAAGCGTGGCTATCATTACTGCTGCAGCAACAAGTGAGCTGAGTTTCTAGCAGTCTTGTCTGTTGCTAATATTATAAAGCCAGTGCCTGAGACGTCTTTGTTTTTATTGTGGCAATAGATCTAAGCCTTTTCTTAATCTTAAGTAATCCAGTACCCCAGAAAGATGATGCTGTGACTCTGAAAGAAAAAAAAATCTGATAAGCTAACAGCTCACAGTGACATTTATATAATTGCTGCAGTCTGAGCTCATTTCCAGCTGCCTATGTAGGAGCTTTCTTTAGTGTTGCTGTAGCTAGGAAACAGGGAAGACAAACAGCAGCTTCTGTTTGGTGCCAACCTTGTGAACTATTCATGCTTAAGGGAAAGCATCCCATCCGGGAATCCTGTACTGTGGTTGCACAGATTCACCTCTGTGGCTCCCAATTATTTTTGAAAGATTATTAAAGTGATTTGTCATTAGAGATCGAATAGTATATATTTGCACCCAACATGGAAGTTTCTTTAAAATCAGTAAAATTTTCCATTACTTAAATTTGTACATTATAAATATCCCAAAATATTCTATTTTAACTGAACTTTAACCTAAAAGTTCAGTTGAGTTCACAGTACGTGGCAATTGACATGGTCACCTCTGTAACTTTGAGACCTTTTTAAAATTCTATTTTTAAAAATATTATTTTTTTTTAGTAATACATGCTTGCATTATAAAATAGGTACATTCTCTGTGCAGAACAGCTGTTAAGTGCATATAAGCTGAATATTTTTATCCCCCCCCTTCCATACCTCCTCTTCCCTCTATTCCTAGACCTTACCTTATTTACCAAGGATCTATCTCTGTTTTCTACTGTATATATTTTATTTTACTTTTTAAATTATTTATTCTTATGCTATAAGTTTTTCATATATGAGAAGTTACATGATATTTAAGCTGTATATCTGACTTATTTCACTTCATGTTATAGTTTCAAAGTATATCCATTATCCTACACGACTCACATTTCCTCTTCCTAAGGCAGAGTAGTACTCCACTCTGTATAAAAGCCAAGTTGTCCTTATTTATTCATCGGTTTGTGGATACATTGGATAATTCCTAGATGTAGCTCTTATGAGTTGTGGCGTGGTAAACATGGCTATACATGTGTCACCGTAGTATGATGTTTAAAACTCTTTTGTGAAGTTATCTAGAAGGAGAATCACTGGATTAAATGAAATTTTTAGTTTACTCTTTTAAAAAGAATCTCCAAATTGGCTTCTATAGGGTTTTACTAATTTACTATTCCATCAACAGTGCCTCTTTTCCCTATAGCCTGGTCAGTATCTATTATAGTTTGATTTTTAGTTCATTCTTTTTGGAGAAAAATGAACTCTTATTGTTATTTTAATTTGCATTTTCTGATGGTCTGAAGTGAAATTCTATGAGTAGGAGGACTTGTCTAGAAGCTGCTTCCAAGGACATGTGACTGAAGATTTGAGGCCATCTTTTCTTTTTCCTTTCTCAATCAATAGCTTGTTTTCTCACTCCAAGGACTTTGAAACTTAACAGGGATGAAGACTGGGCTTTACTGCTGTAAACTTAAGCTTGCAAAATACATCCCTGCCTTTGGTGAGTAAAGGCTAGTCAGGAGGAGAATTCAAATGGCAGAACAGTTTTTGAGAATTTACCCACTCCACTCCATTTCTGTGCGGTAGTTTGACTTTATTCATAATTTGTTTCTTCTTGTGCCCTAAATATCCTTTATTTCCACTGCCTTGAAAAGTATCTATATCTGCTACCCTCCGGCCCTTCCGTGCAATGGGAAGTGCTCTCTTGTCTGTGATGGACTGCTGCACAAGCCCTAACTCCAAACCAAATGGCAACTGGTGAGGGCCTGACTGATTAACTTAAAGCAAGCTTGATCATGACCACATTTAAAATTGTAGATTCTGAAGAAAAGTGCATGTCATTTGTTTCACTCAGACGATCCTCTTTCTTTCACACTAGTGGTCATTTAAGCATTACATTACTTGGAATACAGCTTATAAATTCTGTGAGTGACTGAAACTAACAGCTTTAAGAATCTGGACTTGAGAAAAATATACCACTTTTAGAGGTCATCCAACTTGGTTTGACAAAGAGTGCAGAAAAGTCAACTAATAACCACATGATATACTATCCGCTATGATATGAGAACTAAAGGACAGAGACTTTCTTAGTCATTGTTGTATTCGCAATCCATAGTACACTGCCTGACCTGCAACGATTGCCCAACAAATATCTGTGATGTGAGTAATGAGAACACTCAGAAAGAATACATTATTGGGCATTATTTTAATGCCATTCATAACAATCATTTATCAATTCCAAAGTGAAGAACCCATGAAAATAGTTCACGAACCCTAAAACCCATTTTTTATTATTGCACTGGATATTTGCAGCCATGTAGTGAGATAGATAGGAAGAGCTGTTATCTTTGTTTGCCACTGATAACCACTGAAGCCATGAGACTAACTTGCTTGCACAAAATTTGGCACAGGCCCTCACATACTGTGAGTGTTATTCTTTTTAGTAAATGTTACTCTTCTGACAGAGTCAAAATAGAGGAAGAGAGGGAAGGGGAGATAGTAAGTGGAAGAGCCAACCTGCCATACTATCTCTATTTGCTTCCAGAAACATTTTTCTTGTAATTTCTTAAACTATACATTGTCACAATAAATATGTTTAAAAATATATTATTTGCAAAGAGCAAGGGAATAGATACATATCAGAAGCTCCACTTTTATTACTGTTCCAGACTAATGGGAAAGCCTATAAATTAATGATTCAAATTTAATTTTAAATGAAAGGAGTGGCTCATCTTCTTCATAGAACACGTTTTAAGGTGTGAAATTTGAAATCAGTGATGGCTGTCTTTCTCCCCAGTAACCTCTCCTTCCTTTTTTCTTTTGTATGGCAAGATAAACTTTATCTACTTTCTTCTGCCTCCTTCAAAATACTATTCTTCAAGAACCTATTTTCCATTATTGAGAGACAATGTGAATTTGACTCACTGATTCTGCTTTTTGACAGCATGTAAACCCAGCCTCTGTAGACTTCAAGGAAAGATGACATTTCTGCACAGTAAGCACCTGTGTTTCACTGAAGGAATTATCAAATACAAGGTCATCTCTGCTAATATGTAAACTTAAGCTTAGTTGACACACTATCATCCGAAACAAAAGATTTTGACCCTCCTGTTGTGATTTGATATTCCCTTGGTACTTATTCCAGAAATCTTGAATTTTATATAACAAAACTCAAGTTTTTGAAACATAATAGAGGGGAAATTCCATAGTAATCCCTAGAGATAACCACTCTTTGGCTACAAGCTTCTGATTTATATATACTATCTATGTTTATGAGCATATGGCATAAAATTAATGTTATGATAGAGAAATGATCATTAATTTTAATACCAAGATTTTAATGGCCATGCAATCTGTCATAATATCAAGCCATTTTAACTTATTTAACTAGTCTTCAACTAATATTCACTTAGATTTTTTCAATCTTGCCATTGTAAATAAAACTGAAATTAACATCTTTTCAAAAAGGTTAATAAATCAGATAAACAGATAAATCTGTTCACTTGTGCTTGATTACTTCCTTAAACATTTCTAGATAAAAAGAAAACAGAAACATTCCTAGAAGTAACTCTTTGGGTGCTACATGCAAAAACTGGAAATATAAAATTATTAGATGACATAAAACATTAGAAAATAGTGTATCAGATTATAGGTGTGTCTATGTGTCCACACAAACAATCACTTGGGTGTTCTCTTGTACTTTTCTGATTTTTTTCAATGTGCTACAACTTCATGTCCTACAACATTGCTCCTAGGGGAACAAAAAGAGTAAGATGGCAGTTTGGCTCATAGGAAACATTTAGAAACATTGGAAGAATGTTGAAACATGAACAGAGGACTGCTCTTTCCACTAAGTGGCCAGGAAGTGATGCTGTTTTTGTATCTTCCTCTGTCTCTCAGCGCTACTCCCACCTGCAATGATCAAGCCTCCCTCTTCACATGGAGCACATCTAAGGCCCACCATGTGAGAGTTATTTTCTCCCTGCTTGCAACCAAATTCCCTCTATGTCACCACAGATGGAATACTAGTGACCTCAAGTTACTGCTACTGAAATTCCATATGGATTCTTCCCTCACCTCGGTTAGGACAAAACCCAGTGTCATTGTATTAGGCATTCTTTTCCTGCTCTGTGTAGAGTTTCTATCTGCAAATGTATGTTCATTTTCTATTAAAGAGGATTTTTAAGTAGAACCTCTGACCTATTGTATAAGAAAAAAATCTGTATTATCACAAGCTTTGAGATACTTTCAAAAGCTCTTTGGGACTCTAGTATGTGAATCACCTACAAAATACTCAGACTCCTTTCTGACAGTGTCAGATGACTAACTTAGCAGTAGATTTGGAAGCCAAAGGACAAGCCTCATGATTTCAAAGTCTGTCTCCCTGGCCCTTAAATAAAGCCCCTCCACTATAAAAAAATATTTCAGTTTTTCTTATTGTTCCTCACTGAATCGAGGTTGCTCAGTCTGCAGCCATTGTACAACTGTCTTTGCTTCTTTCCTTTGTCTTTTGTTATGAAGGGACTAGGGCCTATTCACTAGAAGATGGTACTGTGGAAAGTGCCTCCTTGCCCGGATAAAGAACAGGCCTGTGGAAGAAAACGCCTCTGCTATGCCAAAGCAAATTCCTTTATTTCTGATGAGTTTCAAGCAGTAGGAATAATCCATATGCAAATATAACAATCATATGAATTAATATGCAGACATACTACAAAATACAGAAAGAACTTTCACAGAAATATATTCTGCAATATTTGATGTGATTGTCTTCCTAGATTATAGCATGTTTTTGTTAAGCAGGAGCATCTATTTTTTTCTCTCAAAATTAAAAGAGGGATAAAACCTTATCTTCCTCTGAATGACTCAAAGTTACATGACATAAACAATCTGTGTGAGACACTTAACAGCTTTCTTTTTCTTACTGAATTGTACTTTCTTCTCATTTTTAAGAACAGACCAAGAAGGAGAAGTCCTGGCTTCTAGTTCTATATGATCTAACATTCAGTGGATATAAACTTATAAAAGTCACAGAAATTTTTTTGTGTCAATTTTCAATGGCGAAGTTATTTATTAATAACCTTAAAAACCTTTGTTTTGTTTTTATTTTAGTGTAGCATGATTTGATGCAATAATATTTATATTAGATACCTATTTTAACCCCTGCCCAGAATTTATCTGTTCTTTTTCTGATCATTGCATCTCATTTTACAGTTAGGAAATCAATTTCTCCTCTTCCCAAGTTTCTAGGATGGCTAAAAGGAAGACATTTGACTATCTGAGCAAGATATATTCTTGGTCATACAGATTGTTTAGTGAGAGGAGAAAGACTCAGAGTAAATGAGAAATAATGAGGTGTTAGCCAGGAATTCTAGGCAAGAATAACTCCTGTGTCTTGTGGGACTCTATGGTGAGAATTTCTGAAATAAATACCAATCTTTGGCAAGGTATTGGGTGATAGTTACCAGGAACTACTGGATGGAAACACCAAACAAACAATGATAATTTATTTTTATTTTTATTTTTTATTTTTGGTACCAGGGATCAAACTCAGGAATTTATTCTTGCAAAGAAGGTGCAGTACCACTGAGCTAAATTACTTGCCCAAAATGAACTCAATAAATAGAAGAAAGACTTAAGAGAAAAAGGATGGATCTGGGTTTTCTGCTTTTGAGTTTCTATAACCAGATATATTTGAAGACAGTCTACTTTGGAAATATAACAGTTATGTAAAGCAAAATCATTTATTATTTGTGTTGAAGTCAGAGAATCAAGATGATTTTGAAACAACTGAAAAAAATATCATTACAAGTCACATATCTTTTTTGTTTGTTTGTTTTTTTATACCGGTAATCAAACTCAGGTCTTCGCAAGGCAGGCGGTGGAATCACTGAGCTAAACCCCGAGCCCCCAGTACAAATATCTTAATGAGATAATTTATTGGATAATAAGTATGAAGGCCATAAGTTCTAGTTTGTTTCATTTAGTCTCTTCATGATGTCATCAGGACTCTTGATTTTTCCCTCACGATTTCCTTAAAACAGTTTCATATAAAGCTAATGCTTACAACATAGTCAGTTGAAATCCAATTTTCTACTTTCTTATTAAAGCAAGAGTGATTCATGCTTTTCAGTAAAAATGCCAGAAAATTGTCCCTGTAAAGTGTTATCTTTATATTCTATTCTCTAAATTTGATGAGATGTTCATTCTTAGCACCTGTGGCCAAAGGAATACCATGGCCTATGGCTTCAAATTAGATTTCCTAAAGCCATAGATATGGCCTTGTAGCCAGAGCCTGTCTGAGCTCGCTCACCCAGGGGCTCTAGTGAGTCAGCCCCCTTTACACTGCACAGTGACATGAAACAGCAAATGGGATGGAACAGATAGTGGGGAAACAACCACAGAATCCACCAAATCAAGGTGAATGTGTTTTCTGAACTTGCGCCTGACACTGCTGGAACAAAAGTTCTCAAATAATCTGCATCGTTGTTTCTGAAAAACCTATTTGACAGCTGCAGATCAAACCTGAGCAAAAACAGTCCACAGCTGTTCTGTTTTCTTACTCGTCAGTTCTTCCTCTCACATAAAGCTTTAGATGGGACAAAGAGAGGAGGACTCTTTGCTTTCTGGAAAGTGAATGAAAACCCATAAGACAGGAAAAGTTTTGTAGCCGCATAGCTGAGGTCAGCTGTTGGACCTGCTCTCTGTCTGCTCCCATTCCAGCCATGTCACAGTCCTCTAGCAAATACTGGAAGTAACGTCAGGGTTTCCAATAATCTAATTTTATAACAAGATAGGAATGCAAAGCCTTACTGGAGCTGTAATCTTTTTCCTTTCAAACCTACTTCTCTTCTACGACACTGCTGTCGGGGCCCAAGTGATAGCAAGTAGTCCTCACTGTCTTGTTCAGAGCAATCTGAGTAAAGACCCTGCATTAGGCTGATAAGGATTAGAACTGAAGGGAAAGGACACTCAGTTTCTCTGCTGTTAGGCGCAATAGCCATAAAATTATATCACATAGAAATTCATAGGCGCTGAAGAGATGGCCGAACAAAAATTACCAATTGTATGGAAGAAACGTGTCTGCAGAGAGAAGAATGGGACAGACACAGAGAAACATACAGAGAAGAACTCATGATCCCAGGAAGTGAATGATGGAGAAAGCACCTATCCAATCACTTTCCTCTTGTGGACTATCATTGTACAGGGTCCATAGGTTCTAAAAATACCCCTACCCTTATCCTGTTCATGTCTGCTGAATCTTTTAAGCAAAATTGGATGTTTTCAAATTTTTAATTAATAATCTTATTTTAGATAAATCTATCTGATAAAATATTCAAAAACTAAGCTCCTAGCATCCCTGTGCCTCCTGGTTACAGTGGGCAGTAAATAACACTCACAGAATCCTACACAGACCTTAGCTGCGAGAAATTCTTAAAGCCCCAAATGAAAGCCTAAAATGAACGACAACAACAAAAATATCTTAGTATTTACTTTGCCCATAACATTTCATATGACCTCATTTAATCCTCTCAACAACCATATGGCATATACATTATGATCCTCATTTTTACAGTTGAGAAACTAAGATTCCAAGAGTCTTCATAACTTGCAATAAAGAAAGAGGCAAAGCAAATATTCCCTCCATAACATGAAAGTACAGTTTTATTTTTTCTTTTAGCTCTATAAATCCAAAGGGAAAGGGAATTAAAACAAAGAGAATAAAAAGAAAAAAAAATGGAAACAAAGCTTATGTAAATAGAGGAGAAGGAGGTGAATGATAAAAAAAGAAAAATAAAGATATATCATGAAAAGGAACAAATTCCCTATGATGAATGTGATCCTTACATATGGCAAATATGTACCAATATGAAAATGTAAAACAGATTATAAATCTTCATGCATTTGCATTTTTCGAACCACGTTTACTTCGTCTTATTATTTGTACTAAAGTTGAATCCAAAGCAGAAAAAATAACAAATGAAAGACAAATAGGCGTGATGCTCAGGTGTTTGAGAACCGCACAAAATGCTACTTTTAGAACAGAATTTACAAGATGAGGGAGAGCTGGACAAGAAAGCAAGGGATTAGTTCATGGAAACACTTTCAGGAGATGTTCGTAGGTTTGACTGTAGATGACACAAATTCATGGAAGGATTCAAAGCTGGAGAATGGTAAAATTTCCATTAAGGCATAAGTATGTTATTTCGGAGCTAAAAATAATAAAAACACACAAGACATGACTATATGCACATTTCAAGAGAGAAAGACAAATAAGCAAAACTTGGCTGGGTACTTTGAGAAGAGAAGGAAAGAAAAGTAAAATGATGCAAACTCACACAGGGCATTGTACTTTTGTTCAGGCAGTGCTTGTGGAAGGTATAAACCAGGCACGATAATGCTGACACCTTCATAGACAAATCCAAGCCCTTTTCCTTAAATGTTTTTATATAATTCTCAAGACTTCTTCACAAGTGTACCAAGCAAGCTGGGGAGTTAGCTCAGTGGTTCCGGCGCCTGCCTTACAAGCACAACGACCTGAGTTCTATCCCCGGTACCAATAAATAACAAAAACAAAAAACAACAAAAAGCAAGTGTACAAAGCAAGATTGCTGATGGAACAGTTGCTGTGCACATATGAAAATACCTTCTGCTGAGACTCAGGCAGCCCAGACCTTCAGTTCATACTCATTGTGTGAGATGATTCCGTGGGTACCACCTACCTGGGCACTTGCTGGTGTGTAAATAGGTGGCATTAATTTCAGACAGAGAAATCTAGTAACGCATCTTGATCTCTGTAAACGAAGTCAAATATTTATTCAAGCTGCTGCTCTCCAGGAAAATATGTACTTTTTTATCCTATCTTCATTGTTCTCTCTTTATATTTTTAGGAACTTATTTGTATGCATTTTATATGTATCAGAAACACACTAAATATCGCTACATTTTACATTTTGTATGATTCTCCACAGAAAAATCAGGGGACTTCTTTGGCTTCTTAGAAAGCACGCTGGTCAGCTGGCCAGAAAGCATCAGTTCGGTAGGCACAGCAGAGTTTTGTGTATGTTTGTGACAACTAGTCATGGTGGCATTTAAGCTTTTTAAGAATGTCTCATTCTAATCAACCTTGTGTAATGGGTGACACATCTTTAAAAAACAAAACCTCTAAGCTTTTTCACCTGTCCGTATCCCGCCATTATTTTCTCTCTTCTCTTCATATTTTGTATTTTAATATAACTGGCAGATATCTTACCTTAGGACTATGTTCCTCTAATCAAAATTAAAGAACATTTCTTAAGTAGCAATTATACCCAAAATAGTCCTAGGGACTGTAGGAGAGTAAAGCCACTGTCCCAAAGAGCTTATAATTTAGATGAGAAGACTTGGTATTTACAAAAGAAAAATTAATAACAATAAAAGGTGTAAAAGCTACTAGTCGATAGCTACGAATGATCTAAAATTGGGTCCTGACCAGAATTTGTGCAGCATTCAGTAGGAAATGAAGATATAGAGAAATCAAAATTTGTAACTACAATTCTATCCCATAATCCCACTGTCACCAACACAGGAGCTGACAGAGGAGATTCAGAAATGGCTCCAAGGTATTGGGTTTGGGAGACACTAAATGATATCTCTTCACAAAGACAGAAAGTAAACAAAGGGAGCTATTTTGAAACCAAAATGAAAGTTTAAAAAGTGGCTCAGATGGTATTAGCCTCCTGATCTAAAAACGTCCATGAGTTCCTGCCGACGGCTTATTGAATCTGTGGAGTACATCTGGTATGTTCACCAGCCTTTATGCTAAGGAGTGGTGACCCAAGATCGTACCTCTGCCCTTGAACACAGTGTAAGTAACATCATAAAAATGGTGAATACCTTAAGAAATGGATTAAGTAAAGGTGAATTATCAGGAAGCACACACTCCAGCCATCTGTGATAGCATTAGTGAGAAAAACTCACAAAGAGGAAACTAGCAGTAGGCTTTCAAGCCTCTTTGGCTCTGTGCAATCTGAGGCAGCACAGAAATACTGTAACTTCTGGAGAGGAATTTTCAGCCTTGCTCTAGGAAGCTTCTAAGCTCCTTGACTGACAAGGCACCAGCTTTTTCTGTGGGCTCACCAAGGACTTAGATTCCATAGCATTAGACATGGTAGAACTTTGGCTGCTAACTATTCCAACATCTAAATACAGAAACAGTGCTTGCCTCAGAGAATACTAGAGTCCCTACTTCTGGAGCAATCACTCTTGGGGTGTAAGTCTATCATCCTGGAAACCATGGTTATTGGAGCTGTGCCCCCTCCACTGGCAACATCATGGTGTGAGGCTCAAGTTTTGCAGCTAGAGGTCTTCACCCTGGCGGGACCACTTCCCTCAAGTTACACTGCAGCTTTCTGCCAAGATTGATTGTTTAAAGAATTCCATGTAGTCAATTTTTATGAAGCATTGCAGTGACCTAATTAGAATCAGTTATTTTAAAAAATCAACCCTAACTTTCAAATGTCATGAGAAGGAAAATCTGATAGGTGGAAAGAGACAGAAACATCTGAAAAGACAGAGAGATTATCTAAAGTAATGTGATATGAAAGAGAAGATTCAGTGCCACACAAAGAGAGAAATAAATTTCAAGTAAGAGGAACATTTAAGTTGCTAAATGCTGCTAAGCCTATAGCAAGAATAAAACATAAACAAAAGGTATAAGATATAATAAGGAAGGGAGACATTAATGACTATATTTATGTAATTTTTGTAGGCAGAAGCCACTAGACATTTAGAAATACATAACTGATAACAAAAAATAAAATAAAAGCAGAAACTTGGGGGAAAAGACTGAGTAATAACTTGAAGAGATTGCAGTCAAGATATTTCTTTTCCCAACACAGATACAACCCTACTACATAAGAAAGGGGTGTCTGAGGATGGAGTATGTATTCAGACAGTTAGAAACTCTGTTCCCCAACAAACAGCTTCTACTCCATGAGGTCACATATATTGAAAGTAAAGCATTTCAATGAAAATTTATACCATGTTATTGCTTTAATTGGATTAAGACTAATATAATGACTCCACTCTAGTTCATAGGACTGTCTCTAGTGGTAGCTTTACTGTCACACAGTCATGCTTAAGAAATGACATTTGGCAAAGGAGCTTTACGTTTCATCTCCAGTCTGCTCTTTCCCTCATATTTAACAATTCTATCTCCACCAAATAGCATCAGCACACTTTTCTCCTCTTCCTTCCTAAGCTCCAGGCAAAGCAAGTGTGGTCAAAGTCAGAGATGGATTAACAGACTGAAGATTTCTCTCTTTTTCTGGGAAATTGTATTTCTAAATTTTATTAGTTATTAAGGCAAATGAAGAAAAAAATGGAATAAAAGTTTTATGTTGTTCTTGCCAGACAGTGTTATACAAATATAATTTCATTTGTAGTATTTTTAAAGTGTAACATTCAGTTAACAAATGAAGAAACAGAAGTGTAGAAAATTTAAGAACATTTTTCAACATCACAGGAAAGTCAAATAAATTTATCAGCCCCATATAACCAGATGTCTCTGATCATTTCTTTTCAGCTTTACAAATTTTGCTTTGGATATTATGCTGCCGAAAATGGCTCCTTTCCATGATGCAAAGTCTATCCAGAATTTGAGCTTCTGTCTTTGATGGATTTTTTTCTATTCCAGATATTTCTATGTTGGGATTTGATCTTCTCTAAGTCATGTCTAAGTAATGAGTGACACTATCAATCAAAAGAATAGCTTAAATAACTTTGCTATACTTCACTCCGCCCATCACTAAGAAACACATACCCCCACACCCACCCACCCCCACTTTTTGTACAAATTATTTAACACACAGGATATTTACTACATTTCATCCTAACAAGCAGAAAGAATTAAAGCCATTCCTTGCTTACTAATTTGTATCTTAGGCTCACCATTAGGTTTTTAGTACATTCTGAGGCCATAGATCTTCATTAGTTTGTATCTGAGACTCAGGCAACATTAGCTAGAGACAGTAATAATTATATTCAGAGAGCCAGCATATGGTCCAATTTACACCATCATTTTTTCCTCAAGACTGAAGAATGCCTGTTTTTTAAAGTATGTGGCTATTCAGCCTATGATTGTCTTCCTTGGAAATTTGTGGGTCACAGGCTCCTGGCATGCTGATGCTGGTACTCATATTTAGTACATTCTGAGGCCATAGATCTTCATTAGTTTGTATCTGAGACTCAGGCAACATTAGCTAGAGACAGTAATAATTATATTCAGAGAGCCAGCATATGGTCCAATTTACACCATCATTTTTTCCTCAAGACTGAAGAATGCCTGTTTTTTAAAGTATGTGGCTATTCAGCCTATGATTGTCTTCCTTGGCAATTTGTGGGTCACAGGTCCTGGCATGCTGATGCTGGTACTCATGCATACACTGTGGACTCTCTTTCAGTACAAGAGATAGAAATTGCAGGGGCCAGGTGGGGCTTTTTTCACTGTGAAGCATGAGAGCACAAAGATCATCCTCTCTTTCTGTCATCCTATTGCTCCAAACAATATTTTCCAACTAATGACAAACACTAAAAATCAGGCATTATTTAGAGGAGTCCACTTGAGATTATTTTTTAAGTCTGTTATAAGGAGAACCATATCTTAAAGATTCAAGCATTTGTTCTCTTCAATGGATTACTGCACTCTACTGATTCTACCTCAAAAATACTTTTCAAGTTGTGCTGATTTGGCTGCCCAGCTCTGCACTTGGATTACTTCACCAGCTTGCTCCTGTGTTCCCTGTCTTGCCACTGTACACCTTTGTCAGGTTACCTTGCCAGGTATATCTACCCACACATGATACACTGACCTTTCTAGTTCTGTTTACCATAAAATTTTCTCTTTCTTCTGTATGAATATAAATTTAATGGAGGCAGATATTATGGTCTTATTCATGGGCATTTCCCTGTCTCTAAAAATAATTCTCCACAAATACTATCATGGAAGCTAAGTGAAAACAAGAATGGGTTGTGTATTTACTTCTGATCAGTTATTAAATATTTTTGATTAAATGCATTGAATAAGGAGAAATGGTACCTTTCAGATTATAGCAAGAATTTCATAAGAGTTAATGGACAAATATTCTTTACCTCTTTTCTTTCATCTACTTCTTTCTCTCTTATTTTTGTAGTACAGATCTGATAGTTTGAGCTAAAGCAGTAAGTGGGGACCAGTAAGTAAAATCCCTCAGCCACAAAGGTAAACAAATTGAAGTGAATATGTACCGTATTTCATTATAAGACAAAATAAATGCATACTTCTTTTAAATTGCTGTTATATTTAGGCTTCTGTCATAACTGAATTTGGAAGGGACTATCATGTTATGAATACATTATTTTGGGTGATATACTATCCACACAGCTAGGACTTTGTTTTCAAAAGTATACTTTAATAAATATAAAGTATATAAAATTTAGGTAAGGTTGTGGAGAAGCTGACCAAAAAACATAAATTAGAAAATGCAAGTATCCATCTAAATTTTCTATATTTCTCTTTTTTTTGCCGAAGATTTATTAAGGTTGTTTAATATACAACTTTTCATATGTAATTTTGTAAGTCCTTTATGGTAGAGATAATTCTTTTGTTTGATGACAAATAGCAGCCACGATCATTATTCTGGACCTCCATTGGATAAATTCCATTTCCTCTTGAGATATAAGTTTCCTTCTGTACTTCCGAGGAAGCATTTTTAGTATTTCTGCAGTGTCTGGTGGACCGAGATGCATCAGCAACTCTGGCAATTTACTTCCCTTAGAATGCTGCTAAATCACAGAAGAGTGACATGGGACCCCTGCTGATCTCAAAGCTTCTGATATACACTGGGTTTAGGATTCTCTCTTCTGTTGGAGAAGCTTATTAATGCTGTGTGTCACTTGACCACCTGGAAGACCCTGCTGGCAGATGCCATCTTGAGGCCCATCATGACCCTGGGAGGGGCAGCTTTTCTAGGACTTTTTGACCTTCTGTTATTGTCATATTTACTTTCAAAGGTGAGAATTTTTAAAAAAGACTCTCAGCATGTAAATGACTTTTTTACCAAAAACTTAAAGATAAAAGAAAAAATTATATAGTAAACATCATTAATGTAACGTGTTATGTGTAAAATCTGGCATTCTGGGTCCCAATTAATCAAAATAAGAGTTTATTAAGGCACAGTTTAGATGAGACAGATGTTTGGCATTGTGTTGCCTTTTGCATTAATCCTTTTAATTCCTACAAATCATCAGAGAGCAGAAAACAGAAAGTTTCACACACATATTTTCCTGACCTCTGAGGGTCTTTGAGTTTGTTCCCCGTAATTTGAGAGTGAAATTCATTTAATATTTCACGGAAATCTTCACATACAAAGCATTCCACTTTATTCTTTCTTCAACTCAAATATTTTAAACTACAATCATTTTAACTAGTGCAAATTAGTGATTCTATATTCCTGATATTTTGAGAGGGGAGAGACAAGAATGAAGTAAACAGAAATTTAACTAGATATTTCTAAGAAGTCTAAGTTGTTAGACAATGAAGAAATAGAGAGACTAACAATATACAGTTAGAATTTGTCGATTAGACTATCTGAAAACACCCCCACACCCTGAGAAAACATCTGATGGTGCCCCAAATGAGAAGCAAGGAATTAGCTATTCAAGACTTGAATAAATGAGGTTATTCATGTAGAAGATTATAAATAAATTAGATTATTCAGGTAGAAGAAATGGTAATAAACAGCCTATGGTAAAAAAAACGAGCTGGGAATGTCTGAGGAACAGAAAGATGATTGGTATGGCAGAAATTTAGCAAGCTGGGCAACAGTGATATCAGACAAGGTCAAAGAAGAGAGGCTCATTTTGTCTAGGGCACCTTGGGCCACAGCTGCCAAGATATTCTTCAAGTATTCTCTGGACTGTAAAAATGTCAAAAAGAACCCCTCTTTCCTCCCTCAGTATGAAATTTTCACACTTAAATTCAAGTTAAAAAGGCCATTTATTGCTTATAGAGAGGTATCTTCAATAATCTAACAGACTTTAAGTAATCCAATATCTTCAGCTTAACAAAGAGGAGTTCTGTTGGCATAAAATGTTGTTCAGACAAAGGAAACTGTTATTTGTACATATATTTCTGCTCAGACTCCACTGTTCTTCACTTTTCTTTACAAGATATGATGAAAATTATTCAGTTCATGAATTTCAGATAGTAGCTAGATAACGATCTCTCACTAATGAACCCCAAATACAATTAAAGAAAATCTTTCATTTAAATGTCAGGGGAAAAACTGAAACCTGTACCCAATGAATTCAATGACTTGTCAATACCTTTGATACAATTTTCCACCTAATTACATATATACACATATCAGAAATATGTATATATACATTTTCTTATGAAACTCAAATCTATTCATTTTGGTAGAAAACCTCCTTACAAAAATAAGTTTGTAATTATTAAGTTTTATCTACTCAACAAATTGATCTTGATTTTTTTTTTTTTGGTCGTTAATAGAATTGGGAGTTGAAAAGACTAACTCTTGGCATGTGTTTTGTGTGGGGGCACATGTAGGAAAACATCCATTCCTAATTAAGGAAACAACATGTCACAAATGATCAGGGCTGAGCTTTTTGAAATATTCCCTCCCATGACAGTATAATATGCAGCCACCAACATTTTCTGCATTCTGCATAATGCACTGACAATTAACCTAATAAACGTATTTTCTGAGCAACTCTCCTAGTTGATAAATGTAGTTAAGGGCAAAATCCACAGAGGTTATTGAATAACAATCAGCACATCCAGAATGAAAAATAACTCACCTCCTTCTGAAATAAGGTATGAATAGACTTTACCATTGTAATTAATGTTGCTGCATTTTGCATGAAGATGGGGAATTTTTCATTTAAAGCCCAAGTGTTAATTTTCTTTCATAGAAAAGCCAAAAACCTTGACTCAGTCATAAGACCTTTAGCAGGTCCTTCTGTTTCAGTCTTGGTCCTCTGCCAATGCTCAGTTTTTCAGGATCTGGTCTTCCATGCTGAGTTTGTGACATAGATATTCACCATAATTCACTTTATTTTCAATCAGATCCAGAATAAAAGAAGCCATATAAAAACTGATGCTATTCCTCATAACAAAATATATGACAAATACTTATTTGAAAGACAAGGAACCCAAAAAATCTACAGTAATGAAGGTGAAAGATAAAAACTACTGACAGAGAATGGAGGTAAGGAGCTACCAGTGTCAAGCCCTGACATTTTCAACAACCTTCCTGAGGTACAGTGAATTGTACTCTCCCAATAAATCTGGACATTTAATTAGGAGACCTGCGTTCCATCCAGTTCTGTACCTGGTTGTCAGAAACACCTTAAAAATATCTCTCACAAAATAAAAGCAATCAATAGCATGACTCACGTGACCCTACAGAATCAAATCCTAACTATATTCCAAATTGCCCTCTATCCCTTGTCATAAATCTATGCTCCAAGATACAAAATTGTATGTTTTTCCCCAGATGTGCTTTTCAATTTCAATCTTCTGCCAATATTTGTTGACAACTCGCTTTTTATAATGAACTTATTGGTATATTTTAGGTCTACATAATGACCACATTCATCTTTGGGAATTTGTACCTGTGCATGATCTATCTTGATTCTTTTATTTGCTATGTTCCTCCCCTCCCTTCAACCCCTCTTCTATTCTTTATTTACAAAAGCTTTATTTCCAATGCTTCCTTCTTTTCTCATTTTTCTTCTTCCCCTTCCTTCTACAACCCTCAACTGCAACCCTCTTTCAGTTGATAGATTCCTATCTGGAATCAAACTCCAAATCAAGCAAGGCTGCTTGCCCCAAGATTATTTTATCTCAAGAATGACTAGGCCCTTTTTCTTCAGTAACCCTTGGTCTCACACCTCACTTCTGTCATTTTCTTTTAAGAATCATCATATCTGATTCAATATGTAAAAATAGCCTAAATTACATATTTCGTTAAGAATCTAGCACAATTCCTTATATGTAGGAAATATTTGTATGAATGAAGTTAAAATCTTTGATTTTTTTTTTTGGTTTGAATGAATATAGTTGTCATGTGCTAATTTTTGTCCTGTATGCCTTAGTAAACTAGGTGAAAAATGCCCATAGCTTTTGTGTTACTTTGCTAAAACATTTTATAATAAACAGATACGATTTAATTGTTCAGTGTCAGCCACTGGAATGAAAATTATATCACTAGTAGGGCATATTTCTATCATATTATGAAAACATCTATGTTCTCAAGTAAAAAAAAAAAGCCTTCAAAATTTTTACTGCCTGGACAAAGATTTACAAAGATAATTAATTTTTTTGTGGAACCAGGGATCATATTCAGGACCCTGAGCTTGTGAACAGGTGCAGCACCACTAATTAAATTCCCAGCCCCACAGATAATTAATTTTTAATGAAATAAATTTGAAAATGTATAAAGTGACATCTAAATTGTTAGTCAGTAATTTTAGATTCTTTAATTTGTGGAAATGCAAAGTGTGAGCTCATAACAAGCCAGCTTGTTAAGTTTCTAGGTCCCCTTGGTTTCATTCCATAAGTTTTTAGCACAAATTTAGTCTCCACGGAAAATAAATAATATTTCGCCCTGTTTTAAAAAATAAACTATCACCGGGCATTTAGCTCAGTGGTTCTGGTGCCTGCCTTGCAAGCACAATGACCCGAGTTCGATCCCTGGTACCAAAATAAATAAATAAATAAACAAAAATAAACAAATTATCTTAGTAGATACATTGCTAGACATACACATACATAGAAAATATATAGATGTCTATAGAATAAATATGTTTTAAAGATTAATATGAGGTATAAATACAGTGAAATGATAAAATTTAAAAGAATTATTTCAGTTAAAGGCACATTGCTATTAACCTCCCTCAATATGTTCCCCCTCAGTTCTAACACACATATGCTATTGATCTTGTATTTTCCGACGGAGTTCTGGAAGTTCTTTTTCATGTCTTTAACTACACCATTATGCTCACCTTACTGTCTTGAATCAGTTCAAATCCTTTCCCTTTCATGCACATTTTGACCTCGGGGAAGGGCTGTAAGTTACATGTTGACATATCTGTGTATAAGTAGATGGGAACACACCATAGTGTTCGTACGAGTCTGTATTTCTTTGATACACTTGTAATACTCTTATGAAAGACGACTTCCAGACCTACTTCAGAAAGTGAGAATAATGGGCGATGTTATTTTGTTGTTGTTGTTTTTTGGAAGAAGAAGTATTTTGAGAGGAATCAACATCTTTTACTCTAATGATTTATAAAAATTTACACATTCATTGTATATTGTGATCACAGCTTTTAATTTTAAACAGATATTTAATATGTTTTTAAATGAAGTATTTTAAACATCATTATTAATGTGCTATGGCTTTTTTACTTTGTTTATGTGAATTCATTCAAATTTACTTATTCACCTATTTGTTTGCTTTAAAAATACACTCGTGTAACTATAAGGGGTCTTGGCAAAGTGAAGAAGTGATGATGCTGAGTTAGGGATACTGTGCCCAAAAGTCTCATGTGTTTTTCATATCACAGGCGTAAGAGAAGTATAAGGGATCATTCTCTTCTAAGTGACTCCTCTGAACAAAACACATTTTTCCATTTTTATACTTATAATGTATGACTATGTTTATATGTTTCTTTATCCCTGTGCCCTTTAAAGAATAGTTGTAGGAGGATAGTGATTTGTCTCTTACCACCCCCAAAAGCACAGAGATAAATATAAAGGAGATACTTAATTGTTTATTCAGTGAATGAAAGACTAAGTAGACAGGTAGATGATTGAATGGTTGTAATATTGAATGAAAAGTGGATGAGATAAATGCTTGCTTTTATATCCAAAACCCAAAACTCACCTAGGAAGTGGCAGGCTTGTCAGTGATGTGTATCGCTTCCCAATGTCTGTTCATACTATTTCATGTTTCACAATTTTTCCATCTTTCACAGATCTTCTTACACTAGCCAAACTCATAACATGGATACAAAATTAAACTTCTAACTTTGTAACTTACAAAAAGAAATGTAATTGCTAAGAAAAAACATTTACATTTTCCTTTGGGGGGATGTGTGGAGAGAGGGCAGGGTTCTCACTCTGTAGTTCAGGGTGGCCTTAAGTTCACTGTGTGGTCCAGTCTGATGTCAAATGCACAGGGCTCCCCTCTGCTGTCTCCTGAGTGCTGAATTACAGGAAGACACCACCATGTCCAACAAATTTATAGTTTTCTTGATCAATACATTCACTCATAGGAAGCCACATGGGAAACCGAAGTATTATGATAAATTTGCTCGCTCAATATAAACAATCACTACAGGAGTGTATGTGATAAACAATTATAATGTCAAATCATGTCAGGTTCAACGGGTAGGTAGTTCAGATGTGACACTGCCAAACTTACTTTCTTTAAAAGAAAATCACTTTCTAGTATAAGCAGTGTTATTCTGAATAACTCGCTTCTCAGTTGCAAAGCTAGTATCCAGTATCCCACATAATTATGTTTCTGTTTAACCAGACTTTTTTTTTTTTTTGGTCTGAAGATGACATTATTTCAAGCACCATTTAAAAATAAAATAATTTATTTGAGTGTTGAAACAAAAAAAACAAACATCTATCGGACCGAGATATCAGAGGCAAGACTCAATTAGTTGATTTAATTAAATTAAGCTAATTCAGTAAATTTATTAAATTAAGCTAATTTAGTAAAAACTAAAGTATTTTTCATTATTTATATTGATTTTATCAGTAACCTATACAGAACAGTCTGAGACAAACACAATAAATTCCAGCTAATTTTTGTTTTCCACTCATAATATAAATAATTAAAATTAGGGACTTCGGATTCGGCTCGGTGGTTCCTCCGCCTTCCTCAAAGGGACAAGGGCCTGAGTTTGTTCCCTGGTACCCCCCACCAAAAAATAATAATAATTAAAATTATATTAGAAGGAATAATTCTAAGTACTATCTTTAAGACTTATTTATATGCCCTAGCAATACGGGGCTTTGATTTTTCAGAAAAACTGCATTCTCAAACATCTAGAAAAGTTCAGCTTTATCTGACAACAATATCTTTAGATCTATCACAGATGTCTCAAGGAGCTAAAGTACAAAACAACTGAAACCAAAGTCATAAGCAAGATTTCAGTTCCTATCTGTTCTAATGAAAAGCACTGATACGGGAACTCAAAACTATGGGCATTAATCCTTTTGGAAAAAAGAAAAATAGTTGGGAACCAAGAGAATTGAGGTCCTCAAAGAAATTTCTAATTCTTAAACTACTACGTCTTCACTGCAAAAGTGGCCTAGGAAAAATAATACCAGTAAAACACATTCTAAAATAAAAGTAAAATAATAAGAAATTTTCTTCTCTGCTTTAGATAACACTTTTGAGGGAAAGTGTGTGTAGTCATTGGCCAAAATTAGAAAGAGGTGAGATTTGAATTAATAATATGTATCATCAATATATCAACTGTATATAATATCTAATGTGTTATCTATCTGTCTATCTACCTTATCTACCCATCGTTATCTGCTGCTACTGTTTGGGTCTCAAATGTTCCCGCTCAGTTTATGCATTTGGAAGATGGTTGGATCATAACAGCACCCTACTGGTCAGTGGAATTATCCAGTGATGATTTAGGAGCTCAATGTGCTATCAGAAGGGAAGGCCTGGTTGAAAATGAATCCCTGGGATCATGACCTGGAAGTGTGTCTCTCCCCCAAATTTTACCTTGGTCCTCTGTTCCCTGGCTGCTGTGGGATGAGCAGCTGCCCTTTGACAGGCCCGTCCACACTGCACATCCTACCCCAGACAAATAGGACTGAATCTCCTAAAATCTGTGAACCAATACAAACTTATTCTTTTTAAAATTGTTGATATCAGGTGTGTGTGTGTGTGTGTCTGTGTGTGTGTGTGAGTACACAGAGAGAAAAAGAACATAGTAAAGTGATAATGTTAATACTTAGGGAAATCTGGTGAGGGTAAATATAAGTTTCTTAACTATTTTTAGAGCTTTTCTGAAATTAATTAAATAATGTTTTACATGTTCAAATACTGGGGAATCTCACAGAAGGAAAGCAAACAAAACCAGCTCTCTTCAATGCAGTTGCCTCAAAATAACGCTGGGAAATAGATTGAATTGGATCCACTAGTACTGTAAATTTATGAATTATCAAATATATCTTATGAATTATAATTTTTAACATTTTAAAGTTAAAAAGTTAAAACATCTATTGTCAACCAATATAGCAAAAGAAGGCTGGATTTACCATACAACTGGAAAAACAATAATGGCAACAGTAGCAATAAAATCTTAAAAATTCCAGGCAGATGTGTGAAACAGTGTCATGACATGGACATCGGACAATAAAGAACAGTGACACTCAACTGACAAGGAATGAAATAAGCCCTCTCGCTGCCCAACTTTTTGCCTGTAGTGAATGTCAAGCTTTCTCTGCAGAGAAAGAGCATGGGAGAAATTCAACAGTCTCTGGAGTAAAAGCAGTGGAGGAGGGAGTTTGCAGAATTGAAATTTTGAAGAGTTCAAAGGACAAAAATTAATAGCATAAGAGTTGCCAAGAGAAAGCTCTGGATGATTCTGATTTGCTCACTGAAGTTCTCAAATATGTATTGATCAAAGTATGAGCCAACAATGACAGCAACAACAACAAAACTCATAAAAGGATTAAAGGGAGAATTTCAAATACAGCCAAAGTTATTTACAGTTTTCCAATAATCAAAGCAGGAAATGTATCAATTTATGGGTACTAAGTAAAATACACAATAGAATTTTGACTCATAAGGGAAAGGAAAAATTAGTCATAAGGTAGAACAGCTTTCATTCCACCGAAAGAAATGAAGCAAAACTTGAAAGCATAAATTATTTCCAAGTAAGATAAATGTCTCAGAATTAAATTTTAAAATATAGAAAAAAAATGTATGCATTACCCCAATGGTAAAATTCATAATCACCAGAACTCAATTTAAAAACCAGCTGTGTCTTACATTTGAGAGAAAAAACATCAGTAGACCAGAACAGTAAAACAGCTATTACACGATTATTTCATATATTCAAAAATAAGAGAAACAAATGAACATAGCAAGCATAAACAAGAGGAGACATTTTAAAATACTCAAATTGAAATTTCAAAGCTTAAAATTGCAACATTTAAAATGTAAAATGCAATGGATAAGAGCAGGGGAAATTAGTTAATATAGAAAAAAGATCACTGACCATGAAATATTAATGAAACATATTCAAGAAGAATCACAAGGAAGAAAACCTTTAAAAATGGCAAGTGCATCAATGGACAGTGGAATAAATTTGAGCAGAAAAACATCTGTTTAACTGGTGTACACAATTGGAGAAGGACAGGCAGATGGAAAAAATAAGAAAAAAAAATGATAAAATATTTTCCCAAAATCTATCAGTAGAATTTTCACATCTAAGAAAAATGGGACTATAAGAATACACATTGCACTCCAATTTCTTAAAACTGGTAAAAAAAGCGAATTTTAAAAGCAGCTGGCCCCCAAAGACCCATTAAATATAGTGAAGATATTGATAAATGATACGTATGTTTCTTTTGGGAGAAATGTAACCAAGCAAAGAATGGGACAATACCTTTAAAGAACAGGAGGGAGAAAGTCATGTACGACCTAAAATTCTATACTCAATGAAATCATCTTTCAAAAAACCAAAAGTAAATAAATATACAGCTTTAATTATTAATCACCAGTGGTGTTTCAAAACAAACACAAAATTACCAAAAAAATCCCTTAGAAATTAACACCAGATAGAAATGTGAATCTACAAAAATTATTTTTTAGCACTAGAAGATATAAGCATATAAATACATATGAAAGAAAGTCTTGTTTTTGTTATTTGTCTTTACAAATAATTGAAAGTCTGAATGAACTTTTAAGTATATATTGTGAGATTTATGACATATGCAGAAGAAAACTATATAAGGTTGACATAACAGCTTCAGGAGAAACATAAGCAGATGCTCCCTACAGTTTATATACAAAATGGCATAAAGTCACTTGAAGGTACATTGCAGTAAGTTGTACATGTATAACTTACATATTTAGGTAAAAATGAATAAACTATGTTTGAGACTGAAAAATAAAAATGATTAGTTATCTCATGTTCCTGGACCAGAAGCTAGAATATTGTTAAGATGTCAGTTCTCGCTAGGCATGGTGGCGCACACCTATAATCCCAGCGCTCGGGAGGCTGAGGCAGGAGGATCGCTGTGAGTTCTAGACCAGCCTGAGCTACATAGTGAGTTTCATATCAGTCTCAACTACATAGTGAGACCCTGTCTCGAAAAAAAAAAAAAAAAAAGAAGTCAGTTCTCACAAAAATAGTCCATAAATTCAAACTACTATAATCTCAAGTAAAAAAATCACAGCAACCATTATTGTAGAAATTCATAAATGTGTTAAATTCATAAAGAGTGTTAAATTATAATAGCCAAAACCAATTGAAAAGAAGGAAAAATATAAATTACAAAGTCTTTAAATATTGGTTATATTAAATTAACAATATAGATAATACAGCATTATGCGATTAAAAAATAGACCAACAGAATAAATTAGTTGGTAATAAATAAATTCATGTACAACTGGTCAATTGCTTCTTAGTAAATATGCTAAACAATTCAGGGAAAAAAGGAATAGACTTTTCAACAAATGGTGAAACAGTTATACATTCATATGCAGCAAGAAATAATGAAATGTGTTTCATGACTTGCACCATATAAAACTCAAGCAAACAGTTTCAATTTTAAACCTAAAATTAAAATGCAAAATTTCAACTCCTTTGGGAACATGATTGCTGAGTTATATTTTATGAGTACGTTTGACCTTGTTTTGAAGCCTGCAGATTGTCTTCCAAAATGGCTGTATTGTTTTGTTTTCACTCTAGTACAGAATAGGGACTCATGTTACTCCTCCACAGTACCATTTGGTGTTAGATGTTAGAAGTCAGTACCGGTACCCATGCCATGCTTTTGAATTTCAAAATGGTGAGTTAATAAAGCTCTTTTCTCTACAATCTAGCTATCCTCAAGTATTTTGTTATGTAACAGAAAACAGATTAAAACACAATATTTTACTATTATGATCATGAAAATTGAACTGTAGTGTTACTTTGTGTTTTTGTGGTATAAGTATTATGATGAAATTGGCGTCATATGAGTTTAGAAGTATTTTCTTTGCTTATATCTGAAACAGAGTGGTGAAAATTGATGTAATTTCTTCCTTAAGTGTGTGGTAGAATTCATCAGTAAATTTATCTAGACATGGTCCTGTTCTGGAATACTATGATCTAAATAGTTTCTGAGCAAAAGATATCTATTTCTTTAGAAATCTGCACAGGCTAATAGTTGTGCACAGGGATGTGCAACTGCTGTCCCTCTCTTGGTAGGTAGAGATCGGAGAACCCTTTGATCCTGGGAACTCAAGATCAATCTCAACACCATAGTGAAATCCCTCGCTAAAAACACAAATCAAACCAAAACTAAAACCGAACAGTAATACATAAAAATATCTAAGGTAAATTTTACTAAAATGTGGGTAATAATCCTTTTTAGGACAAGATAATAGTACTGCAATTCTTTGTTTTTATTTCCCCAATTTTTATATAATGAAAATATCTTTCTACCATCACAAACCTTTGGAGAATTTAAAGAAAAATAAGATAGCGATTATTTCTTTAGGCACGGTTGCTATAATATACTAAAATGTATTTTTATTTAACTATGTTACATTACCTTCTAACTGTGTTAGAAATTACACCTTGTTAATTTAAACAACCCGTTAAAAGTTTACAAACTAAAATACAAGATAAGATTGAGCTCATCAATATGGAAGATAGATTCATCGACTAACTCAAAAATTTTTCATTCTTTTTGATAGAAAATGAGGGAAATCTCAGGGTTGTAAGATACCATATCTTTAGTTTCCCTGGAATTTTAAAAAGAAGCTATACTTTGATGAAATAGATTAAAGTAGTTTTTAAATGATTGCAATGGCTAGGGCATATGTTGCAATTTTTATTTACTTTTTTATATATTTTCATATTTCTAAGTGTTTGATATCATATCCCATTGTTGTGCTCTCTTACCCAGTTTTTACATAGTAACATAGGTTATGCTTACTTATATCCTATGCATTATATTGATGTAGAGTGTGAGTAACTACTTAGGGTGAGACTTTCTAACTTGCCATCTTATGGCATTCTTTGTATATATACAATTTTCATATATAATAAAGGAAAAAATTTTAACAATGTAAGTATTTATTTACTTTCTTGGTACTCTCTGGATTTTATATCCTTTCATTTAGGAAACAGACATTTTTTTTCTTTTTATGGCATTTATTGGTACAATCTAGGTATACAGTACAGTTACATTTACTACTGGGATCTTGTACCTTCACATGACAGGTCTTGGTTCTCAATTTTTCCCCTTACCCCTGCCCTCCCTTCACCTACTCCTCCCTTTACCATTTACAAACACTTTATTTCCATTTTTTTTCATTTTCTCATATTTTTTTTCTTTTCCCTTATTCCCTTTCCCCTACCCTTCCCACTTTCCCTACACCTTTATCCCTTTTCTTCCTATTTCACACTATTAATTATCCCATTAGGATCTTGCGTACTATTATAGTTTTTCACACCAGAGAAACTATTCAGTATTTACACATGCATTTCAAGGCATCAATATTTAGACCCATTTTGTTACAAATGACTTAGAACTTCGTATTCATTGATGTGTACAAACTAGTGGTTACAAAATACATATGCCCAGTTTTTAATGCTTAAATTGAATCATGTGACAGTTGAGAAGAAAATACTACCCTCATATATGGATTTAAAACTTCACTCATCATTTTATACTAATTTAATTCAAACTACTTTGACCTCCTGTGAATCGTTCATAGCATGCATAGTTCCTACTCCACAGGGCTAAATATGTATTCCTGTTATGTGTTTGACAAA
Source organism: Fukomys damarensis (assembly GCF_012274545.1). NCBI lineage: Eukaryota > Metazoa > Chordata > Mammalia > Rodentia > Bathyergidae > Fukomys > Fukomys damarensis. The sequence continues at coordinate 21,582,397 of NW_022900941.1, read as the reverse complement.
CTCATCACTTAAAGAAACACAAGATGCACTAAACAAAATCTTTGAAATATTTGATACCCCACAAAGCTTTCTATTTTACAGCCATCCCACTAGGTAAGTACTAAAACCAATAACAAATGAAACATCAATATTCATTTTCAAATAAATGAAACTACATAATAGTTTTAATGATACCACAAAAAGCAACTGAGATTTAGTATCACATTATGGTTTGAACTTCTATTGACTTTCTCTCAGCATAAAGTGGCATATTTCTTCATAATGTTCAAACGTGCTTATTCTTATTTTCTTTCTTTTTAATTTTTGTTTTAAGTTTTACCTTAGGCACTGATTTTCTTATTACAGACAATATGTTGGCAACATTTTTTCAAACAATTTTAGCTTTAATAAATCTATAAACTGTCATTCTACACGAAATCTAAAAGAATTTCATTCCTCTGATTTAAAAATTCTAGCAGGCTATGCTTTATTTATATAGTACTGGTAGAGGTCATTTCTTCCTGGAGCCGTGGATATCTATAAATTATAGTGAGCACAGAGCTGTGTAATGAGTTATGCTGAGAAAGTAATCTTTAATAGAAAACTGAGAAGATTTTGCTTAGAAAATCAGTTTGAGCCTTGATATATAAAAAAGCAATAAATACTTTTTTTAAAGCCATAAATGAATTTACTGTATTTTCTCTTTAGTTCTTACTCTCACTGCTCTATCTTATTCTATTTTTCTAAACAACTGCTAAAGTATAAAACTTTAATCAGTACATAATTTTTAACATCTTCTCTTTTGTTTTGGTTTAAGCGGGTCAGTTAAATCCATGTGGCGAGAAAAATCAGAACTCTGCAATCTTGTTTTGAACTCTTATTTAACCACACATTGACAGTGTGCTTTTGGTAAACTATAATATCTCTTAATGTTAGTTTCCTCATCAGCAATGCAAAGTTTCCAATTGATTTACAAATAATTTTTAAAATATCATTAAGAAAATAACAGACATAAGGTACATACTCAATAAAATATGTTTAATTTTCCTGAAGATTTATTGCAAGCCAGGTTTGCTGAGGACTATGAGATAGTCACATTATCAGTTATACCAGTCAGCTGTCTACTCACTTCAGGCATTTGGGAATGTGATCTTCCAAGGGCTACCATTCCTTGCCTGGTTCACTTGCATCACGATTCTGGCTTTGGCATATGCAAAGATTTAGCCCTTCCACTGCTCACTGCTCTCTTTTAACTCTTCACTCTTGTTTTCTGAAGCCCGTGGGTAGTGCCCAACACACTACTGATGCTTTAAACAATTTTAGTTCATTTATTCACTGAACTTCCCAAGTGCACCTGTTTCTCTCTCTCTCTTCTTCATTTTTCACATACTAGTAAGGTGTCTATCATAATATTTTGGAAGCACTCTCTCCAACTTCCTGGCAATGCTATATATCTATTACATTTATTATATTTTAATCCTAGAACATCATCACTGCCCCCTTTCCAGTGTTTGCAGGGTTGAGCCCACTTGCTCTGTTAAATACAATGTAGACATTCAAAATTTAGATACTGAGTAAAGAGAAAAGCAAATGGATAAGTGATCCATTTGTTATTAAGGTTTCAGAATCACATACTCTCATGTACTAAATAAAAAAGAAAACAAGTTTGGCAGTGATTGGAGATGATGGTGTGAATCATCAACCAAGCAGCCAGCAAGCAATTACTGGAAATCTGTTTATTACATTATTGCTGGATTTAGAAGATACAAATGAAAAATATGCAAAATGGCTCCTAACTTCAGATATTTATAATACAGTCAAATATAAAGGATATGCATCAATTATCTAGAACTTTAGGATCCAAGATTGTTGGGAGCTATTCTACATAATTTTGGGGAAAAATCATTTCACAATTAAATTATGATTAGGGCCTCAAGGGTCCCCTGATGGTGTGATGCTCAAGGGAAAGATTATGTCCACTGAAGACATCCTGCTTGTTTGAGAATCATGAAGTAATACAAAAGAGAAAGGTTTCACCTGAGGAGAGACAAATTTCTTTTCAGCTTAATTCATTCTACCTGCTGTTGTAAGAACTTTTTTGCTTGTCTTACAATCCTAATCAACATAAACTCCTCAATGCCCTAAAGATCCTCGTGAGCATAAAATAGTCATGGTCATAGGATTACCACTGCCCTCTGAATAATCTGATTATAAGTTCCTCATCAATTTAGGATTATTGTTGCCCTATGAGTCATCTGATATTCCCTATGAACCCAATAAATAGCGGCAATCTTGGGGTGTCTGTTTTTGCCTGCTCTGAAGGACTAAGCTCCCCATATACTTGGAATCTACACAGTCTCTATTGTCTTTCTTTCTTTAGCCCTCACTGTCCCACTTTCTAGGCAGTCAGATCGACCTCCCTGCCATACCAGATCATTCTTAAGTAGATATTAAGATGTAATATCAGATTTGTACTTCAGCTCACAGTTATAAAATGTTCCCGATTGCAATTATTTGAAATCAGAGCTGTTGACTTTAAAAACTAAGATCAGTTTTAGCACAGAGAGTTCAAATACTTATTGTTTATACAAAGTAATATATTTAAAAATAAACCATCTAAGTAAATGAGTAAAAGATATAGTTCACTAAATTTACTATATTAATAATTACTGCACATTGCTTCAGGGATTCCACTCTTCACAAATGAGCCAGATCTGTTTTGACTCCAATGTCAAATGTCACTCTGCTGTTAGAAGATGACAGTCACCAGTGTTAGATGCTTCTGCCAAGAACAAATTATTTCCAGCAATAAAAGCCCATCTGTTTATCCAATTTGGGGATGTGCTCTGCTTGCATCATCATTTACTCGACTCGCCTTGGAATGATCTGTTTCATATGACAAATGTAGTAGGCACAGTCATGACACCATTTTTCTACTTAACCATTGGAAGAGACCCTGTTCTCCAGCTCTGGGAATGAATCAGGCCATTTTCCACTGACAAACACCTTACAGGACATTTGGTGCTGAGTCTGTCTGGAATTCTGTACTGTGTTATATGTGCTGGAAAAGCAACAGGAGAATGACACAATTTCCACACTCACGATGATTGTATTCTAGGACTAAGAATATCTTTTGTAGCATAATAATTATCTTAATTGTTTTGGAAGACATTATTTAAAGAAAATGAGTAATGTTAAAGATATGAAGTATGAAAAAATCAAGCTAAGCTTTCATTGAAACTTAAAGAATCAGTCCCATGAGATAGAAAACAAACTGCTAAATACAGCAATGAATTAGATTATTACATACAATGGTAAAAACTAAAAATATAAAAAATAACCATTACTAGTGATAAATTCACTCAATGAACACTCCTGAAAATACATCTGCAAAGAATGCATTAATGGAATATTTTTCATATGTACATGCATATAAAATATCCTGCTTTTTGTTTAATAACATATATAATAGATATATATTATTTTTAAAGAAATAGATACATATATCTATATACATATGTATACATATAGATATACATATCTATATGTGTATAGATAGATAGATATATTACCTATACAAAATACCCCAATTATAACAAATGAGGATACCAATGGGAAAATAAAGAACCACATTATTTTCAGTGATAGGGTCCTAGATTTATATCTTCTCTTTGTTTTGGCTAAATTTTCTAAAGTATTTTGTGTAATGGAAAAGTAAAATATGCTTCACATAAATTTAAAATTGATCTACCTACATTGAGTTTGCTATAACCTGAGATAATGTCCCTCCATCCTCCAAAGAAAATGACTTTTATATAGAATTTTTCTTATAGGGTCTCTCAAATAAAGTAATGTCTTAAAGTATTTAGCTTTCAAACAAAACCCAGAAATATATGTCATTTTTCCTATTGAATCACTCTGAACAATAAGCATTATCCTTGTTTTACAACCATCACATTCTGACTCAGGTTAAATGACTTGTCCCAGACCAAAGATTCAGTAAAGGTCAAAACTGAGCCTCAAATCCTCATTTCATAACTCTGAGCCCAAGGTAATTTTTTTGGCACATATCATCCCTTGACTGCACAAATAACCTCTGACTTCACCTGTATGTTGGGACAAGTTATTTGAAAAAAAAGAAAACAACTTTTAAATTGGCTTATAAGTAGTTTTCATCCACAGTTTTATGAGTGTATTTCCCTCATTTTTTAAAAGGCCATTTTGATGTTTAATTTAAAACAATCCATGTAATATTTACCATAAATTAAATTTTTTCTGAGGTTGCTACAGGCCTCAAATGCCTTCTGTTTATACTTCCCCATCTTTAATTCACAGTGCTTTTCTCTGTTCCCACACAAAATTAAAGGAATGAACAAATGCATAAACAAATGTGAAAAAGAGGTTGAAATAGAAAGAGTAAAAGTTCAAATGTTTCCATGATGGCCATTAAAGTCTAGTCTCGTTTAAAACATATTTAACAACTGCACTTTTCCACCTGCAACCTACCAGGCTGATAGAATGAGCTACATCATTTGTACTTAGTGGAACATCCATTCAGTTATATAACATAGGATAGTTTGCTTGAGTTCTAGTTTTTGCTTTTTAAACACTTCGCAATAGAGTAAAACCATGGCATATGAGAAAAATAAATATGATGTACTGTAAAGTTAATTTTGGTTATTTAAATATCAAAGGACTCCTTCAAATGATTTCATTATAGATATGGGTAAATTAAATACATATGTGTTCCTTATTCCCAAAATAAGGGTGTAAAAGAGAAAAACAAAACAACCTATGGTCTAAGGAAAAGCACTAGACTCATGGTAGCAGTGTAATACATCAATGGGTAGCTGGACTGGCTTTTTCGTTGTTTTCTACCTTTCAGCTTCACCCTGCATTTCTTTTATTTTTTTTTTCTCTCATTGAGTTTATTGGTACATTTAAGTATACAGTATAATTGCATTCATCATTGGGATCTTGTACCTTTACATGACAGGTCTTGGTTCTCATTTTCACCCTTCATTTCTAACTTCTTTTTTATACTTAACATTCAATTTTGTATCCTCAGCCTTCCAACATTCTTCTGAGTAGAGATCCCTGAATGCTGCTACATCCACATTTTATTTATAAAATGGAGTACTACTCAGCCATAAAGAATGACAAACTAGAAATATTTATAGCTAAGTGGATGCACATTGAGGCCACACTCAAGCGGAATTAATAAGTCACACATATATAAATACCAAATAGTTTCTCTGGTTTGAAAACTAAAAGTGGACATAAGGATCAAAATGTATAATTGATATCATGTGATAGGAAGAAAAGGTAAAAAAGAGTAGAGGAAGATGGAGTGGTAGGGGAAAGATAAAAAGGGAAAAGAAAAAATATGTGAAAAGGAGAAACATGGAAGCAATGTATTTGTAAACAGGGAAGGGTGGAGGGGTGAAGGGAGGGCTGGGGAATGGGGAAAATGAGACCCAAGACCTGTCATGTAAAGGTACAAGATCCCGGTGATGAGTGTAGCTGTACTGCGTACCTGAAATGTACCAATGAACTCAATGAGGATAAAAAACCCACAGTGATGTGCAAGCTGCTTCTACTGCTCTGCAGGCTCTGGGTACTGTTTCTTGGGCAATGGATTGTGATTGTGTCTGTCTGCTCTGTGTGTGTGAGTGAGTGTGTGTGTGTGTGTGTGAATGTGTGTGAGTGTGTAAGTGTGTGTGAGTGAGTGTGTGTGTGTGAATGTGTGTAAGTGTGTGTGAGTGAGTGTGTGTGACAGTGTGAGTGTGTGAGTGTGTGAATGTGTGTGTGTGTTGAGTGTGTGAATGTGTGTGTGTGTTGAGTGTGTGAGTGTGTGTGTGTGTTGCATTTACAAGGTGGGTGGTGACGGTGGTGATGAGGCTGATCGTCAGATCTTGTCTTCTACAATGGGAAAAATATTGATAGGAAATTCCTGGTTCTAACTCACTCATTTTATTAACTTTGGTGTTATTGATCTCCTGATAGTGGGAAGATGCATCTCTGTCTCTCTATCTATATTTATATGTACTTCTGTATTTATGGTTGTAGTTACTGATAGATCATCTGTCTCTCCGTACTCCCTGCTTTGGGTGACTTTCAAATTTTGCCTAATACCCTATAACTTTGTTAATTCTAACTGTTTCTGAAAGTAAACATAGATTCTATATAACATAGTCTTTTCTAGTTTTCGCTTTAATTTTTAGGACAGGAGTAAATTTGCATACCACCCTAACACTTGTCACTATAATTAGATATGTCTAGGAAAATACATTGTACAAAATATTACATTCGTAATTGCCTAATTGCACTCACATGTATCCAATTATCAGCATAATTGACCACTTATGCCATCAACAGCAAAATTGGTTAGCTGTATTTTGCAATTACCTGCATACTTAGTTCACAATGCTCAGCATTACCTTCCTTCAGATTTCTTGAAAATGAATTCAAAGGAAGGAGGACACAGAAGCAACAACTGATGTTAATGTGGTGAGTCAATAAGAAAGGATGGCCTGGTGTTTCCTAGTCTGTTACCCTTTAACATCATTCACAGCTGTCTACTATAAAAAATACTCAGTCTTGTGGCCAGGGATTTGGGTCAGTGGTGCCACCACCTGCCTTGCAAGCGCAAGGTCCTGAGCTTGATCCTTTGTACAAAAAAAACAAAACAAAACAACGACAACAACCACAAAACAGGTAAATATCTTTATATTTATTAGGTTTTAAAATGGTAAAAACATTAATATTTTGTGAAGGGGAAGTGGGAAGGATATGGGAAAGGAAATAAGAGAGAAGAAAAATATGAGAAAAGGAAAAAATGGAAACAAATTCTTGGTAAATAGGAGAGGGGTGAGGGTGTGAAAGGAGGGCAACGGTATGGGGAGAAAATGAGAACCAAGACCTGTCATGTAAAGGTACAAGATCCCAATGATGAAGGTAACTGTGCTGTATGCTTAAAAGTAACAATAAACTCAATGAAAAAATATATAGAATTAAAAACTTTAAAAATAGTACTTAGTTCAAACTTTAAGAATATGTACTCTGATTTGTCATACTGCCCGCAATTACAAATAGCTACAGATTCCTTACTGTTTATGTAGCAAGGTAAAAATTTTCTCCTGGAAGAGAAGCCCAGATGTCGCCAGTTCAGGGCTGGCACAGCAGCCTGTGTCACCTGAGAAGCTTTAAGCTCCACACATCCATTTGAGTTCCAAATAGCAGAGAGGAGACAGAGAGAGAGAAGGCATATATATCCTTTGCTTTTAAAAAAAATTATTGAAAAAAATCACATAATAGAAAACAATCTTCAAAGAATAACATACAGCTTGACAAATTCACACAACTTGAAGACAACCATATTGGACAGAAACCTGTGTGGCTGACACCACTACATCTGAACATATCATGGCCGGATTCTTAATCTGCATATAAATAGCGCTTGCTAATAACTATTGTCATCCCCATTGGTTTCTGTCCAATATGCTCAATTACCCTTTCTACATTGTAATAATATTCTATTTGATGTGCGTTAAATTTTTAAAAGATGATTCTAGCAGTTTATCGGGCATATAGAATGTGGTCTCTTCTCCGTAGATATATCACACACTCTTGCCTTCCTCTATAGCCAGAGTCGCAACTTTAATTCTGATCATGCCACGTTTCCTGCTAAAATTTATATTTAATTATCTTTGTTCTTAAGAGTATATAGGACTTTAGTACTCTTACTCAATTTATTCTCCGGATTTATTTATTTGATGTTGCATTCTTCAGTGTTTTATTAAAATCGATTTGAAAGTGTTCAGTTAATGACCTCTCAGTTCAATAGAGAGCTTCGTAGTTTCCTATTGTTCACCTCCTTACACACTCATGTCATGCTTTTCCCACAAAGTATTTAAATACGTTTTAAGTTCATGCTTCTTTAATAATCTCTATATTTTCATTCTGTAGGTTGGATCTTTCGTGATTTTTGTCTTTGTTTTCTTCTAACACCACATATTGCTGAATACTTTACTTACTTTATAATCCTTCAAAACTGGATTTCCTTCCTTAAGCATATACTAGATCAAAATGTTGTGCTTTTGCCTATGCTGGTGCCTGGCCTTGAGTGCATATATACTCCTTTTTATATATAATGAATATCCACTATTTTTAATACTCCCATCAAATCACAGACTTCCATAAATAATTTATTCCTCGGAAAAGTGATCATTCTTGGTGCCACCACTACCTAATGCTTGCTTCTCATTTAGTCTTACAACCTTTATATTTTTAAAAAATATCTCCATATGCCTGAGAAAACTCTATGTGTTTCATTACCTTACTATACTTCCAATGTCTAACATAATTCCAGGTGTACCAATAAAGGCTAAGAGTTTTTTACTACGAAATATTAAAGAATCATCCTACAATATTTCCTTGCTAAAATCTTAGCAAAATCTTATTAACACAAGCCCCATCTACTGATAAATTCCTCAAACTACAGACACACAATCCCTGGAGATTTTGAAGTGCTGGGAATAGTCTTCACAGAATGATTTCATAAAGAATTTATCACAACCACATCACTCCTAGTAGGAAATCTAAGTGCAAGGCTAAATGCCCCCCAATTAAGTAACTCAAATGTCTTTAAAAAGTGAACTTCACCAGTAGGAATGTGTAATTATTTAAAGCTCTTCAAAAATGTGCACCATAGACCAAATTAGTGTGTCAGGATTTTACAACTTAATTGGACTCAGTGCACAGAAAGTTTTAGGCCTTTTTCCAACAGCTGTTAGCTGATGGAGGAGTCGCAGGGATGTCATTTGCATTGTTGAAATGGTCTGCCTTATAGCATTGAAAGAGATCCATCTTTATGACTTGCAGACATATTTTTATTGTTTTCCCACAGGAAAAATTACATATACTCCAAAATAAATACTCTGCCTTTCACATTTGTCTGTTACCCAAGAATAGTGTAGATTTATAGCAGTTGTCTAAACAATTGTTTCTTAATTAGTTACCTGCTTCATGTGACTTAGCTTTGAGCTTACTTTTCACTTGAGAAATAATGGTTTGTGCAGTCTCTTCTTAACTTTCTAAAGAAGCATGTAGCTAGGAAAATTGAAAAATGCTCTGTGGGTGATATGTTCAGCATGATGGGTGAACATTTACTGCTGCTTCTTAAGTGTATAAGACTCAAAATTCACTTTGGCAAGTAAAAATGAAAATGATCCTTCATCCTAAATGTATCTGGGATCTATTTGTTTTCTTCTGTTTCAAATGCCACCTTCTGTGTCCAGGTCAAATTAATTTCCTGCTTGGACAACTGTTATAGTCTGCTAACTGGTCTCTTCATTAATTCTTGTTATACAATTCATTATCTAAATACTCACCACAAAATCCTCAGGACCCGATAATACTTCTGATAATACTTCTTAAAATAAAGATCTCTGTCCTCAGCTTGAACTGAAAGTGGAGTAGGATTCACTTCCTGCTCCCTGCTGGGGCTACAGCCTCTTTATCTCTTTTTCCTGTGTTTGTTTTACATTTCTAAGCTTAATATCTGTTTAGCTTGAAATAGCTCTTAACCCAGTGTATGTGATTTTTTTTTCTAATCATCCAACTATTAGGCTCTCCTGTCCCTTACTGATTGTCTACCTATAAGCTAAATAGCTACACTGGCTTTTACAGTTTCACTTTACACCCCTCGAGATAATGCTCTTTCTCTTTCTCCTCTAATCCCTCCCTTTCCAAGGCTGTCTGTTTCAGCACCCAGGATACCCTCATATGAAGCTGCCTCCCTACAATGTAACCTAGCTCAATATAACCTAGTGTGTGGGGAACTAAACTAAGTTTCTGTTCTGGCTGCTCTTTCTACTGCAAAATTATCAGTGTCTCTGATCCAGGGATTTTCTGTCATTGTGTCTTGACTTTGACTTAAAATAAATTATTTCAATTCTCCAAAGATGGAGAAAATAAAAAGTCAAGAGTAGTATGTAATATCCTCTGGAAAAATATTTCTTCCAAGGAATTAAGAACTGTACAGACGTATTTCTCCTTTTACCCACAATGGTATTAATGGTGATACAGATAACATGGAGAAAACTATAAAAAGTGCTTGTTTTATTAAAAGCTTAATGTGATCTTTTATAAAAACTTTACAATTTCATTGGAGAAGGTCTTTTATTGACATCATTTTATAGAAAAACTAAAGTTCAAAAAGATTGTGAAACTTGACTTAACTCATGATAATCTTCATCAAAAATAGAATGAAGGCCTAGGTCTGCCTGACAAAGAATCCATGCTCTTTTCAAATAAGTAACAGTGGTAGCACCATAAGGACCTAATTTGTTCCAGTCTTTATTACCACTAAATTTTCAGGGCCTGGTCACAGACCCTCAAAGCACATGCCTCTCCACAAGGCAGTTCACAACTGGCCACACTGCCATCCTCAGAATGAGTGATTGAGAGAGCAAATGTGCCCAGTGTGGATGCTGCAGTCATAACTTTGTAGTAGAAGTGACACTTTTACTTAACTCACTTTTAATTAACTCTAATTGTTAAAAGCATCTAGATTCGGCTGCCTTTCAAAGGGGTAGGGTTGATTGCACAGGCCGTATTGCAGCGGGAAGCAGGATTCTTTGGAGTCATCTCAGAAGCTACCAACTACAACAGATGGTAATAAGACACCTTGCTATTACGACATGATATGATTCCAACTGAAAAACACGGGGCCTTCCTTCCTGGTGTGCTCTGCCGCGCTCTACTGGAGGGAGGTAGAAGCTGCATCTGTTACTTCTGGGGAATCCCTGTTCTTCCATTATTTTAATACGCTAGGAGACCCCAATTTCACTTCATTAACTGATTTTTCTTCTCTCTAGTAACTTTCTCAGTTGCTGTGAAAAACAATTACTAAGAAGTAAGGAAGAAATTACCAGTGAACAAAAGTCCATGAATTTTTTACCTACATTGTCATTCCACTTGATTGACGTTTCTGAGTCACTTCCTTAAAGATGTAAAGATATTCAATAATTAGCCCATTGTACTTGCTGAAAAGCCATAATATTTCATTTTTTGCTTGGCGGCAATGAATCCATAGAAGAGTTGCACATATGGCTATTGCATTGTGTGTGTGAGTGTGCTTATGTACATGCGAAACAGAAGACCGTGATCGACATGAAATGACACCGTATATTTTGCCTTGCTCAAGATCGCTGACTTGGTCTTTCACCTAGAAGAATCAACCTGACTTTGTGTGTAAAGCGCTTCATTTTTCATAACATATATTTTATAACAAATGTTGATATGTTTATAATGCATGCTGGTATATATTTAGGACCAGTATATGATTTGTTATCTTCATTTTTAGTTTTGGTATTCAGTTATTAAAATGGCAACAAAAACAACAAACAGAAGTGAAATGAATAGAAAGTGCTCAGTGGGAAAACATGTAGCTTTATTGTTTAGTCCGTTGATTGTTTACTTGCTTATTTTAAATGAGACCACAAAACTTATGCAACTGTAAAATGGGTAATGTTAGGAGGCCACAGGTTTTAGTTCTGAATAAACTACCAAAATGCTGGTGTGTACCCTACGAATCTGACATGCTAAAAGTTCTAAATTAATACAGGTCTGTGTATCACAAGGGAAGAGCTTGTCCATTGGAGTTCTAGTCTACCATGAGAAAAACATCCACGAAGTCAGTCAGTCATTCTTTTTAAAGAAAAAAAAAATAAAATTGGTGTTGTTATTGAGTAAGTTTTCATATCTAAATTGTTGTATAGCCAATTATTTTTTCTTTTATTTTTCAATGATTTCTGGGCTATTTTCCAGACCTGGGTACTTCTAAAGTATTTAAGATTTTATTATCCCAAGCAACTATCTTCCTCTGAATGCATGACTTTTAAGAGAAAATAATGTTTCATAATAATTTTAACTGCATTTATTTTTAGGATCAAATCTGATAATTTGGGTAAAATGCTAATGAGCTTAAACTACGGAAAGATAAAAAATTATCAACCACTTATTCTGTAGTATATAACTGCTTAATCTGTGTAAGTTATTATGGCTGGTGTAGGGCTAAAGAATATATCCACTTTTGAGAAGCTCCCTGACCAAGGTGGACCTGATATATACACATATAACTCAACTGCAAAATTCTTCTGTGTATAAAGTCAAATGAAAAGTTTTCATGCCTATAAAATGACTCAAAATATGGGGACTTATTTTGGCTCTCTGTCTTCTATTTTAGGACAATTATTCAAAATTCATTTATGAATCTGAACAGGATTTGTACATGTGTGTGTGTGTGTGTGTAATCTAAATTTTGAGTTTTCTACATATGAGATCATGTGATCTGCAAACTGTTGCAATTTTATTTTTTCTCTAGTTTAAAGAGCTCTTATTTGTTTTTGCTTCTCTATTTTGTCTTTTTAGGACTTCTGGTCCTATACTGAATAGAATAAGAATCCTTATTTCCGATCATAAAGGATGTTTACATTGTTGTCTCTGATATTAGCTGTGGTCTTTTCATTTATGGCCTTTATGATGTTGATGTACATTCTATGACTGATTATTTAATTTTCATTATGAAAGGATATGGAACTTTGTTAAATGTATTTTTGTATAATTGCAATGATATGATTTGTATTTTTATTCTGTTAATGTGTTTTTTCCTGTTATTATTTTACATATGCTGAATAATCCTTGTATCTTAGAGATACATCTTACTTGATCATGGTTTATGATCCTTCTGATATGCCATTATATTTAGTTTGCAGAAAATATCTTAATGAACTCTTTTGGTTGAGACAGCAGGATTCTTAGAGCCTACTGTGGAAGAGTGTTACACTATGTTGTAAGAAACATGTTGTGTTTCCTTTGCAGTAGCAGGAAATAGAATGCTGCCAGTTTGTTAACAGAGCAACTCTGAGGTGCACAAGAAGCAGAAAATAGAGTTAATGGAGGGGCAAGCATGAGGAGCTCACTTTGTAACATGTTACCAAGCAGAATTTCAGAGGATAATCAATTATGAATTTCACGTAGTAGTGATAGCTAGAGAATTTTAGAATTGAAATTTGTTTTTTTATTACGCGTTTTTGCTAAAATTGTCCTAAATACAACCTCCATAATCTGCAGAAGTTTAATAATCTAATGACATTTCTAGCTGTGCTTTTGTAGAAGGAAAGTGAAGAAAGCTGATTCAAAATGACTCCTTGTGAGGGAATGGAAAACATTCAGAGATGCTGGAATAAGGCTTATGAGCAAGGATGTCACAGGAAAGCAGGCTGTGAACACTCAGCAGGTAGATTCAGGCAAGCCCACTTTTCCCCCAGGACAGAGAAGGTAGATGATTAATCGATGACCTTTGAGGTAAGAAATATATTCCATTATATAATTTGAGGGTTAAGCCTTCATTTTATTTTTATTTTTAGGTGACAGGACTTTTATTAGAAACATAATGCACTGAATACACAAATGGCCAATGGCCAGACTGTGTATAAAGACAGAAGTCTGACCTATAACTGGTAGGAAGACAAATTGTTATCTCTAACAATATAAAAACTAGAACTTCTACAATAATCGTCCCCAAATGGCCAAGACTTGATTAAGGACTGACAGTTTTCCTAATTTATCTACAGAGTCCAATGTAGTTCCAACCAAAGCAAGATAAATATACCCGCTTGACGAGTATCACAGGATTCCTTGCTTCTAGTTAGTCTGTCTACAGATCCCCTGTGCCAACAACTTCCAGGCAGGCGCACTGGACGCCTTTCCTTTTCCCACTGTAAAGCTCCCCCACTCTACTCTGTCTGTCAAATGCCGCTGAGGGAGGCTGACTCCCTTGCTATGCAAGCTTGAATTGATAGCCTTTCTTTTCCTCCTTTGGTTGTTCTTCACTTATTTCCACAAAGATTTTGTTTGAAGAGTAAATTAAGATTTGGGTATCCTCCTCTATCCTTTCCCCTGAATGAAAGGCATCATTCAGTTTAACACATTTATGCAACAGAGGATAAACTAGATTTTGGAAAAAATTTGTCTTAAAACCAGAGATTCTTGCATGTTGCAGTTATCTGGGGAGATTTTAAAATACCTCATTCCTAGAGCCTTACCTGGAGAATCTAGGGTAAAGCAAATCATAAATGCATATTTTTCAAAACTTTCTAAACAGTCCTAAAGGGCCACAAAAGTACAAATTCTCTGTCTACAAGGTGTTAGAAAGCAAATGTGAATGCAGGAAACAGAACTCCTTACCTGTTTTCCACTATCATGGCATTTAAAACTTTACATCTCAAAGTAGAAAAAAAAAAGAGAGAGAAAATCCAAAATACATAGAAGCACCCTTCTTAGGTAGAAATTTCAAGAACTTTTACTTGTCAAATAAGACAAAGGAAAATAGAAACGACCTCCAGGTAGTCAAGAGCATTGCTTGCTCTTAGAGGGGGGTCCCTCAGGCTTTCACACAGAAAACTGGCTTTATTTTACACACATTTCTGACAGGTTTGGAAATCTGATTTTCAGATTTATAGATTTTCAGATTTACAGAGAAGAGTGATTCTTCATGTCTTGCCCATTGTTTCTTGAATTTGTCCTGAAAAATGATACCAAGAGCAATGGAGGAAATGGCAAATCTGCAAAAGCCACAAAAGCCAGGATATGTGAAACTCCTTATGTCACACATCTCAGGAGATCCTGAGAGTACAACACAGAGATCCTCTTGGTGGGTGGCTCAAATCATTGAAACGTGTATCTGTTGCAGTTTGGCTAAGAACATCCATTATCAATTATTCAGAACCCTGGATAACTTCAATGGCACATTCCTTATATTTGCACAGAAGAACTGTCCTAAAATGTACCAATGCTGTGTTAAGCTTAAAATTAAGTAAGCTTACAATTAAATAAGCTTAAGAAAAATTGCATCATATTTGCTTTTACCTCCTAAACTTCCCTGTGCACTGAAGGCAATTTTGTTAAGACCAATATACCAGTCGAAGCTATGAACTTTACTTCATACTGAACATACATTGTTCAGCAAATATCATACTTTCTAATATTTTTCTTCTAGAATTCCATCTAAAGTGGCTTTTGTGACTCATAGAAGTGAAAGAATTCTTGGATATGATATTTTTACTGTCATTATTTAAATGAAATCCTCAGAGCTAAGCAAGAGTCCTCTGTTGAGCCTTGGGTTTCTGTCAGTTTTGATCTTTACAGTTTTGCAGCATAAACTAATAAACCATTGTCCTGAATACAGCTTGAAGGGTATTCCTCTGAATGACACATAGGCAGATATCCACAATATGTATATTCATTTAGTGAACACTTAACATATTGCCTCTGCTGCTACTTAAAGTAAGTAAGCAGCTTCAGTAATGATAAATGTAACAAAAAGATCCATTTCAGTGAAGAACACAATAAGCCTGAAATTTTGTAAGCAATGCTTACAAGGTGTCACAAATATTGAAGACATCTCTGTGTTAGATGTTTTTCTGTAAAGTAGTACTTGTCGTCATGAGACACCTCTGCCCAAATATGTGATTTAAAATTCTTTAAAGTTAATAATCTAATGCCACACTTCTTCATAAACAGACTGTTCCCCAGGCTAAGCTAGAGGAATGAAATTAGAATACATTGGTCATTGTTTATGATTTATTTTTATTGAAAGCCAAAGGGTCAATTTAAACTGGGTTCTAGTGATACCTAGTCTCTGATTCCTAGTTAAACACTCATGAGTGATCTTCCTTCCCTGAGCACAGGTAATTACAAAGGCTTTCCCTGGCAGGTCTGGGGAAGAAATGTGTCCTCCCACCACAGCCCTGGTGCATAACCTCTGCCAGCATCTCTGAAATCCTTTTTATAGTCAAGGACTGAGGCCTTCCTAGATGGCCTGACGTTTCACACATTTACACTCCTTGTCACACAGCCTTCTTTTTGAGGTCTGTCTAAGGCTGCAGCAGAGGTCCTAGCTAGTTGTTACCACCGAGATCTCTATCATGATGGTAGGCTAGCTTATTTTGAAGAAATTTTTCCACGGTCAGCCCTCCTAAACCTCCTGCTCCAACTTGAGTCCAGAAACCTGCCTGACCTTTTGTTGAAAACTCCTTGAAGTATGCGTCTATTTCACATCTGTATTGATTCACCTCACATTTCATGCTCCACAGATGTTCCCTTTTACCAGGGAAATGAAAAGGGAAAATTTGTGTTTTCTTTGGTTTTAGCCTTTTGTTTGTAGCACAGTAGAGAGTAATTAAAGATGTGACTACTTCCTCGTTGACCTCTTGCTTTAATGGGATGCTCCACATCAGGCAGCTCTGGATTCGCTCTCCCCTGGCTGAACTGACCTTTCTGACGCTACCCCTGTTCGTTTACATAGTATTTTCATCTAGTTCCCAATGGAAGTTCATGAAAATGCATTTCTACACTATTGATAAATTTGATAATCTAGTTCTTTATTTTAACAAGTTTAAGGGAGCATGTTGTAGTCAAACTCACAATGTTTATAGTGTGACTAAGTGAATGTGAGAAGTTTGGGCCTTCTACGTCCTCAACAGAATGAACTTATTGTTTTATTAATCCCTGCAGTATATTGGGAGTGTTCAAATGCTGTCCCTTAGCAAATCAAGACCATCCCCCCACTAGGTATCAAATTGGGCATCAGACAGCTTAACTTCTTTGCGTGTCTTAATTCTGACCAAAACATTCCATTGTCATCCATTTTCTTCCATTACAAACATGTTGCAACAGATTAACAAGCCACATAGGAGAATATGGTTAATAATTTTACTTCACCAAAAGCTGCACCCATCACAGAAAACATACTCTTCATATTCATGAATTGGAACTGCAGCTTTCTTGGAAAGACTCCAGGATGATTTATACATGATTTTTCCAGATTGCCAAGGAGCTGTCGGATGCTAAGGAAATCATACTCAGAGACCTGGTCTATTATGGGAAGACTAATCCGAATATGGAAGTGACAGAAATAGATTACATGGGAGAAGAAAAATGAAATATTAAAATACTGATGGTGCAGGTATTGGTGCTGCTGAAAGCTGAGACCTGACTTCAAGATTACTTCAGATTAACAGGCGATTTCTTTGCATGCTCTTTGTTTTTTTTTCATACCGAGGATCCAACTCAGGACCTTTCACTTGTGAGGCAGGCGACAGCACCACTGAGCTAAATCCCCAGCCCTGGATATGCTTATTTTTACATAACAAAAATTGTCTCACATTTGGTCTTATTAAGGAATGCATTCTTCAAGCTCCAAAAAACATATGGCACTTGCTTAAGAAGAGATTTCCCAGATTAGGAGATCACACAGAAAGATTCTGAAATTTCCTGGACCTCAGGCCTGCCTATGAAAGTATTTGCAGTCTCTGAGAGTACACGAGGAAAGGCTAAGCTTTTTCTTAAGGTAATTGAGTCAAACAAAAGGTCTAATACAGCACAATTTTTTGCTAAAATAAGCAAGGTTTTATTTCTTACTGTTACTAACACTCCACCCAATAGCATCTATTGCTCCAAGAAGTGCAGAGTAGCCTACAACCAAGAGGACATAATAGTTTCTAAATACATTTGTTTATATATACAAAAGGAAGAAAAAATAAAATTCACAACACTTTTTATTAGTAAGAACTTGGCTTTAATTATGTATTTTGAGTTTCCTCTAAATTTAGTTTTACATAATATGAGAAAATATGAAGAAAAGATAATTTTAAATGATGAAGAAATTGTGATGTTAGAAGCCTTTAGTAAGACAACGAGGATTTAAGAACTTTGGTGCTGAATGGAGGGCATTAATCTATCTGCCACACTTCACTTGAGAGCATGATATATAATCTCCACTAAAGCAGACTCAAGGATATAGGTTCAGTATTTTAAGGCAGAATATTGGGACAATTAAGAAACAATTTAGCAAGTTATAACAGCATTTCATATGTGTTCTTTGTCTCTTAGATGGAAAGTGAATAAGAAGTTTTAAAATAGGGATGTAAAAGCCAAATTATCTGTAATCGGTATAAATGGGTCCTTATGGGTTATTTTGGACTAAGTTTTGAGTGACATAAAATAAATTCCCAAAATACAGCTGATACTCTGACTCTATTTCTATTTAAAACAAATATCTGTAATTGCATTTAATATGGAATTATATATTATAAAGTTAAATATAGCACACTGATATAAATATGCAATCAATTATATATTACTGTATAATTATACTGTTTTAGTAAACAATTGTACATATTTTGTATATTTAATCCCTAGTAGATACTACTTTTAATTTTGTGTGAAGGTGAAAGAAATAAGAAACTAGTCATCAAAACTTGTGTCTAATGCCTAGAGGACATGTTCTGTATTGAAAGTTTACCAAGGACAGTTATGTGTATTAGTATTCTATTGCTGTTGTAACAAATCGTCTCAAATTTAGTTCTCTGAAATAATATAGATTTGTTACCTGTAGTTCTAATGGTCAGAAGCCTAAGTCAAGATATCAGCAAGGCCATGTTTCTTCTGGAAGTTCCAGGAAGGATAGTTACTTCACCTGTTCCAGCTACTAGAAGCCGCCTGCATTCCTTGGTTCAAGGCTTTTTCCTTCATCTTCAAGGCCAAAATCTTAACATCTTTAGTAAATACTTCTTCCATTATCTGACCTAAGGTTCTTTTTGTATCAATATTTTAATTGACCTACCTACCTTCCCTCTATAAGAGCTCCTGTGACTATAATGTCCAATATTAAGATTTTTAAGTCCAAAAAAATATTTTTTTCCAATGTAAAGAAACACCTTGGCATCTTTTAGTATTAAGCCACAGACATTTTTTGGTGGAGGCATTATTCTATCTACCACATTGCCCTTGAGAGCATAATATAGAACTCTCATGAAAGCAGAATCAAGGATATACATTTAAGCTTTTACAGTAAAAAAACTTATTATCCTCATAAAGAACATGAGCTTTCTGGAACGTATATTACTTTCTAATCTAATTCTTAAAATTAATTTCTAATGCTCCTGTTTTTGTCTAAAACAGGTAGAAGCAAAAGTTAAATGGCTAAGTTTGATGATCATTGGGAAACATTTTTTTGGTCATTATAAACAAATAGATAATGCTCAATTGATTTAATTAATGTAGGAAAACCTTTCTGGTATAGAGCAATTTTATGACAGCATCATCTTATTGTTATATTACAAACATTTGTCATTCATTTTATTTCAAAAGAAAAATAACCTCCAAAATTCATTAAATACATATTTCTGTAAATTTAAATTATCTTTAAAAATGAGGTGCTTTTACACAATAAAATGCTATTTTAAAAGATTCATTACATATATTTTCATGACTACATAGAAAAGTTTGTCTTTATAGTTGTTAAATCTTATAATAATTCATCTTTTCTCCTAGAAAGTTTAAAATAAGATGTATATTCTAAGTAGCTCTTGATGTTTCTAACCCTTAATATGCAGTGTCAACTTTAACACTCAGAAGTGTAATGGTTCAATGATAAATTTTATGGCCAACCCTATCAATAATTTCTTATATTAAAATGAAATTTTAAGACAGTTCAATTTGTTGTCTTCTTTTTCTAAATCAATGTTTATTTGATCAAAAAAGAAGGAAAAATATTCAAATGTCTGTAGACTAAAAGGGGTTACCTAGGGAAAAAACATGATGGACACAAGAGAATAGGAGGTAATACAGGCATAAAATGGTAGCTTGGGACTTTGGCTGAAAACTTTGGAGGGGTAGAGAAAGGAGTACCAGCCAACAGTACTGTGAGTTTTTCAATATAAACATTAATGAATTAAGGAACTGTCAGACATCAAAGAAACACAAGGACCAAAGGAAATGATAACAAATAGATGATGTTATATTCAAGGAAAGCAATAACAAAGCATACAAAGCAAATGTAAAACACAAATCAAACCAATTATTTCACAATGTTGGGGTAAGAGAAGACATTTATCAATGGAACTTTAGCAGGAAGTGTTAAAAAGTAAAATAAATAAGTCACACATGTGTAAATACTGAGTAGTTTCTCTGGTGTGAAAAACTATAATTGTACATAAGATCCTAATGGTATAATTGACAATGTGAACTAGGAAGTATAGGGCTAAAGGTGTAGGGGAAGTGGGAAGGGTAGGGGAAAGGTAATAAGGGAAAAGAAAAAATATGAAAAAATGAAAAAATGGAATAAAGTATTTGTAAATAGGGAAGGGAGGAGCGGGTGAAGGGAGGGCAGAGATAAGGGGAACAATGAAAACTAAGACCTGTCATGTAAAGGTACAATATCCCAGTGATGAATGTAACTGTACTGTATACCTAAAATGTACCAATAAACTCAATGAGAGAAAAAAGTATACATGTAAATACATATACAGAAATACACAATTTTAAGCTACCTACAGATATTGAGCATGAAAATATATTCATTCAAAAAAGTCAAGACTGTTGAACAATAGACAAATGCAAATTTCTATTCAAGGATTTTCTCTTAATGGATCAGAAAGGATTGTGCAAAGAAACTTGTAATATAGAAACTAGATTAGGCAATTTGTAAAAATGGAATCTGAAGAGAGCAAAGAAAGATTGTATTAGCAATTATTATAATTACTGCTAA
This sequence comes from Fukomys damarensis, assembly GCF_012274545.1. NCBI lineage: Eukaryota > Metazoa > Chordata > Mammalia > Rodentia > Bathyergidae > Fukomys > Fukomys damarensis. The sequence continues at coordinate 21,561,801 of NW_022900941.1, read as the reverse complement.
AAATAATTGGTCTGATAATATATGATTGTTTAGAATATAGAAGGAAATTTTAAAACTCAAAAACAAGAAACAATTCAATTTGTACAATGAGCAAAGTATACAAACAGACACTTCTTAAAAGAATAAATTTATATAGGCAAAATAATTTGGAAAATTTTTTAAACTTTAGCTGTCAAACTACCATGAGATATTATCTTATCCTTATCCTATCATTAAAAAGATTAAAAATAGTAGCAAAATCTGGTGAGGATGTGTGGAAGAAAGGAACTGTCATATACTACGGGTGGGAGTGTAAATAAGAATCACCACTATCGATACTGACACAAGAAATGAAAAATAGATCTACCATGACCAGCTATTCCACTTCTGGGTATATATCCAGAGGAAATGATAGCCACACATCAAACAGACAACTGCCTGCCCATGCTGTTGTCACGATCTACGTGCTCCCTAGTGAATAAACAGATAATTAAAATGTGTTAGATATAAGCAATGGCATGTTATTTGGAAACAAAAGGAGTGATATTGTATCATGTGCAGCAAAATGGATTGAACAGGAGCACATTATGTGAAAGAAATATCAGACGCAGCACTACTAGTGTATGTTCTCTGTCGAATGTAGATGTTTCAAAAAGCCAGAACATATGATAGTGATTACTAGAGTAATCACTATCAGAATGTCATGGAGGAGAGGGGAATTTGGATGGTTGGATAATGGGATCCCAAACACAATTCAATGGGAATAATAAATTCTAGTATTGTAAAGAATAGAGGTTACTATTAGTCACAATAATTTATTACATATTTTATGAATACTTAGCTTGAAGGCTCTGAACACACAGTAATTAAAAGGAAATGAAAACATTAATTACCCTAGTTTAGTCAGCACAGATTATACATAAGTTGTATTGACCTACTGCACTTTGCTTCACATATAGGAATAATTAGTGTTACTTAAAAGTTTTAAAATATTAAAGAGGTCAGAATGTTAACTACCTTGATTTGATCATCATAATCTGTATATGTATGTGACATGTACTCTATTATCACAATATACCACATAGATATGTAAAACTAAATTTAAAATTTTAAAACACTAAAGCTTTATAACTATTGACCGATATTTAAGTACCCTGTTAACATTTTTAAAGTCCTTATTTATTTAAATTTGCCCATTTGTCCAAAAAAATGGCAGTACTTGTAAATAACAAAACAAAATATTCTCATTTCTGGTTCTTTTGCCTTTCCTTTATTAGGAGAACAAGAAGAGAGGCACACAAGCTCCTACTATCAAAAATATTGGAAACTACCTCCCTTGCATCAGTGAAGAAATAAGGCATTGAAGAATTAAGGCAGGATGGAGTGCTCTATAGCAATTAAAAATAATAATTACATATCAGATGGATGGATTTTTAAAAACAATATTTGAGGAATAAAATTGCCAAAGTAGATGCATGGTAGCATATATTGTAATGTAATATTTTAGAGTGAACATTAAGTTTTACTATTTGTGTCTCATGGATTTCACATATATTAGGAACAAAATAAATGAATTAGAGACATTCACTTTAGACATTTTAAAATGGAATTTTTTTATTAGAAGGGGGAAATTGAACTGGAAATGAAAATATAACAAAAAATAAAAACTGAACTATTACTTTGTCCAGTGAAATATCTTACTCTACTGAGAAAAATTGATTAAAACTACGTATTATTTCTACCCTGACCCTAGTACACAGAGATTAAAAGCACCAAATCCAAAGCTAATAAAACTTAAAAGTAAATAAATAAATTATAAATGGGCAGAGTTTAAAATTTAAAAGGAGGCCAATTGAATATACTGACTCTGTCTTTCCTAAGAAACTGGGGGATGAAGAGATGTGTGATTTTCCTAACTTTTATTTTTGCAAAGTGATTATATTGGTCCCTCCTTAGACTGGAGTCTAATACATAATTCTGCAATGCTATCAAGAAGATATTTTAGAGATGAAAGGATAATTTCTCATTAACACATTCAAGGCTTAAAGAAATAGAATTCAAAATGCTGGCTCTTGTACTGCTGTTTGATAATAATCAAAGTCTGTACTGTGAAGGATAACTCAGTGACGGCTGATTTCTGAGCAATTGCAGGAAATGTACTGAACCTTGTGCTTGCACCTTGCTGAGCACTACCTGTATGTGCCAACTTAACATGAAAGATTTAGAAATAATGTTTATGAATTAAAATGGAAGAAACACCTAAGTCTCATGGAATTACCTGAAACTAACAAAAGTACATGACTTAGCAGTTTGGTTAAAACTTTTCTCTAAATAGCTACAATAAGTTTTATCTTGAAGAACTGGAAGGTTGGAGGGGAGGGGGGCTGTTTAAATATGAAATTCTACATAGAACAAACTTGATTTTAGACCTAAAATACAACACTTATAAAGCCAATATTTCTTCATTTTCATAGTTTTAATTCCATTTTTATTCAGACAGTAAGGGAAAAGTCCAGTAGAGCTAAGGATTGGCTAACACTCCTCACGTCCAGTCTTGGGGGCGCCAATGTTCTAGTGTCCCCTATTTAACTTCTGTCCTTCAAACATTGTCTGCGTTCATTGGCTGGTATGCTGATTTCTAGGGATTTGAATGGCAGGATTGATTAAGCCATTGGCAAAGATTTACTCATATACACTCTGGACGGGGACAACTGTTTCCCTATGGGCTGGTCTTTAGTATTCAGATACATGAATTCAGGAGAAAAACAGATCTAGTTGATCAGCAAACAGAATCAAACATGGCTGAATGGCAGATAGTGCGACAAATGTCAGTGACATTTTGCTTAAATAACTCTAAGCAGCTGTCTCTTTCATTCAAAACTGACTTGTCAAACTCTTTTACATGGACGGAATGTTCTTGATGTGTAGAGATGGGAAAGGAGGTGGCTTATGTGGCTGCTTTGAGGCATGATTTTAGATCAGTCTGTGGACTGATCACTCGCTTCAGTTTCCATTAGTGGAGTTATTTAGAAAGACTTATCGTGTTTCAATAAATGGCACCGAAGAGGCCCTACATTTTTAAATTTTAATTTTTCATTGTGTGGTAATAGTTTTTATATATTTATAACTCCAAGTTGGATACTACGTGTGTGCCATGGTATGGAAAATTGCACAATATTTGAAACAATGACTGTGCCACAAAATCTTGGTTGCACACTTTTCCCACACACAACTACAGCTTTATAAGTGATCAAATAAAAATATTTCAAATAACTCTGAAAAATAGCTACTGTACAAATAAATCTGCAAAAAATTCTTCCAACATGCTTATGATGGGTTTATTGTTGGAGGTAGACTGCTTCATGAAATAAGAGATTGTTGCAAGTACATAATCATCTGTTGGATAGAGCAGATGTTAATGATTTGTGGACTGCAATATCTTTGATATTTCCAATTTCTCTAACACCTCTGAAAATATTATTGTGTGAGAAGCCAATAGCTCTTTTTTTGTTGTCCAAGTCTGCAGCTTAGGGAATACTGTTGGGGAACCCTAGACCAGGGAAGGTGCTGTGGTATGAATAATGTGGAAACTCTAACCCCCAAGGCCATAACATTAAGAAATAAGGCCATTGGGAGATGATTAGGTGATGAGGGTGGTGCCTTGCTGAATGCAATCAGTGCCCATATAAAGGAGGCATGATAGAGACCACCCCACCAGTTCCAGAATGTGAAGACACAAAAAGAAATATCTATGAGCCAGAAAAAAGGTTGTTACCAGACATAAAATCTAATGGTGCTTTAATCATGAACATCCTAGATTCCAAAATTGTGAGATATAAATTTGTATTGTTTATAAGCATACAGTCTGTAGTGTTTTCTTATAGTAGTTGGATGATCAAAGATAGAGACCAAAAAGAAAGATTTTCTGGAGGCTCATGAATTACTTTATCCTTGTTTTGGTTTAGATCTACAAGGTCCTCCCAAAAGTTTCCTGTGTTCAGAGCCGGGACTCTTGAAAGGTGACTGAGTCATGAGGAGCCTAGAATCATTATTTGATTCATCCATTGATGTTGTCATAGCTAACTGTGCTGTTGGAAGTTGGGGGCTGGGGGAAAGAAGAGCTATAGAGTTGGTCTGTTTTTTCCCTCTATTCTTTCTGTGTCATCCTAGTTCCATGTGGCTTCTTTTCAAATGTAAACCACTGGGCTCTCTAAGTAAAGTTAACAATATGATAATATACCCTCACCAAAATTTCTTCAGAATTAAAAGACCAGTTAAAAGATTCCACTACTAATTTGTTAATGTTTCTGAATTCTTGTATCATTTATCTATCAAGTCATTTTGCAAAAAAAATAAAAACAATCAATCAGATTGAAAATCCAATGTCTTTAGAATCCAGAATTCTTCATTATTTAATAACTAAAAGAAACCATTGGACAGTAGACCAGCAGTTCTTTCCTCACTGGTAGATACCTTTATATACTTTTCCAGGCTTGTAAAGAAAGGGAAATTTTCCTCTACTCATTATCACATGCACATGCAGGTAGCATTTGTTAAATCCCTTTCTTTCTAAAATCCATAGGGCATGAGATCTAACACAATTGAGAAGCATTTATGTAGGATTGAAAAATGAAATGTAATTTTTTGTATTTTTCCACTTCACAACATTAAAATTGCCTTGAACAACAAATTTAAATTCCACACCTTATTCAAACTGAGTTTAAAGCATGTAGATGATAACAGAGGACTTTTAAATAAACTCCGTTTGTTCCATTAAATTGATTGTGTAAGTCAAGAGAGATAATTGTTAAATAAAATATCTGCATAGTCCATTTTATGCTGTCTCTACATGAATACATGATTGATTTTATGTACTGAAACATTATGTAATTAGTTTACTAAAACGTACTGGTAAAATACAACAATTATTACCATAATTATATCTAATTTTAAATTCATTTGTTTACTTTTGATAGGCTTCATTGATGTGGGGCAAATATGAATGCCCCACAGATGTGAACTGCATTTTCAAGCATTATTTCAGCATGTTCTTTAGTGCCCGGGATATTGCTTCAAATATATTTTTTCCTTCCAAGAAGGTTTCACACTGCTTTCTTTCTTCACTGGCACTGTTTTATTGCATATTTTATTTTAAGAACAGTAGTAGAAACTGTGTGGCAAGTTAATTAATCAAGCTTTGGGCAATAAACTATAAGGTCACGTTTCTGGATGTTTACTAGTTACAAAAATGTGCTAATGGTGCATAATTGCACTTGCCTCATGGTACATTTCACCCTTTTAAATGAGGAAATATCACTGTCAGAATTTTTCATACTCCAGAGGGGCCATTTCTTCTTAAAAGGAAGCTTGATGCACAAATTTTTCTTCCAAAAAGATTTCACCAGAAAATATAGTATACTGAGATGGGCAAAATACAGCTTTTTGCTCTCTATATATACATCATTAATGTCAGCTGTTTAAAAATGGATGTCTCTGAGCCAGTTTGCTGCCTGTTTTATGGCTCCAAAAGTGTTTAGTGTGGATATAAGTCAGAATATGATTTGTTCCTGACACCAGATGCTGCCGGTGACATTAGATGGGCAGAGAATAATGAAGGGAAGAGGCTGCGTAGATTCTCTTCATTAGGCTTTTCTGTGTAATCAGGTCACAGTGTGAGACATCCTGAGTAGTCAGTGCCACTCTTGTACTGATCCAAAGATTTTCATGTCTGAGGGACAGTGAGCCTTCCAGCTCAGCATTTTTGGGGCTGATGAGTGGCTTGCAGTTTGTTAATGCTGCATTTTATCTGTACTAGAATATGAGAAGATTGGAAGAGTTTCCTGAGTAACTTGCTTTTAGAGATTAATTCAATACAAGAAGAACACTAAGGTATTCTTGTCACTTGTCTATTAACAAAAATGAAGAATTGATACATTAACAACTGAATGTATTCAGCTACCAGAGTTTGAAGCTTTTTTCCTTAAAACAAGTTCCTAAAATAGAGACTAGATTTCTGGGCTGAAATGCAGTGAAATAGGATGAAACGTGAAGGTTTAGATGAACCACAAAAGCCAGTGAGGACTAAGGATGCCAATGGCTTATAGGTAGGAAGTCGCATGTAGCTGAGAAGCTCTTTCTTTCTTTCACGGTGTGGTAGAATCTCATCGTTCTGTTCAACATCTTAGGTCTTACTTGCTCTGTGAGCGTAATCAATCCTGATTGCACATCGCTTTGTAATTTATTGTTGTGTCACAATATTAATTCAGTTATTAATTTTAGCATCATTTTAAATATGAATTAGAATAAACTGGAATGGGATAGGAAAGAATAGAATGGAAGACAAGATAAATAATTAGAAGGAAAAGACAGGGAATAGAAGAGTGGGCTTATTCGCAGCAGGTTTTAGTGAGTATGATAATCAAAAAAGTGTGAAAAGCACTATTATTTTCTGCCACTTCCTTCCCTGCCCATGTGAATAGTTAAAATTGCAGCATCTTTACTTAAAATACCACACCCTGTTTAAATCATCATTTACCTTGTAACCATGTTCTTTAAATTTACAGAATGGAACTCCATTTTCTAAAAAATCTAGCGGATCTGGAGAGAGAAAGTGCTATCCTTCACTGTTCCCAGAGAAACAAACCCAGGTTTTTAACCAATATTTATGTGAATGACAATAGTGTGGTAGTCTATCCCATTTTGCAGAGATATCTGTACTTCTTTGTTCACTGAAGCTTTGCCCACAATTGCCAAGAAATTGAAGCAATCTAAGGGTCCAAGTGCATGAAAAGATAGGACAAAGTGGGATACATACACAGAAGATTAAAACAGAAGATTCCTGTCATTTGTGATTACATCAATGAACCTGAAGGACATTATGTTAAATGGAACAAGCCAAGCACAGAAAGACAAATCTTCATTTAAATGGTCTTGCTTATATGAGATACATAAAAAGACTAACTGATAAAAATAGACAATAAAGCTCAATTGTCCTTGTTTTGCTTTGTCTGCTATTTTTATTTTGTTTCATGGCTTCTAAAATGTGATACCTTTTAACTAAAATGATGCAGGTTCATGTTTGGCTTTCATTATTGCTGCCTGAACAGAACATGTGAAACTGGCAAACAGCCGCTTGCTATGTATGTGAAGGGTGATTTGCTCCCCTAAGGAAGAATCTTCTATCAGAAGCAGCATATGAGAATGATCGTTTCCGAGCATTCCAGGGAGCACTGAACCAGCAGAAGACAGGTCACAGGAGTGCCATCTGAAAGTAGAGGTGGAAATAACCAAAATTGCTGCCCTGTACAGCTCATATTGTTAACCCATAAAGCACACAGTTTCTTCGAGAGGGAAGAAAAACTTTGTTCATTTGTCTGTTAATTACAAGGTCTTACTTTGCATAAGGGCACAAGCAAATCCCCAAAGCCCTCAGGGACTGGTTGGAAAGGCCGAGCACAACCTGGTACTGCAGTTGAGGAGGAATTTGTCTGGTGATACACACTGTTTAAGGAGCCTAAGAACTTCGAAGATGCAACCAGAGCAGGCATGATGCTGATGGATTACCATCTAAACACCACTGCTCCAAACCAATGCTGAAAAGGTACACTAGTATCATGATTCAAAGTTGATTTATCATGCCTCGTGTGTTCAACTTGTGAACTATGTGTTAAACTTAGACTAGAAAGAACAGAATTACTCTTAGGAAATTTTTTCAGAAGTTTTAAATGGAAAAACAAAAATTCTCCCTTGGTAATATCATATAGGAATCCCTGGGCCACATGATTCTTTAGAGTATTTCTAGACTGTCACGATGAATTATAAAAAAGATAAAAATATTTTCCTAACTGTTGAAAGGATATTTCCCTGAGGCTTATTATACTCTTAGATATTCTATTAAAATTGTGCAATCCCTCAAGGTAAAGAAGATTATTTGGCTAATTCATATCGTTTTCTTTTTCCCAAGGTCGGACCAGAGTTCTCTCACCACTGAAACATCTTAATTAATGGCAACACACAGTGGGATCTTCACTCTACAACCTGATGCTTCATATTAGCCTGTCTCTGCTGTGAGACGTGTAAGTAGTCGAAAGCTTGAGAGCCACAAAGAACTGATTCCTCTTTTCACTCTTCCCTTCTTACCCACACCATTTCAAGCATGTCATTTAACTTCTCTGTTTCTTAGTCTACAAAATAGAATAATTTGACTTTGTAGAGTCAATATACAATACAAAATATGATCATTTAGGAAATTTTCAAAATTAAAAGTGTCAGTTAAATTCATCACTTGGAGGTAAAGCAAGTTGAAAAATCTTTCTGAATATTTATATTGTACTGATTTTTTTTTTGTCTCCTGTTACTTTTTTCTTTTTCAGGTCTTATTTTGATCTCCAGCCAATCACTGGCAGAAGAGTACACTTGATTTTCCCTTTGAATAGCTTAGTACTATGAGGAAATTGAATTGAAATTCATCACAAAATCAGCTATCAGCCCTAAGTTATAATAAAAGAGAAGAAAAAGTATATTATCATCCTGAAACTCAAGTTGCCCTGTATGCCTAAGCTAAAGCTTCTTTTATTGGGCGGGGGGGTGGGTGTTGAGATGGGGTCTCCCTATGTAGTTGAAACTGACCTGGAACTCACTATGTAGCCCAGGCTGGTCTCGAAATCACAGCAATCCTCCTGCCTCAGCTTCCCAAGTGCTGGGATTACAGGTGTGTGCCACGATGCCTGGCTAAACTAAAGCTTCTTAATGCCAGCTCTATTGGCATTTTTAACCTAGATGATTTGTTGTGGGATTCTGCCTCATTTGTTATTAAGTATTTAGTAGCATTCCTGGTTTATATTCAATACATAAAAGCCAAATTCTCCTCCATTTGGCATTCAGCTTATCATCATCCCAGAGAGAAATCTCCAGACTACAGAGCAGTGAAGGATCCTTGGTAGAACTCAGTGGTACTCATAAGTTGAGGAGATGGAGGTGAAATTCTGCAGAGACCAGACAGTTAGAGTTCTAAGGAAAGAACACCTGAAAAGGGAAATGTCCACGTAGCATGATGACTGGATTTCCATGAAAGTGTAAATAAGGATCGAAATGTAAGATAGGTAATATGAAATAGGAAGATAAGGCCCAAAGGGGAAGGGGACGTGGGAGAGGTCAGGGAAAGGAAAAGAATAAATAAGAGAAAAGGAAAACATGGAAACAAAGTTTTTGTAAATAGGGAGGCCAGGGGAATGGGTAAAACAATAAGAACCAAGATACATCATGTAAAGGTACAAGATCCCACTGATGACTGTCATCATATTGTATACCTAAAATGTACCAAAAAACTTAATAAATTAAAAAAAAAGAAGTTCACAGAATGTTAGATGTTTTCCCCTGTTCTGTAAGTGAGGGCCTGTGCTGGACAAGCAAAGAAATGGACTGATGGACTGGGAAGCATCTGCAGGCTACAGTTGATCCTCACACTTAGGTAACCACAGATAATTTACAACTAGAGCAAAATAAAAGGTAGATAATAGAAGGAGGGATGTCCTTTTCAGAGGGGAAGAGGTCAAGAAGCGGGGGGAGTGGGGAGGGAGGAAAAGGAAAGGGGATGAAAACAAGAATTAAGAGTCAACATGTACATGACCAACTCCACACACTGAATGTAAATATTATGTACTACAGAAATGTAATAATAAACTATAATAAAAATCACTCACAATAGAATAAAGAATTAGAGGATGACCAAGGACATATATACACTGCTCATTATGGCATGATAAATATTAAAGGAGTCAAGGCAACTCTTAGATCCTTGTGTCATTAGCATTCTCAGAACTCAATCATTTTATGAATCTCTAAAATGTTTGCTTTTTTCCTCAAACCCGGCACTTTACTTTGCTGCTGTTTGATTATGGAAGTGTCCTGGTCAATATGTCTTGTCCCTTCAACTAAGTTCTATGCCCTTTAAGGTCAAGAAATCTACCCTCTTTGCTTTCTAATACAGCCTAGAAAAATGCTAAGAATTTAAAAGATGCTCTGCTAACCTGTCTAGAGTGAATAATGAACATTACTACTCCTCCACTGTTGCCATCTGCTTTAGAGAGTGACGTGAGGGAATTGAGAGGTTGGAGAATACATTTGATGGTATTGTGGGTGTGGGGGTCATTGTTATGGCACTAGAAATGATATTAAATTAGCCACCTGGGTCTAGTTTATTATGTAAATCTTAATGAATATAAAATGATATGAAATTAAACAATGAATGTAAATGAGATTTAATGAGAAATTTCCATCTGCATATTTCATCTGGGCCATTGTTACTATTTTCTGAACTCTGAATTAGGATTCTCAGATGCACTGAGAACACAGATAAACAACAACACACTGGCTTTTCCTCATCAATTTAAACATTTCAAGATGGCAGACTAGAACCAATGCGAATTAGTCACACAATCACACACAGCTGGAAGATAAATAAAAGTGGGAAGCAGGAAGCAGAGATGTGTGCTTGCGTGCACATAAAAAAATTAAGACGTGACAGGTAAATATGTGTGTAGATATTTTATGCTTTGTGATTTCACTTATATTTAGGGATTAATCTATTTTCCTAGTAATCTACTATGAAGTTTTCAAGATTAACATATCTGTATCTATATCTATATGTATATAGGTATCTCTAATGCACTCATGTATGTGTGCATATATATACATATAATATTATGTGTAGAAAACATATTCACATATAACATTTTTTAAAAACTTCATGGTAGAATACTGGGGTGCATATATATCCTAGCACACATATAAACTCAAATACACACATGCACATACATGTACTTATTTTTTGACAAAATGCAAAAATGTGCTCAAGTCTAGCACATATCAATTATTTATATTTGCAGGGGATTCATGTTGAGAGTTGGGCCAGAACTATGACTTTGGACTATAGCTTCAAATGTTTCCTAGAAACTGAAAAGAAAAACATTGTAAAATTGAAACGAGGTCATTATCAAAGTTTCAATATTATTGTTATATGACACACCCATAAAAACTAATTAAAACTATGAAGTTGATCTAGCAACTGGTTGCACTCAAAAAAAGTATTTATAAACAAGAAGAAACTCACTTTACTTATATCTTAGCTTTTTTTCTCCTAAAACTGTTACTTCCCATTATTTTTGAGCTATGAATGAATTTTAAATATATGAACAATGTATAGAATTTTGCAAATATTTATGATACAGTGCAGTAGAAAATATTGAATTATCAAAGGGCACACATGCTATTTTACAATGAAAGAGGGCCAGGGATTTAGTTCAGTGGTTTCACCACCTGCCTCACAAGCACAAAGACCTGAGTTTGAGCCCCAGTACGAAAAGAAAAAAAAAATACAATGATAAGAAGTTTTACAGGCAAATGAATAAAACATTGAAGATACAGTCTTAAAATAATTGTGCTATGTTGTTATGGAAGGTTTAAAATGTGTTTTTAAGTATGGCTAAGATGTAATTTACCTGCTTTTAAATTACTAATTTAAAAAATAGGGTCACCACCCTTTTAGCCAAAGAACATTACAGTTTTAATAAATTTCTAAAGGCTGAAATTTAGTCATTGCTGTATCTTTGATTATATCAAAGGCAAAATATTCATTTCAAATTGTCCCATGTCCTTTGATAAATATGTTTATATGAGAACATTTAAGTCATAATTCTTGATTTTTTCCACTAAAGGAAGTTGCTGATAATGAAAAGTGTTCCATTTTTCATCATACAGGCTCTATCAATTTAAGCTTGTTGATGCATTTAAGTACAATGACATTAATTATACTGGCAAAAGCTTCAAAAGTGCACTTTCTTTTATAGCAAAATGCATTTCAAATGAAACATTTTCAAATCTGGCAAAGAAAAAAGTGTGCATGTGTAGGGGAGAAACCTCGTTATTACTTATGAGTATTATAAATATTAAACCCTTTTATGTCATAAATTATAGATCCTTAAAAGTGAATTATCAGCTTTGAGCTAAATACTAAAATAATTCTACTCCATAGCAATATATCTCAAAGCAATGTGTGCATAATTATAACTTCTAGTATGTTATTAGAGTTAAATTTTAAGACAAGCAATTTAACATCTTTATGTGTTTTTGTCAACCCCGTTTAATATTTTGCATTTTCTTAAAAAATAAAAACAAATACTGATTGCATGTTTGATTATAATGGTTGAGATTTAGGAGATAATAATTCCCAGTCTTTGTTAGATAACATTTTAACAAAAGATAAGTACAAATTCAGTCATAAATATAAAATTATGAAAAGGCTAATACACGATAAAAACTGTTCTGAAGGGAGGGCAGGGAGTGGGAAAATAAGAATAAATATATATCATATACAGGCACAAATTTTCAAATAAATGTGA
>NW_022900941.1:21520400-21548985 GCF_012274545.1 Fukomys damarensis | reverse complement strand
AAAAAAAAAAAGAAAAAAAAAAAAAGTAGTACATTAGTCAGCTGTCTCATTACTGGAACAAAATGCCTGACTCCCACAATTTAAAGGAGTTTAATTTGGCTCTCATGGTTCATGAGATTCAGTCCATGATCAGCTGACTCCAGAGCAGAAGTATTATGGTCAAATGGCAAGGCAGCCAGGAGGCAGAGAGAGAAGGAAGGAGCTGGAGAGGAAGATTCACACTCTTCCAACCAGAACACACCTCCTAACAGCACATTTAACTATGAAGTCACCAGTGGATCAACCCACTAATGCCTGCAGCCTCTTCATGAGCCAATCACCTTCCGAATCTCTGAGATTGAACTCAGGACCTTACATTTGCAAGGCAGGCAGTGGCACCACTGACCTAAATCCCTGGCCCCGGTAGATCTAAACCATAGGAAAGAGTTTTACCTCACAGCAGTAAATAAGCTAATATTCATATTCATTTCTACTTCCTACTACTACAACTGCTTTATAACAACAAAAATCAACAACAACTCAAAAAATTATCTGAGATTGAACTCAGGACCTTACATTTGCAAGGCAGGCAGTGGCACCACTGACCTAAATCCCTGGCCCCGGTAGATCTAAACCATAGGAAAGAGTTTTACCTCACAGCAGTAAATAAGCTAATATTCATATTCATTTCTACTTCCTACTACTACAACTGCTTTATAACAACAAAAATCAACAACAACTCAAAAAATTATGCTAGTTTAAGGAAGTTAAAGATTAGAATTTATCTATAGAAACATGTATTATTTCTTTCAACACTGCCATAAATGTTTCTTTTCTCCATTTACCAATTTGGTTAAGTAACAATTTACTGTGCACCAGAGCTCCAGGTCTGCTCTGTGGAGCTATATTTTTTTCTTTCATTAGTTTATTGGTATTTTTTAGGTATACAGTACAGTTACATTCATCATTGGGATCTTGTACCTTTACATGATGAATCTTAGTTCTTATTTTTCCCCCATTCCCCTGTACTCCCTTCACCCCCTCCCCTGCCCTATTTATAGACATCATTTCCATTTTTTCCTTTTCTCATATTTTTTCTTTTCTCTCATTTCCTTTCCCCTACCCTTCCCACTTCCCTTACACCATTAGCCCTTTTCTTCCTATTTTGCATTTTCAGTTATACAATTTGGAGGTTATTTACACTTTTAGTTTTTCACACCAGAGAAACTATCCGGTATTTACATATGTGTGTCTTATTTATTCCACTTAAGAGTGTGGTATCAATATTTATCCATTTTACTACAAATGACTCTAGTTTCTCATTCTTTATGGCTGTGTAGTACCCCATTTTATAGAAAAACCACACCATCTTTATCCATTGGAGCTAATGTTTTGATATCAGCTCCACAGCCAGATAAGCCACGGTTGTTTTGGACCTTCACCATTTCATGCTCAAGTAATGTGTGCTAGATAGAGCAATTTAGCTAAACTCGCAGACTGGAGCTTCTTTCAAAAATTGATAACATGAGTATCTATTTCTTAAAATGGGTCTTAGAATTGTATAATGATTCTTAAAGTAGGAAATCAACTAAATTTATGGTATCTTGCCTCCCCTTCATCTCTAATAGCCAAACATCAAGCAAATAACATGGCTTTTAATTTAGCAAAACATTTCTCCTATTTGAAATATTTTCCTGCCAAATTCCCCTCATCATCTGGCATTGAAGCGTCATTCTATTTATCTTACACACTATAGCTCGTTTGTTTTTTTTCATAGTCTATGTACATGTCACATGCCACTTATATGATGATCTACTGTTTGTTTTTATTCTCAAAGTCAGTATCTTGGCATGATAATATGTCTTGGGTATCATGGTAGCTACAACACAATGTTCACCAAGCACTCAAATATTTATTATTTCATCTGCACAAATTCTATTACATAAAATATCATTTCCTAGTGTCTCTTCCTGTCCAAATCTAAGTCATCTCTGAAACACTCCTTATTTGTAATTCTATATTACACATTACTTTATCCCAATACACTGTGTGTTTTTATGTAACACAACATTTCTATAAATTTTTGAGCAATTTGAATTCAATAGCTTTCATTCTAGGTAGTAAATAAATATCAATATACAGAAGCTTTTGGCTAGATAAAACACCTAAAAATAAAGAAAGAACTTTCTTGGATTTATATATATGTATGATACAACCAGAATGTAAAATTCCATGAGATCATAAATTAGTGTGATTTGACAAAATTTATCCTGTGAAGAATTCTCTAGCCATCTGCTGTCTAGTTTTTACTCTAGGAGGAAAACTCTATGACTTGATACTTTTGAATCCCATTTGGACAAACTATTGGCAGATCTTCTAGGAAGAATATTTTGACATTATATATGTATGATACAACCAGAATGTAAAATTCCATGAGATCATAAATTAGTGTGATTTGACAAAATTTATCCTGTGAAGAATTCTCTAGCCATCTGCTGTCTAGTTTTTACTCTAGGAGGAAAACTCTATGACTTGATACTTTTGAATCCCATTTGGACAAACTATTGGCAGATCTTCTAGGAAGAATATTTTGACATTGAATCAACAGAGCATAAATAAATGGACTGTTTTAAATTTCAACATGCAGTGCATACTTCAGATGAATGTGTCTGTGTACACACACACACACACACACACACACACGCACACAAACTCATGTTTAATCCATAAAAGCAATTTCAACTCCAAGCACTTTGGAAATCATGAAATAAAATATTTGGAAAAAAAAGAAAAATTGTTAATAATGTGACCACACAAATTTTGTCAGGGAAATTGTGAATGACTTAATACCTCCCTTCTTTTTTTCATTAGGCTTACTGGTCCATTTTAGGTATATATGATCACATTCATCATTGAGAATTTGTACCTTTATGTTGTATATCTTAACAAAGAGAATAATAAAAAATTTTAAAATCCAATTAAATTAATGCAATAGAATGAGCAAAAAAGCAAAAACACATAAAGTATAAATTTAACTAAAGTATTAGACTGGCTAAACGAAACATTTATGAAAAACAACAATTATAGCTGAATTGATTTCTATGTAACAAAAAGCAATGAAATGCATCAAATAAAAATTTTAGAAAAACAAGGATATTTTAAGGAAGTTACATTGTCATGAAGTTTATTAAAATACTCCTGTGGAATTTAAGTTACTATGAATTTAAGAAAGTATGAAATGCTTTGGATGTTATAATTAGCAGATTCTACTTTTTTATTACTAAGAAATATTTAAACATAATGTTTGTACCTGGATACAATAAAGGTATCAGGTGCGTGTTACGGTTTAAATCTAGAATTTTCCCTGAAAGGCTTATGTGCTCAGAAATGGGGCTTGGGGATGGTGACTGGATCACAAGAACACTGCTCATCAGTAGATTAATTCACAGTTGGGTTCATGGCTGAATGGGCTGTTAGGAGGGGAGCCCTGTTTGGAAGAAGTGTACTGGATGGAATGACTTTCAAAGACATATCTCCTTCCCCAGCTCTCTTCCCTTCTCTGTCTGCTTCCTTGATACCATGAGGGGAAAAGCTTTCTTCTGCTATCTCTCCTCTCATGACACTTCTGCTTGAGGTCCAGGTGATCAAAGATGGAACCCTCCAAATAATGAGACAAATTAAACCCTTCCTGCTTTAAGAGCAATGGATGTTAGATATTTTTTCCCAACAACAGAAAAACTAACTTCTTCTTAAAGTTAGTTCTGGATGCATTCTCTATTGAGGATATACTCCTAAGTGAAATAAATAAGTCACACATGTGTAAATACCGAATAGTCTCTCTGTTGTGAAAAACTATAATAGTACATAAGATCCTAATGGGATAATTCATAGTGTGAAATAGGAAGAAAAGGTCTAAAGGTGTAGGGAAAGTGGGAAGGGTAGGGGAAAGGGAACAAGGGAAAAGAAAAAAATATGAGAAAATGAAAAAATGGAAATAAAGTGTTTGTAAATGGGGAGGGAGGAGGGAGTGAAGGGAGGGCAGGGACAAGGGGAACAAATGAGGACCAAGACCTGTCATGTAAAGGTGCAAGATCCCAGTAATGAATTTAACTCTACTGTATACCTAGATTGTACCTATAAACTCATAGCCATTGATTAAAGCAAAAAAACAAACAACAAAAAAAGTAACGGGCAGAAAATCAGCCATTGAAAAATAAACTACAATAAAAGACAAATAAATGTTCAATTTTGAAACATTAAAAGTTCTTCAATTTAGTTCATCTGAAATGAGCAGATGTTTCTCAGACAAAGAAATAAAAGCATCAAATAAATATATAAAAAAAATGTTCTTCATCACTGGTCATTCAAGAGATGCAGATGAAGACAACACTGAGATTCCACTTCACCCCACAAAGAATGGCTGCTATCAAGAAATCAACCATTACCAAATGCTGGTGCATTGTGGGGAGAAAGGAACCCTTCTTCATTGTTGGTGGGAGTGCAGACTGGTGCAACCACTGTGGAAATCAATATGGAGATACCTCAAAAAACCAGGTTTAGAATTTCCACTTGACCCAGCCATCCCTCTGCTGGGTATCTTTCCAAAAGAAGTAAAAGAATCATATCACAGAGATATATGAGCATCCATGTTTTAGTGGTACAGTTTGTAATAGCTAACACTTGGAAACAGCCCATTTGCCCAGAAGTTGGAGACTGGATAAAGAAGATGTGTTTTTTCTATAAAATGGAATACTACTCAACCATAAAGAATGAAAAATTAAAGTCATTCCTAGGAAAATGGATGCATACTGAAGTTACTCCTAAGTTAAATAACTAAGTCACACATGTGTAAGTACCAAATAGTTTCTTTGGTGTGAAGCTTTCAACACTAATTCAGACAGTTGTTGAAAAACAGCAAATTAATTCCCTGTGCATAAGTGCAAGACCTCTACCAAACTCTACAAATGTCTTCTTTTTTATTTTTTATTAAGGTATTTGTAGTTTTTAGGTATACAGTACAGTTACATTTATCACTGGGCTTTTGTACCTTTACGTGATGTATCTTGGTTCTTATTTTTCCCCATACCCCTAGTCTCCCTTCATCCCCTCCATCCTTACCTATTTACAAAGACTTAGTTTCCATTTTTTCCTTTTCTCATATTTTTTTTCTTTTCCCTTCTTTCCTTTCCCCTACTGCTCCCACTTCCCCTACTCCTTTATACCCTTTCATCCTATTTCACATTTTCAATTATACAATTTGAATCTTACTACTCAGCCATAAAGAATGAGAAACTAGAGACATTTATAGCTAAATGAATGCACATTGAGGTCATACTCTTCAGTGAAATAAATAAGACACACGTGTAAATACCGAATAGTTTCTCTGGTGTGAAAAACTAAAAACGTCTTATTCTTTATAGAGTGAAACAATGTATCCAAAAGGACAGTATTAGAGCCTAGCATTTAAGCCTTATCCTATATGCTACAGCTCAGTGTTTAGATGGTCAAAGTCTACACCAAAGAGGAAATTGATACAAGAGGACAGTAGAGCATGCCCACCTGCCTCCTGCTCCCAGCAATATTGGATAACTCTCAGAAGATGCTTTAGAGCAATGGTAATCTCAGTTGCGTACTGCCCTATAGGAGTCCTATTATTTCATAACACTTCTGATTGTGTAGTCATCTTTCAACTCCAAGTGTACTTGGCATTATGATCTCAGGACAAGATTTGAAGTCCCTTTAATGGGGTTCAAAATTAATGCTAGTCTCATTTTCGTTGCTCACAGTCATCAGGATCATAATACTAAAGCCAAATTGATTTTATTTTAAAGGAGGATGAGGTACATGAAGTGGAGGACAAGGATTAAAATGTTACTTTGCCTCCAAGAGAGCTTGGTTGGGAAGTAGTACCCAAACTTCACAGAATTAGAGCTTGCATCTGTAACATAATCACCGAGATATTTGGTTCAGTGGAATTACTCCTGGAATTATTCCTTTTAACAATAGTCCAAACACAAAGCTGATCCCAATGGATATTTTGCTTTTTTTCACAACCCGAGTGATGGAGGTGCCTTGTATACCAGGGTATATAGGAAAAAGTATTCAAATTACCAATAAATACATTAAATTCATGGAGTTCGATGAATACAAAGATTTTGGAGAAATGATTTTTGCTATTTAATTTAGCTCCGTGCTGCCACTGCCTGTCTTGCAAGCGCAAGGTCCTGAGTTCGATCGTGGGTACCAAAGAAAAAGTGCCATAAATTAAAAATGAGTGCCACAAAAGTTCTCAAATGTACCCTAAAGAACCTCTGGATTGTTATGTCTCAACCCCATGTAAATTAATTGATGATGATGGGTCCGCATCACTCTATTTCCTCTCCATACAGATACTATTATTTGGACTTGTCTGAGGTCTTGGAACCAAACTTTGAACCAAAGATGATAAGAGGTCAATATGTCACAAGTCAACCGCAGACTTCAAGCTATGAGACAGCTGGGAATGTGTGGAGCGGAATCCCAAGTGAGTCACTATTTTTCATGCCTGTTTCCCTCCCTCACTCACTCCTTCCCTCTGCCCCTCCATTCCCTTTCTCTCTCTGGCTGTACTGGAGATTGAATCCAGGACCTACACAGTAATATATATCCCCAAACATTTTTGCACTTTTTGAGACAGTATCTCACTAAGTCACTAAGTTGCCTGGGATGGCTCCAACTTTGAATCTTCTGCTTCACTCTCCGAAGTACTGAGATCACAGAGGGAGCCACCTTGTTCAGATGTTTAGAATTTATTTAAAATCAAAATCTTCCACTTTATTTTTGCTTGTTTTGGACTTTTAGATTTTAAACTATTATCCTACATCATAGATTTGAAAGTTAAATATCTGGCATAATTTTCACCATAAAACATGAGGTATTAAATGTATGTGATGCCTTTGAGCTGCTGTTTTAAACTACATCCCCCTACCCATTGAAAATAACTGTATCCTATGTGTTTCTGATACTAGGATTATTATGATGAAAAAGGGTGAAAATAAAAAAAAATAGATGACTTACCTGAGAAAAATTCTGCAGTGGTTTCCTTATATTGTTATTACTTTCACAATAAGGAAATGGTTAGAGATTTCTGAAAATTTCAAGAGAATTCATTTTATTATCATATACTTTCTCTGTTTTATCTTTCCTGAAATAATATAATTTCTCCTCTGATTTTTCTGTACTACAAACTGAACTCTGGGCTTTCACACTGAAGTGCCTTGCCAGGCCTCTTTTATTTTGATACAGGGTTTCACAAAGTCATTAAGTTGCCCAGGCTGGGTGGGCTTCACCTTGCGATCTTCCTGCCTCATTCTCGTAGAGAGATAGGATTACAGGCCTGTATCTCCTGACCCAGATCTTTGATTCTTTTGTGATTCAACTTTACTCATGCTCATCGACATTTTGTACATTCTCTTAGATCCATTTGTGTACTTCTTTGTATAACCCTGGTTACTCATTTTAGCAAGAATCCTCCATTCTCATTATCAGGTTCCTCATCCCCCACCTTCTCCTAGGCAGTGTCTGATCACCCCGTCTACCTTCAGGAAGACACCAATTAGGTTGCTTTGGTCAGAAATCCCTCTCTAACTAGGAAAATGGATACATTTTGAGGATATACTCCTAAGTGAAATAAATAAATCACACATGTGTAAATACCGAATAGTTTCTCTGGTGTGAAAAACTATAATAGTACACAAGATCCTAATGGGATAATTAACAATGTAAAACAGGAAGAAAAAGGCTAAAGGTGTAAGGAAAGTGGGAAGGGTAGGGGAAAGGGAATAAGGGAAAAGAAAAAAATATGGAAAATGAAAAAATGGAAATAAAGTGTTTGTAAATGGGGAGGGGAGGAGGGGGTAAAGGGAGGGCTGACATAAGGGGAAAAAATGAGAAGCAAGACCTGTCATGTAAAGGTACAAGATCCCAGTGATGAATGTAACTGTACTAAATACCTAGAATGTACCAATAAATTCAATAAAAATAAAAAAAGAAATCCCTCTCTTACTAATTTTCTTTTCAGTCACTTCCATCCAGTTCCTTGACTATAAATTTTCACTTGCCCACTCTGAACTAATAATTGAGCCCAGTTCTGTGCTGAATTCATCTTTCCTTATAGCATTTCCCTGAGTAAAATTTGTGTTTATTGCTTTACCTATTGCCCAGATCTTGTGTTTCCTTTGCAGTGGTTTGTATTTTTACTTGTATTAATATGAAGTTTCTGATGCTACCTACCTTATGTAAATTGCCTTTCCACTGCTTTCCTGCACAGACCACTTGTTTCATTAAGACCCATTACTTCATGCATGTATATTGCTAATTCTGGCTACTGTAACTTTCTTGCTGTGCTGATTTGCCTCTGAATGCTCTTTTCTTCTCCCATTTAGTCATTGAGTCTGACCTATTCTTTCAGGCCAAAGGAAAATCACCTACCTTTGTAATATACCTTTATTAACCACCTCAATTCACTAAAGTATACTGTACATTGAAGGAGTAACATTCCCCAATTAGCACAAATTTAATCTTCAATTATTTATTTTCATGTATATTCTTAACACACATGTGCATTAATCCTTGCTTTGTCTAACTTGCCTAAAATAGAGATAGGGTTTCCAATTTCTTTATTATATGTATTAGTCCCTGTCACATTCAACAGCTTAATATTCCTCATGTAAGGCTTACCAAAATCTTTACAATGCATATTTGATCTTTTTGATATTTGCAGTAGGAATTTACTTTTTTAGCTAAACTTTAATGATGTTTCTCTAGATTAATCATCACCATCCATTTCACACTGGTCAACAAAAATGCACTGCTTAAAAGGAACACAACAAGCACACAAACGTCACACAGCAGATGTTAAGCATGTACAGGTGGCTGAATCACCAGTGGGATGGCTGATTGGATTTGAGACTTTTCACCTCATGGTAATCAGTCTGGATTTTCCTCATGGATGACAGGTCACCCTCCAGCTGCTAGAAGGATGCCAGGTGGGATAGGCTTTCATTATCAGCATGGTGGGCAGGTGTTTACATCACAGTGAGCACCCTCGTGACCACTTTCAGGGGCATCAGAGGCCCTGGATTCTGAAAGGTGCAGCTACCTGTCAGAAGTAATGTGGCCTGCTATGCATAATGACTGTAGCATTCCCAAATTATACTAGAGATGCCAGTAAGTAGGCAGTGGCACCTCAGTGTGACTTACTAAGATGTGATAAATAGCACATTTGGAAAGAGGTTGATGAATTTTTCAATACCAATATCACCTACAATTGCAGCCCATTTTTTTAATGGAATAGCTTTTTCAGAAGACTAATTTTATATTTACATAAGTCAGTTCTTCCATGTATTTGTGATATTCTGTTTAATTTATCTATTGAATCTGTGCTACAAATGGGCTCTCTTTTATGAAATGTAAGGTGGCAACATTTTTTCAAACTTGAAAATTACAAAGCAGGCAAAGCCTGGGTGATAACCCAGTAAGGTTTATTAACCAGTAAGATTTCTGGGAAAGAAATTAAAAAATCACTCCCTTGCCAATAGAAACCACCTAAAAAATGTGCATTAAAGTAATGCATAAATATGTATGATTTTTTAAAAAAACAAGGCGATAGGTCTTGATGATGTCTAATATATGTCTGTTCTCTAATGCTGTTCTACAAAACCTAAACCATGAGAAACTTTGTAGAGTGTAAAACCAGAATTATAATTTCTTAAAATTCTAAAATATTTTCCCAAATAAGGAACAGGTTACCAACTGTCCCAGAACTTTTCTGCCTCTATAGTCCCATGGATTCCATTGGCCTCATCCCAAGGCTCATGAGTGCAGCTTCTCTCTTTGAAAATCTGTACTTAACTAATAAAATTTAAATGAAAAAGAGGCCTATTATAAAGTAAGTTAATTGATGGGTAGGTATGCTGGAAATGTTGATAGCAGAATGGGAATATATGAATAATAGGATATTTACTGTAGTCTAGCAATTAACACCTCTTTGTCAGTATGAGGGCAACATAACGTCAAAGTATCAATACGTAACCACACACTCTCTAGAAGTTTGCATAAACCTGTTGATAATTGTTTCAATGCTTCTTAAGAATCAGCGGGATTGATTATGCTCAAATAACAATTCATGGTCTTCTCCCCACACCATTATATAAAGTCTTCATATTGGTAGTTGCAGAGGTGAAAAGGGATTGCTGACTTTGTACATTGCCAAGCTCAGAAGGAGTCATTGGAGATCAGTAAGAGTTGGTGGTAAGAATTGGTGGAGGGCAGCACTTCGTGATTAGATACTAGCTCAGCTGCAGAAAGCTCCAGATTCACAACAGTACTAAAGAAAAACTAACAGTGCACACTGAGAATCATTGTGTGAGCCCAAAATGAATCTGGGGCTGGAGTTGGCATCAATTTAGAGTTTGTATCTGATTCCCTTCTAGAACACTGAGAAAAACTGCTGGCGTAGACTGCAATCGGTGGAGGAATAAGAGACCAGGGTGCTGCATCTGATAAGATTTCTGTGGATTTGCACATCACCCGAGACAAAAGAAAAAGAACAAAAAGAAAAGGAAAGGAAAAAGTGATGGAGAACCTTTTAGAGAATGAGTGCCCAGTCTGCAACCCCATGTCCACTTATTACCGTAAAGGGCCGACACTGCAGTTAATCCTGGACATTACGGTTTTGGTTTTAGTTTAGTTTAGCTTAACTGTTATCTGATACTCAGCTGCTGGGATGATTTCACTCCTGGGCCAACAGAGAGGGCTCTGGGTACCCGCTGCGGCACACTTGCCACAGGCTCCCCGCCACTGCTTTAGAATTTCACAATTCAAATATTGTAAGTTTACTAACAGCCAACAACCTGACAACTTACTAGAAATGAAGAATCTTGGGCTCCTTTACCCCAATACAGAAACAAAATTTAGAATATATAGTATACAGCGAACTTGAGAAAAAGATTCCCTGGCCTACTTAAAACTTTATAACACTTCGCTTTTAAGTAGACCCAGATATTCACTATTTATTAATATTTTACTGGCTTTATTTGGTTGTCACATTTAATTCTATTATCTATTGACAATTGTTTTTACTTGCCCCGCCGCCATCCCTAAGTCCTCTTCCCATCTGCAAAAGATCTATTTTCTGGTTTACTATTTTCCGTCTTTAACTTTGCTCTTAATTTATTTAGACTTTAGTTTTCTCATATAAGAGAAAACCATGTGATATTTAAGCTTGTGTCTGATTTATTTCACTTAACATTGCACTCTCAAGGCGCACCCATTTTCCTATGAATGATTCAGGTTTATCATTCTTTATGTCAATGTAGGGCTCCACCATGTGTAAATAACACATTTTCTTTATCCATTTGTCTGTTGAGGGACACATAAGCCACTTCCAAGATTTAACTATTATTAGTTTTGTTGCTATAAATATAGTTATATATAAATCACTGTAATATGATGTGTTTAACTCTTCTAGGAAGTTACCTAGAAGAGGAATAGTGGGGTCAAATGAATTTGTATTATTTTTCATTAAATTTATTGGCACATTTTAGGTATACAGTACAGTTACATTCATCATTGGGATCTTGTACTTTTACGTGATGTATCTTGGTTCTTATTTTTCCCTAGCCTCCTGCCCTCCCTTTACCCCCTCCACCCTTCCATACTTATAAAGACTTTGTTTCCATTTTCTCCTTTTCTCATATTTTTCTTTTCCCTTCTTTCCTTTTCCCTACCCTTCCCACTTCCCCCACTCCCTTAGCCCCTTTCTTCCTATTTCCCATTATCAGTTACACAATTTGAACCTCATTTACAGTTTTAGTTTTTCACAACAGAGAAACTACTCAATATTTACAAGTGTGTGTGTCCTATTTATGAGATTTATATTTCAATGTTTAGCAGTCTCCTTGCTGATTTCAGCTGTGATTTCCATACCGAGAACAATGAAGAAGAACCTTAGTTCTTTCTGGATTTCTTGATGATGGCCATTCCATCTGGAGCAAGATGGATTCTCAGTCTTATTTGAACTTGCATTTTTCTAATGAGCAGATATATTGAGCATTTTTTCATGTATTTATAGGCCATTTGTACTTTTCAGAACATTTTTTGATTGGGTCTTTTATTTTGGGTGTTCAAGTGATTTTGAGTTATTAATATAGATATCATATAACTGACAAACTTTTTCCCATTTTTGCAGGTTGTCTCTTCACTCTACTGGTTTCTTTTGTTATACAGAAGATTTTTAGTCTGATATAATCACCTTTGATAATTCTTATTATTTCTTGTACAAATGGGGAGTTCTGTTCATTAAGTTCTTACCAATATCTATGCCTTCAAGAGTTTGACCTATTTTATCTTCTCGCAAGTTGAGTGCTTGCCTTAATATTTAGATATTGGATCCATTTTTTATTTCAGACTAGTACATGGTAAAAGGTATGGGCCTAGTTTCAATCTCCTGCATGTGTAGTGGTTTTCTCAGAACTCTTTGATACTGAGGCTCTCTTTCCTCCAGCCTATTTTTTTGGCCCCTTTGTCAAAGATCAGATGACTGAAGTTGCCTTCGGTTGTTTTTGCATCCTCTTTTGTGTTCCCTTGATCCACATGTCTACATGACTATTTTTGTGACAGTAACATTTTTTGTTTGTTTTTTATGGTGGCTTTGTAATACAACTAGAAGCCAGAAATCAGGATGTCTCTTGCTTTGCTCTCGTCCTGAAGGATTGCTTTTACTATTCTGGATCTCTTCTGTTTCCATATGAATCTTAGAGTAGTTTCTGTAATTCCGTGAGGAATGCTGTTGGTGTTTTTAATAGGATTGAATTAAATCTATACGTCAGCTTTCAAAGTATTGCCATTTTTACTATATTGTTTTTGTTTATCCAGGAACAGTAGCAACATTTGCATTTTCAGAATTCCTGTTTTATTTCCTTTTTCCAAATACTGTAGTTTTCATTGTAGAATTCTTTCATTTTCTTGGTCAGATTAATTTTTAAGTATTTAGTCTTTCCTGATGTTATTGTCAGTGGTATTCTTTCCTAATTTCTTTCTCAGTGAGTTTGTTATTGGTGTACTGGAACATTATTGATGTTTACATGATGATTTTGTAACCTGCTACATACTGAATTCAGTTATTAATTCTAGGAATCTTTTGATGAAATTGTTAGGGTGTTCTATGGACACAATCATGTCATCAGCAAATAATTATCATTTGAATTCTTTTCCTGTATGAATCTCTTTTTTTTTTCTCTTTCTCTTGCCTCATTGCTCTATCTAATATTTTGAATACTCAATTGAACAGGAGCAGTGACAGTGGACATCCGTATCTTATTCCTGATTTTAGAAGGAATGTTGGCGGTATGTTTTTATCAATGGCTTTTATCAAGTTGAGATAAAGTCCTTCCGAAATCATTTCCTCAGGGTTTTTATATTTTTAATAAGTTCCCAAGTGCTGCTGCTTCTTATTTATAGAATATACTTTAATTTGGTAAGACAGGAAGAGGTTAAGAACTATCACTTACATGTTTGATTTTATTAATAATTAAAATAATTTGAACAATGGAAGGTAGATAGAATTTTCTGTGCCTATTTCCAATAATCACACGAACTTTATCCTTCAGGAAAGGACTGATTTCTGTTATGCTGCTGAGGTAAAGATATCCAGCCAAATATGAAAATAAACAAAATAGAAGCATACTCAGGTAGATAACAAAAGGCATATCCACTCTTAATTTCCTTTATTATTTTAATCCCTTATTATTAGTGTGTGTTGTGTATTTCCCACTATACCTTGCCATGAGCCTCTATTATTTTATTGCTATAACAGACTATGTTCTCTTAACACCTCTCCTTTTTTTTAATGAGATCTAAAAAAAAACACTAGTAGAACAAAAAATATACATAAGAAGCAGTAGCATAATTTGCAAATTCCAGTACTATTTATTTTATGCAAATGAGGTCTGTCAACTTTTGTCATTAGGATGAGTATAAAAACACATAGTAAATAATTATACCATGCCTCTGATATGAAACTCTAGTACCCACAAAGAAAGCAACTGCTATCCTTTTGGGGTGAGGAAAGGTTCAAAGAGACCATTTGATTGTGAGTTGGGTGAGGAACCTGAGATAAAAGATAAAATAGAAAATTATGTTCAGCCTACTTTCACCACAACAATCTTATCTGAGATTCTCCTTAGGATTCGCCTAATGCTTTCTCTGTTCCCAGCATGTGAGCAACAGAACATGCTGAGGACTGGTGAGGCATCATAAAAGTTAGTCTCAGCATCTTCATTTTTCCTATGGCAATCATCACCACTAACTATAGCGGAGAGTTTCGCCTTGTCAGTGTGAGCTCTTTGAAATAAAGCTCACAGATAAATAACGTAATCAATAGCATAAACCAATGATTATATAAATTCCAAATAGGATGTGCCTTCTACATACTGGATAGAAATAAGAACAAAATTAGGAAAATATTTGTCCCTAACATTTCTTTTCCTTATGGAATCAAATGTCCACCAGGACTTTTGACATAGGAATATCCCTGTTTGTCTTTATAGTTAAAAATTATCTTATTTCTCATAGAGCAAATAGTTTATTTCATTATGACACTCTTGTAATTAGGACCAAAGAGTATTTATAAATTGTTTCTAAGCTTATTTCTCCTTTTTTGCTTTCTTCACTCACAAAAAGCATTTATCTCCAAGCCAGGAGATGTAAAGCAGCTCCACAATTACAGAATTCTCAGCCCATTTGGGTACTAAACAGAAACTAGGCAGGAAAATCAAGGTTCAAGTCTCTCAGGGTAATTCTTCAACCGGATGCTTAGTATAATGGTTGAAGAAGTAAAGTATCCAAGTAGAAATTTTATAGCAATGTTTACAGCAAAAGGGTGTGTCAGGGAAGTGACTCTCAACTTGCTTGAGGTCAGATGTGCAGAGTTCATGTACCCAAAATGGAAGGATGGACTCGAGGGTGAAGGAGTTTAATAATAGGAAAGGGTTATTAAGAGAGAGCTCCTGAGAGACAGGAAGGGACTTGAAAGTGAGTTGCCACTGAAGCCCTGTCCAAGGGTAATTTGTACTGGAAAATCAAAACTAGGGTAGCTATGAGTCAAACTTCAATTAACTTATAGGATTACAAATATAGCTGCTTAGCTAATATTGATCCAATAGTAAACTATGACACATAGCAACAGTATATCAGTGAGCATCATTAAGCTTAGCTTATCTATAACTTCTAACATAGTAAGAACAAAGGCGTTCCTGGAAAAGGATGGGAGTGTGGGTCTAGGTGTTCTGGTCATCCACCTGTGTGTCTAATGCACTATCCGGGCTCACTGAACCAGCTGGAGCTAATCACAGTACAATCTCAAGCTGCCTTTATCTTCAGGGAAACTTGCTGGCCTGGCTATTGTATCTCCATCTTGAGGTCTGTCTTTCTTCAAATTCGCCTCTAGCCACTTTTGATGTGTTTCATCTTCTGCACTGACTGTATCAAGGGTCTGATCCCTCTCTGCCTATTATTTCTATCTAACTTAGCCATCTATAATAATAGGACAACTTTTCTTTCTCTAAATAAACCAAAGCTACTATGCTAGAACAATGCTTATATGTACTTCATTATGTGTGATTACTTGTAATATGAATAGCATATTTTTACTGATAGGCTTGCATTTCCCTACCCCCACTTTATTTTAATACCAAGCCCTATGAATGATAAAGTAATTTTATTTTATATGAGAAATAAATTGCTATTATGCAGCCAGACCCCTAATGCTTTTAAGAGAGGGGATGTATTATCTTTTCTTTGATGTCATAAAAAATGAAACATCTCTTTAAAGCATACAAAGGGTCTAGGGAGTGTAACTTATGTTCTTCCCATATTTTTATTTTGACTAAATTATGATCTTCTTCTGCACAGTCACCTGTAGGAGCTTCCTGTGGAAAACAATCCCCTTATTCCGGTGCTGCTCAGAATATAATATATTCTTCACACAACAATCTGAAAAATCTGCTAAAAATGTAAATCAGATCATATCCCTCTTATGTTACCAAGGCTCCGTGACTTTGTATTATATTTATTAGAATGTAAATTTCTTACCATAATCTGCCCTTGCCTATTTCTGTAGTCTGTGCCATATTCCCTATTCCCTTTACTTTTTCTGCCTTAATCCCATGGGAGTCCGTGTGAGTTTTTAACATACCAACTACAGTCAGTCTTCAAGGCCTTTATCCTCGTTGTTTCTTGTGCACAGAATGCCCTCACCCAATTATTTACATGACTCCCCCTCCATGCCAGATAGATTTCAGTTTAAATATCAGTTCCTCTTCGAGGCTTTCTTTGATTTCTCTAGTTAAAATAGCACCTGTCACTCCCTAGTCCCCCTTTCTGTTTTATTTATATAGTATGTATCTGATGTAATGTAAACTGATGGCTGAAATTCTTTCTTTGTGTCTCTCCCTGTAAAATAATTATGCTAATGTATACTCTGGATTTGCGTGGTTGATCTGCATCCCCTGGAATAGTAGATGGGATGTAGTTAGGCACACAGTGACCAGTAAGTGAATGAATGGAAGGAACTGAGAAAACATGTTGCCCAATGCCTAGAAGTGTGTTCAGATTTGAAGAACTGAATAAAGATAGTAAATTCATTGATGGCGCTGTCCTGTCCACCACTTTTACTTTTACTTGTCAAGAAACTTTACACATTCTAGTAAACTCACTACCCAAACTTGTGTTAAGAAATGTTCAGCACCACTAAAATTTGACAGAGATTCCACATTAAACTAGATGTCAGAAATGTTACATTTGAAAAAGCACACTGGGTATAGCGCGTATTACACATGTGATGAAGTCCAACTAACAACAGTGATACAAAATGCCACACGCTTTTTCAGTGCTTCAATTAAATTCCTACTACAAAGAGTAACGCACTCAGGACAATATCTTGCAACAAAAATTAAAAGGAGCTGTGTTGGCTACTTTTTTCTCATTGCTGACATAAAATTTTCAGTACACAAAGTTATCAGAGAAAAAGTTTATTGTAGTTCACCCTTGGTAGAGGTTTCAGTCCATGCTCCAGGGCAGAGGGGCATTGTAGAGGAAGATCAGTGCAGGCAGAAGATAGAAAAGCAGTGAACAAAGGAGCATGGGACAACAGCAGCCCTCTTTCCATTCCTTACATTCATCTAGATAACCAGCCCTTCACATCACATCCTTAATGTCATCATCACCTCCGGAGAACCCCACCTATGACCACATGAGGCTCCAGGGGACATCGAGATACGGGACATAACTGGAACTGAGAAGGAGCCGCAAACATGAAAACTGCACTTGCTATTAGGCTGAATGAGGAAACCACACTTGGCGAGATTCTTTACAAAATGTTCCCCAGTCCACAAAGGATTCAGGGGATAGAGATGAGAAGGAAACCTTCAGTCTAGCATTAACAGAAAAAATAGGAATGGCTTGACCTACAGAACCTGTAATTCAAAATCAACACATAGTGAAACCAGTATAACTTGCTGATAAAAATTTCCTAAATGAGAGTCAACACAGTTTGGAAGGAACATAATTTAGTCTCTTTAACTCATAACATAGATAGTTAACATAAAATGAACAACTAGTAGACATCAAAGTACCAAGGAAAATGTAATAACTGACAATGTGGCAAAGAAAAACAATCAATACAAGCAGACAGAGAAATGGCCCACATTTTGGAATTAACAGATAAGGAATTTAACATAATCATGTTACTTCTATTCCTAACTATGATGAAGTAACTGGGAGTTTTATTGCTTTATGGTTGTAGATACAAAAAAGTACTGGGAAAACTATTTGGACTATTTTTTTAGATATTGGAGAACAGTCATTCCATTACATTAAGGTTTATCCAAGCATTAAAAAATTGTGAAAATAAGTTTTAAAAATTAGACAGAATAAACATTAACATTAAACAACATAATTTACAACAAACAAAATATTTTACTTCCTATGATTACTTTGAAAAATTCAAAGTACAATTAAACTTTTTAAAAGTAAAATTGCCATCTCAGCCCATGAATTTTTATTGATACAATCCATTCAATATTAAAGAGGAAAAATAAGACAAAACATATAAACTTCAAAAATTAGAAAGAGATAATTATTCCCAATATGTTTTTGAAGACCATTTAGACCATTTATCAAAATCTGGCAAAATCATAATAAGAAAGAAAATCATAGACTGATATTTCTCATTAATGTTGATCCCAAAACATCCCAACAGATATTAGAGTATTAGATCTTATAATGTATAAAAGAAGAATATACTCCGATCAATATAATTCCACAGAAAAATGTCATGCTGACTCGATATTCAAAAATCTCATTATATAATTTTATGTAAATATTATTAGTGAAAATTATTAAGCTTATTATATCCTCAATAAATATAGAAAAAATATTAAACAAGGGACTAACACATTTACTTTTAATCATTATCTAAGAATAGAAGAAAATTTACTCAACCTATCAATAATTAAATGTTACCTGATGGCACTACTGAAGACATTCCGAGCCCAGAAAACAAGGATGCCTTCTCACCATTGCATTGTGCTGGAAAAACAAGCTAATGAAATACAGTAAGAAAAATGAGCAAATGAAACAAAAACTTCTATGGGTGAGGTAAAAGTACTCCTATTTATGAATGATGAGATCTTATACAATAAATCCTAAGGCCTCTGAAAAATAGCAGAGTATCTCCACTGATTTGCAGTGGAAAAGCTTCTCTTAATGTTAAGAAAGTAATAACCAGAAAAAAAAATTGACTAATTGAACCTATTCACTGTAAAAATATTATGTTCATCCAAAAAGAATGCTAAAAATCTAACTTTGTAATATAAAAGGTAAAAATTTAGCATATACAAATAGATAAATTAAATCAAATTGAGAGTCTATAAATAAAACCACATATAGCTAGTCAACTGATTTTCGATGGAAATGTCAGGAAAATTCAGTGAGGAAAGAAAATGCTTTTCAACACAGGGGCTTAAATAACTGGAAAACTCTAACAATAATAAATATCAGATTTTACAACAAACTATGTGCATTTAATTTGGTGGATCATATTCCCCAACTTACAAGCTGAAGTTATAAAAATTGCATGTAAAAATTACAGGATGTATATTCTTATCCTAGGTAACAAATATTCCCTAGAAAGAACTCAAATGGCACTAGCCAAAAAGCCCTAGAAAAATAGAATATAAAATTATTTAAAAATTAATTATTAAAAATATATCATTAAAATAAAAATGTCACAAATTAGAAAAATGGTTTAATGAATTTATCATAAAATAGCATATGTATTACATAGACACGCTTTGAATTCAGTTATAAAAAAGGCAAGCAACAAAAGTTTAAAACCCATCAACTATACAAATAAAACTAGTGAATTTCATAAAAATTACAAAACAGACAAAATTAATAGCCATTAAGGAAATATGAATTACAAATTAAAACCACAATGAAATGTGAGTACCCACTAAAATGGCTTCCATTACACAGGCTGACAATTTCCATTTTGGGTGAGATGTAATTTACTTGGAACTCTCATATAGTATTACTGGTGGCAGTGTGTGTTAATTTATTTCTACCTCTATGAAAAATATCACTTAGTGGCTTAAAACAAAAAAATTATTTTCATGTAGTGCTGGAAGTCTGAAGCCTAAAACCAAGGTTCTGGTTCAGTAATAAGTTGGAGGCTTCTTGAAAGAATCCATTTTGTTACCTTTCTCACTTTCTAAAAGTAACCTTCGTTCTTTGGATTAGTGATCCATCTTCTATCCTCAAGTGCATTATTCCAATCTCCTTTCTCACTTCAGGTCTCAACTATTTGATTTTATTTCTTTGCCTCCTTTTTATAAGTGTTTGCAATTACCTTGGTTTCACCAGGGTAATCTCTCAATCTCAAAATTTTAAATCACATCTGTAAAATCCCTTTAGTCATATAAAATAGCACATTTTAAAGTTATGAACATTTTTGATGATCTTTTTCTCTCTGCCATACAGTGCAAAATAATCTTAGAATTTAGTAGTAAGCATGCATACAGGTACACTTTGATTCAACAATTCTACTAAATGTGTTCAAGGGACAAAAATGTATGTCTATAAAAGGATTGGCTCAAAAGCATTAACAAAATATTCATTTATAAAGTGTCTAAACTGGAAACAATGTAGATTTTCTTCAATAATTCAGCTCAAAAATAGATTGTGACTAATTCCTAATAGAACACATGATTCTGAAATGAAATAGAATGAATTGTTGATACTCAAACAACATGGATGAATCTTCACAGGTGAAAATCTTCGGTTGAGTAAAGGAAACCTTACAAGACATAGTGCAGTCCAGTGTGTTTCACTTACACGACTTTGTAGAAATAGCAAGCTAATACATTAAGATGGAAATTAGAAAATGATAGTTTCAAGGAGGGGAAGGAAAGCAGAAGAGCATTTGACAGAAAAGGTTATGGTATATTCATTGCAAATACTTCTCTAATTTGTGGCTTACATATTAATTTTAATGACGTATTTTGACCAGCAGAAAATTTTATAGTGATATTCCTGGGGCTATGAGGAATAACCATATTTTGTATAGCAGTGTGGTAATATGAATATTTACATTAGCCAAGACTCATTAAACTCTACTCTTCAAATGATTGCATTTCTTTTAATGTAAGTCAAAATAAACTGTTTCCCACTCAGATGCTTAGCGTTTTTGGAGAAAGATAGAGACAGAGAGAGAGAGAGAGAGGGAGAGAGTTTGGGATGAAAAAATTCAGTTATAAAACTTCCAAAGCATTTTACACTTACTTTTCACTACCAAAGCAAATCATAAAGGATTGTGATTACAGTACAAAAGGGCCAAATAAAGGGACCAGGGAATATGGCAGATGTGATAAAAATTTATTTTATATCCACTTTTATGTGCCCACCTATTAATTTTAAACTTTTTTAGATGTTTGAGCACTATGAAGGGAGAATACTGTACATTTCAGCAGCTTCTTGAGCAGAATGTCCCCTGCCTGTGCTTAGCCCACCTGAGGAAAGAAGAAAGAACTTTTCTTGCTTTAAAGAGGCTAACAGCTCGCCCAATCAGGGCTGTTATGCACCAACCCTACCCTTAGGTAGGGTTGCGATGTCCTCAGTGATAAAAGGTAAATGCTTGGAATGATGAAGAAATGAAATTTCTCTTTTGTCTACAAATTCCATCAGTTTCTCCCATGTAGAAACATTTTTCTCACTAAACCATATTTTTCCTTTTTGGGCTTCCTAGTTTATAACCTTGTCAGTTTTCCTTAGTTACCAGTTTCTGTACTTTGCCTTTACTCTTTACTAACATAATTTTATGATTCAGTTAATGACATGCTAGAAATTGCTTCCTTAGTTTTCTACCCAAGGACAATAATTACCTGCAAACTCAAAATAGATCTCATATTACATATTTTTCTATTCCCAATCTGATAACCTTACCTAATCCTTTTGTAAAGTAGATCTTGATACATCCATTTTCTACCTTCTAGATTCACCTACCCTGCTGAAAAGGTGAAAGTTTTTTCTTTCTTTTTTTTTTTAATTTGGAGATATTTCTTCAAGCACTCACCTATTGATCTGACCTCAGTGACTTGAGACAAGCCAATAACTTTCCATTGAAGTATATATTACGATGATTTGACACAGATTTATTCAATTTTTTGCTGTTATAAGAAAACCAAAATTAAACTCATGAGAAGGCTCTTGTTAAATAATGCCTTTTGTGTTCTCATTCTCAGGACCAAACGGTGGGGCAAGGACCAGAAAGAAAGAAATTCTGGTTCTCCATTGCAAGTATATGTTAACTTGCCTCAGTCAAGCTTTCTTTCACTAGTGCAAATATAAGTTTTGAACTTTTTTTTTTTTCTGTTGTATTCAGTTGTGTGGAAAACTCCAAATAAGAGATTTTTCAGCTGCCCTAAAGTATACTATTATCCTACTCTGGGGTATTCTCAGTTGTTACTTTGTCAGAATATTGTTATAAACATCCCAGAAACTGAAATTTCAAGAGACTAAAAATTTTTTACTATTTTTGTTCCAGAATTCTTTTTGGGGGAGGGGTCTGACAATGAAAAATATTCCTAATTATGATAGAGTAAGAGAAGAGTGATTAGGGCAGACAAACAAATGTAATATTTATATATTAATTAGATTTTCTTTATAACTTTAAATGAAATAATTCACAAAACAGGAAAAACCCAATAAAACTTAAATGCTTAGGTTATCTAGTTTAGGTGGATTTTAAATTTAGTAAAATTTTATTCCTAAGATTTAAATTTTCTTCTCTAAAATTAATAGCAATCAGAGATGGCATTATACCCTTTGTTTTGGATCTCTAAGTATGTCATGAGTTCCTCTCTCTCTCTCTCTCTCTCTCTCTCTCTCCTTCTCTGTCTCTGTCTCATTGGAAACATCAAAAGAAAAAAATTTAAAATCAAACCACAAAGCTAAAAAGGATTCTTACAGAAAACAATTTTCCTTCCTTTCCCTTCTACTTCATTCCACTTTCCAGACGCAGCCATCTTCAAGTCTATTAGTATGTTTTCAGACATTTAGATCTAACCCTTTAAATCATAATGATATGTGGCTGTGGATTGTCAAAACCAAATTTTGATATAGTTGACTGGGATATGCGAGCATAGTGAGAAAGTAGTAAGTTAGTAAATTTCATAAGGATAGTTTATAAAGACAGCTCAGGGCCAGGGATCCAGCAGAGGGCTCCCTGATAGAGGCGGACCTGTGTCTCCGGGACATAGAGTTGCCAAGATATTATCTTGGGAAAGTGAAGACTCCACAAACAGGCACAAGGACCCTTTTATCTCCTTCTGGAAGCAAGCTTTCCATTAATATGCAAAATGAAATCATTTTAAATGCTGGGACTAAAATTTGAGTAATTAAGTGTTACCTATAAACAGAGATTAATTGCAGGGTACATGGCCAAGTGCTTTCTGACTGGCAGTTCCAAGATGTGTTTAGAAAAGAATGTTGCACCTTCTTCTTGCTATTTATCAACCTGGCTATTGTTTTTTTGTTTGTTTGTTTTTGTTTTTGTCGTTGTTGTTGTTTTTTCTGGAGTTTCTTGTGGAAAAGCTGTTAAGGGCTATGTCAATAGGAGGCAGAGTTTTAATTGTTAGGGCTGCAATTACCAATAGAAACTCTTAATTTACTCTTCTCTACTACCAAATATCCCAACCCAGAAATA
Organism: Fukomys damarensis; assembly: GCF_012274545.1. Classification (NCBI taxonomy): domain Eukaryota; kingdom Metazoa; phylum Chordata; class Mammalia; order Rodentia; family Bathyergidae; genus Fukomys; species Fukomys damarensis. The sequence continues at coordinate 21,525,704 of NW_022900941.1, read as the reverse complement.
CCTCTGATTGTATGTTTTAAAGTAAAATAAAACCAAGGCTAAAAGAGTTCAGAGAAAAAACTCAGAGTCCCATCATTGCTTTATGCAATGTTCTAAGAACTCTTTATTCTCAGTCCGCTCCATTCCTACCAATATTAGTACCAGCAATCTCTAAGGTTTTAATATTTAACTCTTAAATAGTGTCCAGAGGAAAAATCAATTATCTCTTTGAATTTCTCTTGTGACAGCTTTGTTTGGATTCTCTGATAAGTCATTTACCAACCTTCCATTTGCTTTTCATACATGGTGTATGTTACAACCTCTTGTTTTTCTCAAAGGTAAACTTCTTTCTCTTGTTGCATGATGTATATGGATGTGATTTGCAGGAAAAGAATATAGTCCAGGCTACATACTGCCGACTCAAATCTAGAAGTTGGAGTGCTCAGGTTGAACTAGATCACTTTGATCCAGGTTGCCACACAGATAAAACAGACTGCTGCCTCACACTGGATGCCTGGTAATCAGACGCCCTGGGGTGAATTCACTATTTTGATGGCTCATAGACTGAAATCAGAGGAATAGACAAGGCCTCCTCAAATCACACATTTCTTTTATTCTTATCCCTTTTAATAGCCCTTATTGAGTAATGTGAATACAGATTTATACAATGGAGTAAAGGAAGGTCCTGATTGGAACTGATTGGAAAAAATATTTTATTCCATGAAGCTGAGTTTTGAAAATCACATTCAACCCATCGTAACAGTAAGTGTTATGAATTCAGTAAAGTTACCTTAGGTTCTTCAAGACCAACTGATCTCTATCTTATTGTTACTCAGAATCTCAGAATGATCTCAAGTCCTAATGGAGGATGCTTCAGGGAATATTGCCAACATATTCATAAAAAAATTATGTTCATTCAAATTTGAAAAAATGTAAGAAGATGCTCATAGAATGTTGAAAAATGATGAATCAGAATAAAATACTTTTAGTATTAGCTTGCATTCTTTTGTTTATGTACAAACTAGCTTAAACTATGCCAGCATGCTAAGAACTAATTATATTTTGGTGATTCCAAATAAATATTTTCTGTGTTCTACATTTCTCTACTTTTGAAATGGCATTTAATGAGTATCTGTTATCTTGAACATATACATTATTTTTATATAGGGTTAAATTTTACAAGGTTGTTTAAGGCATGACTCAAATGCATCTTTCTTTGTAATTTCTTTCTAAATATTCTCATTAGAAAAAACATTTTGTTCACGCCTACCTAACAAGTCTAAGTTTGATACCCTGTACAAAACAAACAAACAAAAATATTTTGTTCATTTTCAAACATACACAATTTAGTTTGGTGCAGCCTTCGTTACATATTTTTTATGTTGTTTTTGTGTTTTAATTCATTGACTTGTTCTTCTTTTATATTTAAGCTGCAGCGCTGAGTAGCATTTGTCTTAGCTTCTTCCCTGTTACCCAGCATATAGTGGTTGCTCCTACATGTGTATAGATGAGAAAATGAACTGACTTTTGCAGGCTGCACTGTCATTGTGCTAAGTTGTCAGACAATTTTGGGCACATTCCCTAACACCAATTTTCCTTCCCAAACATCATGTTGTATAATACAGCCCATTACTAAACATCATATTTTTTTACACCCTGCAGGGCAGGTTTTTTATTTGCTTTTACCAAATGTTTAGCCTTTTTATCTATTTCTGTTGCCACAGTAGCAGCTTTAAGAGAGGGCTGAAAAAGTGCTAAGCATTCTTACATGTGTAGACTGGTCACAAGGTGGTGGCAACTTGTAGATGGCACTGCATGAGTGCTCTCACGTGTCCTGAACTGCTTTCCTTCTCCAAGGGCAGAAGTCTTCACGAGGTGATTGTCTGTCAAAGTTGTAGTTCAGTTAAGCAGAAGAGGTATGTGGCATCTATTAAATTCTGGAGTGCATTTGTTTGGATTATTTTAGGTACCAAAATAATAATAGCTTCTGTGCATTCAATACTGCTGAAGTTCCTTTCTTTTGTTATGCGTATGAAAGGTAGCTGCTTTCACATTGCATCTTCTATGATTTCTAAGAAAAATATGAACCTGTGCTAGCGTAGCACTCCCAGTCCTCAGGTCTGACCTCTGTCGCTTCCAAAAACAGCCACATTCCTCATAACCAGATGTATAGCTATCATTTCTTCTTCATTTTTTCTGAGAAAACATTGCTACAGCCTTCCTAATAGGCTATCTTGTGATATTTTTCCTAATTTTTTTTTCCTTTTTCATTTTTCTTCTCCTACTCAGCCTCTGGGAAATTGAAAATATTAAGCAGTAAGAGTCAAGGATCACAGAATGTTCTGTGATGAAAAAGATCTCTGAGAACATCTATTGCAACATTTCAATTTAATCTGTTTGACAAAGGGGGTGTACAGAGAGAAAGTTAACTTTCAAAGGTGATACAATGTGTTAAAGGCATATTTTGTTATAACCAGCATGTTCTGATTTCTAATCCAGATCATTCTGTTTGTTCCTTATTGCCTGCTAACAGGATGAGTTTCAAGGGAAGGAATGGGATCTGCTATAAACTACAAATACATGCATTTATCTTTCTGTATTAGACATTTGAGAATTTTTCAAGAGAAATACAGGGTGGCTTTGAATATAATAGTATATATATTTAGTATAATATAATTATGCTAAATTCCTTACACTTCTTTATGGTGCCACTTCATTTTTCAAGTTCTTGAATATATTTCTCTTTTTTGTATTCCTAGTAGCTATTTCTTGTCATTTGAGCAACAACTCAGTTTTTAAAAACTGTACATTAAAATGTACATTGTGAAGAGATTATGTACTTGGCCTTATTGTTCACTCATTCAAATTAGAACCGTTTATTCCAATTTATCTACAAAGATCGACCAACAGAAAGATCCTTCAATATTCAGATATAGCATGTGAATAGTATTTCCCAGGATTTGGAGTATTTTGGTGCTAATATCATGTTTATGCTCCAAACTCTTTTAAAATAGTGAGTTAAATGTGACAAGGAATTGCTAGACTTGGTTCTTTATCAATTTAAAAAAGAAAGAAAGGAACTAACCTCCTACTGATTGAAATTAGACTAGATTATTTCATAAATGGATAGATGTAAGAAAAGTGATATAAAATTGAAAAGGAACAAGAAAAAAGTCTTTTGATATGTAAAGGTATATTTATTTTTGTTTTCTCCTACTCTAGTTTTTTTTATCCTAACCTAAAGAAGATACATAGAAGAGAAGTATCACAGGCTGCATATCACTTAGATATTCTTATATACAAAGGAAAATAAACATAGACAAGATCGGGTAATATTTGCTTCTTTATATGTGCACTGACTCTTTACCTTGAGCAAGGTGTAGGAAAGCATGAGGAGTGATAAAAATAAGATTTGTGTTTCTATTGTTTAAAACAATGTATTACAGCAGAGCACAATTGCCAGTAATACCGCTCAGTATGTCCTGCTTGCTTCAAACACACTTACCCTATCATTCTTGTCACTTCCTGAAGCAGTTGTGGAAGTTATCTTGGAAATTTTAGTTGCACTGTTGTGGTTGTCTGAATGACCTACACAAACTCAAAGCATTTATCTTTCACAACCACAGTGGCAGATCCAGTGACTAAGGTAGAAAAGAACAAACCGTGGTGTTTCTATGAACCTGCGTTTTTGTTGTCTGGGTAGCTATACTCAGTGTAATTTTCTATCATACCTCTGAAGATACTCAGAAAAGAGGATGTCCAAAATTGCTTCAGAAAGTGGCAAGAGTGGTGGAATTAGTGTATTTAAAGCTGGGTCGGTGGGGGAATTAGTATCATTGTGTCTTTCACAACAATAATGTTTTACTTTAAATATTCACTACAGTTTTTAATTACCATGTACACATAAGTGACTGAAACAGGATGATTTGTTAGTTTAAAATGCCTTCAAAGAATCCTTGTAACACGAGTTAATTATTAATAAGACATGTTAAAAATTACACACATTATCTCTACACACTGACATCAAAAGCAACCATCATTAGGGCCGGGGATTTAGCTCAGGGGTTCTAGCACCTGCCTCACAAACACAAAGACCCAAGTTTAATCCTCAGTACAAAAAAAAAAAAAAGGCAACCATCATTATCAACCCAAACAAAAAGTGAAACTATAATTTTATACTTTATCATATAACATTTAAAAAACATTTGAAGCATAATAAAAAATGTGTAGGGTATCTCCTAGACCATGAGAAAATTTAAGCTATGAGGACACATCACAATACTAGTAAATCCCAAAAATTTAGCTATTAGCCATAGATGAGAAGTAGGCAGCATGGGTTCATTCATTTATTAAAATTTCCTATTAATTCCAGACATTATTCCACATAAAGGGGTAACTTAAGAAATAAAAATACAATGGAATTCAAACTTTCTTTATTATTAACTGGGAATTTTGGTTAATTTTCACTGACCAAGACTATAGATGAAGTCTAATACAACAAAAGTACATTTTATACAGATATACAAACACATTTTTTTAAATAAAGATAAGCAAGGGATCTGCCCCACTCAGTTACTCAGGAATAGAAGTTTATGAAGATTCAACTCCCTAGTAGATAAATTAAATGGAATATGTATATGCGGATTCCCTTCTATCGGTCTATCTATCTATCTATCTATCTATCTTCCAAGACAAATATTATGTCATATACAGTATGCTAACATATTAATTAAAATTATCAACAACAAACAAACACAAAAGACTATAAATTTATAATTCATGATATACTATTTCTTTGGGGGTAATGGAATAAGAAGACCTTTTCATTTCGGTCACAGTAAACATTACTGCTGTGCATTTCACTAGTAGTATATGTTTCCTGGGGCCTAGTCATTAAGCATGTGAATTGAAATAAGCCACAGAACCCAAGCAGCCAAGCATGACGAGAGTCATAAAAAAAAAACATATTTGCAGGTCAGAGAAAGAAAGACAGCTACAAAACAATGGGAATCTAAAGTGATGGCAAATATTCTTTAAGCTATTGATGAACCGTTCATTAATCCAACAGTTTGTGTCATTGCACTGGAATCTTTGGTAAGTTACAATTTTCTTAAGAGGATGCTAAAAGGAAGTACATCATACCATGAAATCATTCTATGCTTTTCATGTGTTCATTTGGGGCCTATTTGTAAGGAAGAGTATATGGACAATACTCTAATATCTGAATGATCTTCTATGTGTATCTTTTCATAACAGTAATTTTCAAGGAACTTCACTACGAAGCTGAAAGGAGAATCTATTCCGGATTATACATATATATATATG
>NW_022900941.1:21418122-21520342 GCF_012274545.1 Fukomys damarensis | reverse complement strand
ATATATATATATATAATTTGGCAGTTCACTGTGTTCTACTGGGATTAATAGGGCAAGCCTAGGTTTGAAACAGCTATTTTCTCAAGTTACTCTATATTCTTGGACCACATTTTTGCTCTACACATAAGATAAGAATAGTTATAAGGATCTTTAAAATCATAACAAAGTTTGAATTGTAAAGTTTAAAGTTTAACTAAGTGAATAATGTAACCCACAATGTCTTATGACACAATTTGGAAATTTTCAAGATCTAGAATGGCTTTTGTTTTGATCATTGAGTCACAAAATCTGACATGACCCGAACTCCTTTGGCAGAAGAACGTGAACTGACGTGACTATCATAAACTGTCAAAGGCTGGAAATCAAAGTTTTTTTTTTATATTGATGATAACTGATTAGTAACACATATTTAACAGTTAATACAAAATAACCAACTTTCTTTAGGAGAAAACAATGAATGACATGATCACTTGGGACAGTTATAAAATATTACATGACAAAGAGAATGTTAATGGGAAAAAGTGTTTACTTAAACTGAAAAGGGACTGAGCTTATGTGTTATCCTGTCAGTTATTGACATAATTTGAAAACTATTAGCAGGAAACAGGAGAAATAACAGTGCTAATAGTAATATTCAAAATGCCTAGCCAAATTACTCAAACATCCATTTTGGTCACTGAAACTAAATAGGGATTTTTTTCCAGTAAGGAATTTGTATAAAACTTGAATTCACTGAATTTTATATTCTCTGCTGGCTGATAATGCATAGAATCAGTTGTTGGCAAGACAGGAATAAAGTTGAGAGTAGGTCTTCCTGCATTAATTTGAATAAGCTCAGTAGCTGTCGTGGTAAATATTCATCATTAAAGGTCCTAATGATCTCTGTAGGCTAATGAATTGTACCTCACCTCACTGCGTGTTACATTTAGTGAAGACATCATTGATAACACTGATGGAGACAGAAATGGAAAAATATGTACTTCATAAATCATGTTGTTTCTTTGACTTTTCTGAATAAAATAGACACTCAATTTTCTTTTTTAAAAGAAAAGAAAACCTTAATTCTAATATTCTGAGACAAAAATACAAGAACCTAGTACTGTCAAATCTTTGACATATGCTTTCTGCCATGTCACTCATAAATGCATACCAGACAACTTGTCCCTCAGTGCTCAATGTTTCCATTACAATTTTGTTCTCAAAAGCTGCCAATTCTCTTTGGAAAAAAGTAAAATAAAATATACCTCTGGGATCCTTGTCAGTTTCAGGAAATTCCATAATTGAAAGCCAACTTGAAGAAATGTTCAAATCCCTCTTCCTGATATTCTTTCATACTAATTGCACTCTCTGAATATTAAACAGGGACTTCACCCATATGAGAGCAATTACAGAACTTGTTAAAAACACACAAGTGGCTTGTAAGTGCGTACATTAAAGACAACTTTCTAAAAGGACTTTTGGAAAGGTCTTCTAAAAACATCAACAGAAGAGCAGGTAATGAAAATGCATGGAATTTTTTATGATAATATATTGCTAGACAAAAGTATGAAATAGAAGGCAGGACAATGTCAGAGAACATTAGTTACTGAAATCTGAAAACAATTTTACTGTAACTATGAGGAAGTTAAGCTCTCAAGACTCATGACACAACATGATCAGATAAAGAAATGATAAAGAAATGGAACAAACTAATTATTTAGTCAGCTTACTCAATGAGAAATTTTGTACAGTACCACTGCCAAAACAATGAAACTAATATGGATATATCTAAGTATGTTTTAGTAAGAGGGAGGACTGAATGCTTCATTTGTTGCTTTATTCAACAAATATTACCTATCCCTTTACCATTTTATCAATTACAGATATATTAATTGTACTTTTAAAAATCTATGTATTTTGATTCCTATTTTACATTGTCAATTATACCATTATGATCTTCTTTATAATTAATAAGGGAAAAGAAAAGAATCTGAGAAAACCAAAACATGGAAATAAAGTATTTGTAAATAGGGAAGGGAGGAGGGGGTGAAGGGAGGGCAGGGACAAGGGGAAAAACTGAGAACCAAGACCTGTCATGTAAAGGTACAAGATCCCGATGATGAATGTAACTGTACTGTATACCTAAAAAGTACCAATAAACTCTGTGAGGAAAAAAAAAAGTCTATGTACTTTGAATCCACTCAGGGCTCTTGTTCTAGCACTTCCACTTATGAATAGTTGACCTTCCCACACATAAAGGATTAGGTTACTATACGATGGCAGGTCTTTCCTTGGCCAGTGGGCTATAAGCATCAGTACTGCAAGCAGAGGCAGTGTTCACATGGTTGGCCTAGTCTCTTTGCACTTAGTAACAGCCATGTAAAGAACAAAATCCCACTAGACCACTGTTCACACACAGATTTAATACAAGAGACCTAGATTTGGGATGCAGCTTAACCTAGCCCAGCACAGATCAGTTAACTCCAAGACAATGCGCAGCTAATTAAATCTACCCACTTTTTATGGTGTGTCTTGTCTCAATGACATTTATCTCCTATTCTGTTCTTTTTACCATTCATTCATTTGTTTGTTTGTTTGCTTGTTTATTGGTATCAGGGATTGAACTCAGGCCCTTGCACTTGTGAGGAAGGCAGCAAAGCCACTGAGCCAAATCCCAGGCCCTTTATCCTGTTTCTTAATTCATATGATAATTTTGCAAGATGACATCATTGGAGGAAAGTGAGTAAAATACCAGTGCAATGTTTCTCTGTGATTAATTGGAACTGTATGTAAAGTTACTATTACCTCAAATTAAGAAGTTTAATTAAAGATATTTACTTCAAACTTTTAAGAATATGCTATCTTTTCAAGTTAAAAATATAAAAACAAACTTTTCCACTGAAAATTATTTTATTCTTTCAATTTCAAATGATTTTTTCCACCCTTCTCCTTTTGTTGGTGGGAGTGCAGACTGGTGCAACCAATGTGGAAATCAATATGGAGATAACTCAAAGAACTAGTATTAGAGGTTCCATTTGACCCAGCCTTCCCTCTGCTGGGTATCTTTCCAAAAGAATTAAAAGAATCATACCACAGTGTTATATGTGCACCCATGTTTATAGCAGCACCATTTGTAATAGCTAAAACTTTGAAACAGCCCATTTGCCCATCAGATGGAGACTGGATAAAGAAGATGTGTTTTTTCTATAAAGTAGAATACTATTCAGCCATGAAGAATAAGAAATTAGAGCTATTCATAGGAAAATGGATGCATATTGAGGACATACTCTTAAGTGAAAAAAATAAGTCACACATGTGTAAATAGTGAATAGTTTCTCTGGTGTGAAAAACTGTAACTGTACATAAGATCCTAATGTTATAATTGACAATGTGAAATAGGAAGAAAAGGGCTAAAAGTGTAGGGGAAGTGGGAAGGGTAGGGAAAGGTAATAAGAGAAAAGAAAAAAAAATGAGAAAATGAAAAAATTGAAATAAAGTATTTATAAATAGGGAAGGGAGGACTGGGTGAAGGGAGGGCAGGGACAAGGGGAAAAAATGAGAACCAAGACCTGTCATGTAAAGGTACAAGAGCCCAAAGATGAATGTAACTGTGCTGTACACCTAAAATGTACCAACAAACTCAATGAGGAAAAACAAATGATTTTTTCCAGGTACTGAAAGTCTAATCTTTTTCTGCTTTTGGCTAAAGAGAGATGCAGCAGCTTACGGCAGACATTAGGCTAGCGGGCTCCTTGTACAGGCATCGGTACAGGTTGTAAATCCAGTGTCCCAAGGCTCTAAAAGGAGACCAGCATTTTCCTGGCTCATTCACCATGGACATCCTTCTTCTTCGAGCTCACTTCCAAAGAGAATCACACATCTACGCTGGTTCCAGTGTTCCATCAAGAACTCTAAACCATCTAGAATTTACTGAAGAAAATGCTCTCATTAAAGTTAAATTAATAATTCTTTCCATTTCTTGGTTCTCATTCTCAATTCTAAATGGTTTAGAGTTCTTGATGGAATATTGGAAGTCACTGAAATTTAAAAATATAAAATTTCTGTTTTAGAGAAGTATCTTTTTAAATGTACTTTTAATGGAGTCATAAAACTAAGATTTTCATGTTAATGAGGTATCATGGGATGTTTTAGTACATCAGCTAATGTTTATATAAGAATAAACATATCTATCTCCTTAAACATTAAACATTTCCTTACACTGAAAACAAAGTCATTTTTTCTAGCTTTTTATATTTATGTACAAAACATTATTGTTACCTATTGTCGATGTGAACTATCTTAGAGGATGGTATTCTCCTTTTAGCCCATATTAAACAATCAGTAATTTCTAGTATTCTTTCCTGTTAATGAATAGGGTGTGTTCTAGAATTCTTTACAAAAGATTATACTCCCAACTGCCTGTGAAGATTTATTATATCAGATTCATTGTCTAAATGAACTGATAATATCCATTCTTAGAATCTTAGATTAAGATAAAATTAGAAACTTCATTTTAGACTCACATTTTTTCATTGCCCTTGAAAGAATCTTGAACTAGGGATCTACATAATTGATCACCTTGTTATACATAAATTCACAATATTTTTTTCTTTCTAGTTTTTAGTATAAATTTAAGATAATTGTCCTTCATGATACAAAATTTTGGGATTTTGTATTATAATTACATAACCTCATTGGTCTTTAACAGATTATTTAAAAACATAAGTACAAGGTACTCTAAAACCCTAAAGTTGGCTCAGAAACTATTGTCCAAAAGTTATTTCCTAATAAGCACATACAATGGCTTGGTTATCTCTTTTGTGTTGTTACAGATGTGCAAAATTGAAGAGTCAGTTTTCTAGTTTAACTTCTCTTTTCCTCAGTTTCTTTGAGTGAAAATGGATTTTGATAAATATATTGTGTTTTTAACCACTTCATTTTCTACCTGCTTTTGTTGCTCAGTAACACAGGGATTTTTGCTTGATTTGGATGGATGTCCTGAACTGGCAACATGCAGCTCTGCTAGCTGTTCTGATGTCTCCAGAATAACATCAGATTCCAACAGTCGAGAGAACCAGCTTCTATCCTTGCTACTATTTGACATTGCTGCCCATAGCTGGCTTGTGCTGGGCATCATAAATCGACTCCACTGGTCTCTGCTGTGGGTCTTCATTGACTGCCATCTCTGGAGCTCTCTTGTGATAACAGCCTTCGTGTTTACAGCGCTTTCTTTTGAACTAAACTCTCTGTCCTCATTCCTTAGGATAAGAATCCTGAGCATATTTAGAGGACTTGCAGAATCCACATTAAGCAAGAAATAAATCATTAGCAGGTTTACAAGACCAAGAAAATGGATCTTTATTTTCACATGGCCTGAGGTACAGCGCAGGGAGGTCGATACACTGGAAGGAGCCCACCTAGACTAACCTGAGAAATGTGGAGAGTGCTGGTTATATTGGAGCTACAAGCCTGTGATTGGTTCAAGTACAGGTCTCTGATTGGTGCGAGGCTCCAAGATGCCCCAGCTGTCATGGAGGCAAATCCATGGAGGGGTAAGTAAAGCTGCAACAAGACAACCTTCTGGAAGGCTAGCAGTGGGGGTTGGATATTTTAACAATGAGCACAGATCCCTTACTGTTTCCCTGAGATAAGTCATGCCGGATTGCTCCCTCCCTTGTCTTCAAAAAGGCAACAGGAGCATCTGAAGTTGAAGGATCAGAGGAAGAGGCCGTCAAGTTACACTCAGGCTGAAGTGGAGTGGGGTAGAGTGGCCACTAGATAGCCAGGGAGGACACAGAAGCAAGCTGTCTCAGACCAGTGAGAGGATGAGGGCAAGCGAACGGAAGCAACTTGGACTGGTAGAACAGCTGCTGACCAAGCCACTCCAGCCAGCTCAATGAAAGCAGGAGAGTTGTCTGTCTCACTTTGAATGAGCTTCGGTTAATTTTTATGTAGGTGTACCAGGTGGGTGTCACCTGTCCATGCCGCTTTCTTCTCACTTTCATCATGCGACTCCCAACTGATAGCTCCGCTGCTCAGAGATGACGCATGTGCAGGGTGGAAAAGGTAGATAGTTAACAAACCCGGGGGATATTTTTTACTAGTTGCAAATGGAATCCAGAGGGTAAGTACTTCTCTCCCCTGGAAATGCCATAGGTATAGTTCAAATTATGACTTGAAAAATTATGACAATTATTTTTATGGATCAATTGTACATGATAATGTTCACCTTGATAATCTTATATTCCCATGTTCTTTATTATTTTATTGATCATAACAGTCGCTTTTACATGTCAATTTTACCCATAAGTCAGAGATCGTGCTGGTGTATCTGAGAAAGTGTTTCTCATAGTGAATAGGATTGAAATCAGCAGACTGAGTGAAGAGGAAGCAACCTCACCAAGGTGTGCAGACAGCATCTCAGTTCTCAATAAACAGAATAAAACCACAGAGGAAGAGTGAAAGCTCTCTTTCTCTTCTGGAGCTGGAACATTCTTTTTCCTCTGCCTTAAGACATCACAAGTTCAAGTTGTCAGTCCTTTGGGTTCTGGAACACCTGGACTCAGACTAAGATAAAGCTGAGGGCCCAGGTCTTTGAACTCAATGGCTTTCCTGCTTCTCTAGCTTGTATATGAGATACATGAATTTTCAAGCTCCGTAATTGTGTGAGGCCATTTCCATAATAAATACCTTCTTACATATATGTATATATCTTATTAGTTTCATTTTCCTGAAGAATTTTGACTAATATATTTCCATTTCCTTTCCTTACTGGGATTATAGTGCCAACATAAAATGGCAATAAACAAGTCTTTGACTCAGGGATTTGCTTCCTAGAGGAACCAAGCAGCAGGATCAGCTCAGCTCTAGTGAATGATGTCATGGTCTGACACCAGTTTGAGCAGTAACTGGAAATCCTTTGGTCATGTTTGCAGTGGCTTCTGAGCACTTGGATGACCAAAGTCAGAGAATCACTTCCCCAGTCATACCTGAACAAGCATAGTGTTCTGGATCTCAAAGCAAAGTCTCAAGGGAGTTTAGCTAACATCCTTAAACCCGTGATGGATAGGGTCTGGCCAGTTTATGAAGGTCCTTCTTGGCAACTGCTGCTGCTGCTGCTGCTGCTGCTCTTCCTTCTCCTCTTGCTGTTCTTCCTCCTACTCTTCCTTCTCTTTGTCCTTATTTTTCTTCTTGTGATACTGGGAACTAAACTTTACACTGAGTTATACCCTGGACCCATTTTTAGTTTTGGAGACAAGATCTTGCCCAGTCATTAGGTTGCCTAAAATGAGCTTGAACTTTCTATTTCCTCACAGTAATCTCCCAGTGGTGGAATTATAGCCGTGTGCTAACATGCCCAGCTTTTCAACGGCACTAATTTCTCCAGCAACCATAGTCTCATATGCCCCAACATTGAATGCACTTCCTTTCCGGTGAAACTGCAAACTTTTCACATATGTTAGCTAGGATTTTTTTCTCCAGATTCTCACCATTTATCTGGCTAAATCAGCCAGAAATACCTGTGCCATAACTGGAATATCAAGCTACCTTGAAATTTCCTTCCTCAAATCAATTAGTGCACCACCTTTAAACTCAGCAAGTCTTTAAACTCATACCAAGTCTGAGACATGAGTGAAATGTTGACAAGTTCTTAACCAGAATAAATATACATGGCCAGTAGTCCACTTTCCAATAGATTCTTTATTCCCAAATGAAACTTCATGAACCTGCCTTTCATTATCTTCATTTTTTTTCCCCACAAACCAGGTGTAGAACTTAGGACCTTTTGCTTGCCAGACAGGCATGGCACCACTGAGCTAAATCCCTGTCTGTATGTACTGCTGGGGACCAAAACAAATGTGGGAGTGGCTTGTTTGTATTACAAATTGGAAAAGATTCTAAGGAGGCTATAAATAATTTATTTACATTAGTCAGGCACTCATGAGATGGGTGTCCATATTCTGGCAAGGGTATATACCCTTTTCTTTGCTAATGACACCTTTAAGTATGATTCTCATGATAGCCACCATAGTGATATAATACTTCATGAAATAAAGTCAAGTAAATAATCAAGAATCTCAGGGAAGATGGGATAATAAAGTAAAGCCACTACTCTACACTTGAGAATTCCTAACTTGCTATATTTTCCAGTGATACTTTCATTACTAAGAAAATTAGTGTTATTTTAGCTTATTAGAAAACCTTGAAAAGGTCTGTCATTTGTAGCACAATAGTGAGAGATGTTGCCTTAGTATTAGCTTCTCTAGTCATAGTTAGGTAATAGATTCTGGAACAATAGTAATGTGGAGGCCATATTTATCTGCAGGACGTAAGGAAAACATAAATACCACACAGGCAGCAAAGATGAATAGCTGTGAAGATCTTCAGTCCACAGGGATCTGTGGCAACGAATAAAAGGCCTTAACATTTCTAAGAGTGACCCAAAGTGGTAGTCAATCTGAGTGTTGCTAGACTTGCTCAATAATATTACTTTTAAAAATCAAGTGCAGTCCCATAAAAGTACTGGCAGCCTGAATGTAAACTGATTTCACCTTGTTTCTAGATTTATTAAGATTCTAGGGTGAAGGGAAGGTGGGGACAAGGGGAAAAAGTGAGAACCAAGACCTGGCATGTAAAGGTACAAGATCCCAGTAATGAATGGAACTGTACTGTCTACCTAGAATGTACCAATAAATTGAATTTAAAAAAAATGATTCTAGACCTACTTTTGCCAGACAGACTCTATTGGCTGCAGATGAAGCCAGAAGCCTTTGATAAAGGAGCTTATGTCACTCTAAGTAAATACAATAGCTATTTCCTCAATTTTTCCCTAAACATTTCTTTGACTATTTGCCAAAATAACTGTACAATAGTAAAAGTGGTATATTCAGACCTTTTAAGAACTGCTAAATACAAGGTCTGACCTGATACTGGTTCCAGAAAGCTGAAAATGCCATTATAATTCTCAGCAAGAGAGACAATTATGGAAATGAATGGATGGCTTTCCTGACCTGGTTCATTTTAACAGTCTAAGAAGTTTCCTCCATCCAAATACATAATCAGGATAGATATACTTCACAGACATCATAACTCTAATATTTGTTCCCTGATTTCTGGCATAACGAATGTTGCCAGAAGTTAAGAGAAAAACAGTATAAGAAATGTGTCTGTGATGGCTGTGTCTAGATGCCCCCCCAAAGCCTTATGTGGTCGTAGGTGGGGCTTTTGAGGGTGGACAGATCTAGAATGTGTGACACTGGGATTAACAGTGTGATGCCCAAGCTTGGGCCCAAGCTGGGTGTGAGTGCTCTCTAACTTAAAGGCAGGTGGCCTGAATGGAATATGAAAGACAGAAAGAAGGCTTGTGCTTTCACTTGCAATTTTACTTGTTACTTGGCCTGCAACTGCTGCTGCTGTTTCCCTGGTTTGCTGCCTTCTCCCTCTTCTGCTTTGCCATGGACCGTTTCTCTGCAGTACCCCCTGCCATGCCACTCTGCCTTGGAGACAGCTGACTGTGGACTGAAACCCCTACAAACTATGACCCAAAAAAAACCTTCCCTTCTTTAATTTTTAGTATTGAGAATTTTGTCCCAGCAACAAGCAAAATAACCAAGATGATGTCATAGCCTCTTTCACATCCCAGAGACACAACACCCAACACCCACAACTTAAAGGAGCTGACATTTATTTGGGTTCCCCCTTTCTTTCTCCTCCTCCTCCTACCCCTCTCCTCCTCTTCCTCCTCTTCCTTTTGTAGTTGACTGACTCCAGGGCAGAAAGGCTGTGGTGGAAAAGCCTAGTGGAGCAAAGCTGTTCACATCAGAGTAGATAAAGGCACTAGGCACAATAATACGCCCACTCAGTTCACTCCGCCAATAACCTACCTCCCATAATGCCCACTCCTACCAGCATATTCAATTACTATACTTATCGATGTATAAATCCATCAAGGCGTAGAGCATCCCCATGAACCAATAACAAATACCAATATATATGACAATTTTGGAAAACATTTAAAATCTGAATCATAACCAAATATTACAAAATTTGTAACTGCAAATTACAAAAATTGAACAACTATTAAAACTGAATAATGTAGAGATCTCACTGTACCTCAAAGGAAAAATGAATTATCGCAGACAACAAAAAGTTCTTATAATCACTTGATTACTCCAGTTATTCTGGGTGGGGTTACTATTTTTACAGAGCACAGAAACATACCTTCTGGCACTTTGTTTGTTGTTACTGATCTGACAAATTTGTTCTTGATCACATTGGTAAGGAAGGTAAGAGCAATACACCTGTTCATGGCAGCAACACGACATCCATTTACTTGTTTGCTACAGGGCCTTGTTAATACTCTTGCTTTCTGTCATAATAACATCTGTAAGCATTTTGAAATTTCACAGAACAAGATGCTGTTCCACTATGTGATAAATCATACTAATAGGACATGGTGAACCTGAAGTAGTGATAGCCTGGGTAACCCAAGATATATCAGAAAAAGGAGATAAGCCCCATGAAGATTCAGGAATGTACACTTTAATATATTTAGCACATCCTCATCTAAAGAGCTCCTGATTATCCTAAGAGGATACATTTTTGTCCCTCACATTACCTACCATGAAGAAAGATGCCTCTTTATAAGGTTTTGTGGATTTTGGAAGTAGTATATACCACTTTGGGAAATACAGCTATAATTAGTTATGAAATGGTATTGGAGCCTTCCAATTTAAGGAAACTGGAGAAAGTGAGAATTCTGTAATTTTAGGCTGCATTAAAAGTTGTTTGGCTACAGCAGCAAATTATTTCACCTTAGCATATCTGGCTAGGGATATTTCCAGTAAATGCCTAGCATAGAAGTCAAAATGAATTCCTATGCTGCTGGAGTAAGATTATGCATTCCGGGTCATGGGACTAGTCTGTGTTTAAAAACTGCTCCCGATGCGCTACTGTGCTCTGCAGGACATGTATCGCCTGCTCTGGCTACCAGTTCTACTGCATCGTAGGAAAGGCAGACACCATCATACTTGTGGTATTTTGGGGATTGCTTCCATGTAATTCACAAACAAGATTCTATTTCATGATGAAATAGCTCAGAACCCCATGTTGTTTACCCATTGTATCATTTCTGTCTTCAATTAATTGCTATGAATTTCTGGGAGACTTGCAACAGCTAGCTACCATAGAAAGAAAAGTGTCAGCCTTGTGCAGTGATACCGATGCTTAGCTCAAGTGGACTATTAACACATATTAACCCTACTCAGGGAAAAATGATAAATGAGTATGATGAAGAGAAATCCTCCAAGTCGGTAGAACTGTATGAAATGCCCTTGGTTCTCTGCTCTTGGTTTAGATAAGAATTAACAAATGGTATAGAGGGTTACTCAGAATCATGGAAAGAATGGCAGCCAAAGGCTAGAGACAAGAAAGCCTGCAGAGGAGATATGCGGATTCACTTCTTCAGTTAACACAAAACATACACATTTTTGTAACTTAAGCCAGGCATGGTGGTGCACGCCTGTAATCCCAGCACTCGTGAGGCTGAGGCAGGAGGATCACTGTGAGTTTGAGACCAACCTGAGCTACATAGTGAGTTCCAGATCAGTCTCAACTACAGAGTGAGACCCTGTCACACACACACACACACACACACACACACAAATTGTAACTTAGATTATTGCCCTTAAGAGAATATATACTGCATAAAAATCCTTGAACTGAGATGACAGTATGATTCATCTTGTAGAATTCAGGAATCCTTGCTTCTTGACCATCTCAGTGACAATGCAATGGACTCATGAGTACAGTAATCACTGTGATACTTTACACATACCCAGTAACATGTTTGTGCTTTCTCAAAGACCGATAAAGCTATTACTGTTGCTGAATATTCACCCTTACAGCAGCAACAACCAACAAGGGCTATCTAAGCATCCAGCCATGTGGTAGTAGGTTCATGTATTAAATGCCGTTATTATTAAATCCCATGTATTAAATCAAAGAAATGGCTGGCAGTAATTTTCTGTACCCAGTCTCGCATCTACTATAAGTATAGTATGTTTTATCCTCCATTCCCAGATTTCAATTATAGAATTAAACTTCAGAGAACTTGCAAAATTTCAGTTTTTAGAAGTTCAGTTCCATTATCCTCTTTAGTAGGTGCATTGAACCCAAAATAAATCCTTCTGCTATTTTTTTTTATTTTTTATAACCCTGTTTATTTTCAAAAGGAAGATACACTGATATTTTAAAAAATTAATTCATAGTGGTTATGCAGAGTAATGGCTTATATTTTGGCATATTTGTACACACATATAACATAGTTTAATAATTTCCACCACTCCATTATTTATTCCATTCTTCAGTATTTGGATATTCTTTAAACACATTTATACTCCCACTTGAAGACCATTGAATTGTACCTGTAGAGTCATTTAAGTATTCTCAAGTATTTGAGAATTTAGCAGTTCTGTTCCTGAATAAATGGAGAATTATCATTTTTTAAGTAATTATTGAATCCATGGGGAAAATTATCTGTCAGTCCATATAAAGTACTCATTATATAAGAATACTATAACTATAAACCATACCTGAAAATACCATGAGATAATATATTTTGTTGAATTTTTTCTGGTTAGGTGATACAGTAGCTAATTTGACTGAAAAGTTTACTGACCAAGTGGTTAAATTGAGCTAATTATATTCACATTACATTAGTTTAACCCACTGATGAGTTCTCCATTTGATGTTATAACCTCACATTGTGTTAGATATGGGCAAGGCCCATTTGACACTGTATGATAGAGAAGCAACTTACTTAAAAAAATGAATGTTTTTTATCAGAATTTTCCATAACCTAGCCACATAGTTGGATAGAAAATTCAAAGCACCAAGCATTATAAGGCTAGATAGATGTGTGTTTATCGATTTTTGTTGTATAATAAGGATGTGACATTTTTTACTTTCCCAAATCATAATGCTTGGGTGATCTGCACATTCACTATTATAACAGATATAGCCAGATCCAGATACTTGTGTTGGACCATAATTGGAATTCTTCCTGCAAGGCTTATTTATTAGCAAAAACTATAGCAGCTACATTAACTTGGTCCGGTAAGGGAGCCACTAATAGCATATTCCACTGGGCACTTGAATTGTGGTTAGTGTTAAATGAAATCTTCTGCAAAGTCAAAATGCACACTGGATTTTTAAAAACCTAATGTAAAAGAAGAAATTGAAAACTTTGTATTAAAATTTTTTTAAATTAAAATGTTAAAACATTTTAAATTTGACTATATAATGGATAATATGATCGAACAAAATTAAAATTAATTTTATCAGATTCTTCACAAATTTTAATGTGACTAAGAGAATATTTAAAATTACATAGTAGTCCACATTATATTTTATTGGTTACACTAGTAGAGGTCTAGCAAATCTTGAAAAGTCATTCATTCAATAATGCTATTACATGTCCGCAGTCTCATTTTGTGATAGTGCTGCATCTTTAAAAACATCTCTTCTACTGTTCCTCAGGAGCAGAACCACACAGATCCACAAGGCTATTATTAGTTCAGAAGAGATTGCTGGTGTTTCATCACTTTTCCTTTTGCCAACACACACTTGGAGAACCCAGGACTTAATTATTATTTGTATAAAGTTTGCTATAGGAAATAAATAAAATTTAGTAACATTTCAAACCAAAATATTCCTCTGATCAGGCTCTCCTGACTGACCAGTGTGAGGCTTTTAATCTTTATTTTTAATAACAGTTCTTGCTCTTCATAAACAAGCTGACACTTGTTCTCTTTCTTCATTTCCCAAGGCAAGATAATCACAAGCAGAACTTAATTCTTTTTCCTCTATGAAGACAAGTTGAATGTGATTGAAAAAAATAATTAGTACAGAACTGCCTATACTTTCAGCACTAACTAGAGATGAATTTTGTTTTTAATTATCATCTATAAATTCTGAATGAGGGCTTCAGAGACAAGAGGTCCTCTGTAACCTTGGCTGTAGCCATGCACATACACAGCAATGAATCAGAATATTTTGTATGTGGCTGTGACTTCTACACTACCAAGATATTTTGGAGAGAAGAAAATAAATGCAATAAAACCTAACTTTTCAGTGTCCTCTTTTACATGTAGGTGCAGCAAATCCTAGTTGGGCATGTTTTACTTTCCTTCTTGCAAACCATCAAAATTACAGTAGTTATCTCATCTATGTTTTTGTGGTGTGCGTGTGTGTGTGTGTGTGTGTGTGTGAGATTTCAATTACCTATAGTTAACCATGGCCCAAAAACTATTAAATAGAAAATGCTGGAAATATAAAATCAAATTTAAGTAACTTTAACTAGAATATGTTGTCATAATTGTTTTATTGTATTATTAGTTGCTGTTATTTCCTTACTGTGCCAAATTTAAAAATTTTAAATGTTATATCAGGATGGGTGTATTAGTCAACTTTATTGTAGCTAGGACACAGAACCTAACACCCACAGATTAAAGAAGGAGAAGTTTAATGTGACTTATGTTTTCAAAGAATTCAGTCCATTGTTGACTGACTCTAACGGAAAAACATAATGATAAAACTGGGTGAGACTCTGTGGTTGCCTGATATATAGTCAAGAAATGTTTCAGAAAGTTAAGAAATTGAGCAAAATATACACAGGTTATTTAATGAGTGTTTCACAGATATTCAGTGCAGCAGATTCACCTAGAATGCTTCTGAAAAGAAAGATACCTGGGCTAAGAATTTCTAATTCAGTAGTTCTGAAACAAACACAAAGATGTAGATTATTCACAATCTCCACCCAGTGCAGGGATGCTGGCTGATTGACTGCATTTTAGGAATTACCTATGTGGCCAGCCGGTCAGTCGAGTGTACCATCTTGTCTCTGTGTAAATGTTTTTATTTATGTAGTCAAGATGTAAGACAGACAATGAGAAAGGGAAAAAGTTTTTCATTTCTCAAGACTTCAGAAAATTTTTACTGAAAATTTAGTTCAGAAAAGTTTGCATCACCAGGGAGCTTCTTGGGCAGCTTATTTGACAAGACTCAAGAGTCCTCCATGTAGGAAGTAACACGAGGGAGATGAATGCCTGTCTGTGTCACTCGGAGTGCTTGCTGTCTCTCCTCTCGATGATGTGACACTTGTCGCACTCCTCTCCTGCAATTTCAGGGCTGCTATTAGGATAATGTGGATTATACTTCGGCAAGCCCCTATCTAGATGTTACATTCAAGTATGTCACTAACAGGAAATGGAATCCGCTGTAAGAAATGATGGGGATGCTGGCCAGAGTCTGTTGAAAATAGATACCTGCCTTCACCAGACACAAAGAAAGATAACCACGAATGTAGATTAACTCTGCCACACACACAAATTCTTGATTCTGTCAGGTTCATTAGAGACAGTGAATTCGAAGAGATCTGAAGCCAAACTGATTATGAATATTTACCTTACATTGAATTCCATGGTGTCTGTGAATAGTTACCTTTGTGCTGTGTTAAAGACTTCGGGAGGAGCAATCGAGAAACCATTCTCCTGAATGTTACTTTGGAGAATGGAGTCAAAGATTTCAAACACAAAGTCTGGGTGGCTTCATTATTATCATCAAAATGTACACACTCACATTCATTTGTCAAGATGGCGGCTGTATACAAAATGGTTACATCCATATCCATGCTCTTGAGGGTTTTTAAGTCAACAAAGATAAGCACCAAACTATAAATAATAACCTTATGAAACAGCTTAAAATAATAACTTTTTACAGGGTCTAAATGAAGAACAGGTATTTTTATAAAGCAGTGAGTTACAAGGATCAATTTTTTGATTAACCTGAATTTGAAATTTTGATTACTTTCTAATACCCAGCACTGTTTGCCATCCCACAGACTGTTCCAGGCTTTTCAACCTTCTCATTTTAGGGGGAAGGACTGAAGAAAAGATGGGGCATATTTAGAAAAGTTTGAGAGCCCAAGCTTTGGTGATATTACATAGATATGATTCAACACCTTTTGGGCCAGGAAATTGTTTGGCATCTTCTGAAATTTTACCTGAAAGAAAGCCTGACCAGAATAGGATGAATTATATTAGAGTTCTGTGGGGTTCCAGTCAGAGAAGACACATGAATGTTAATACCTACTGGACTCCAAATCTAGTTAGGTTCCCCCTTGAAGTTCATATTGCCACCTGCTGCTGTCTTACCCGATCCCTGCCCTACTGGAATGACACAACCAGATAATCTCATTTTACTAAAGCTGATTTAGTAGTCCTCAACTACTTTAGGCCTGAAGCGAAGACGTTAAGTGGACCTTCTGGGCATCCACCATTTCAAAGTGGGTGCCAGCCTACAGACTGACAGCTATCTAATACAATCTAACAGGAGGGATAATGTAGCTGCTTTCTTCTGTGATGTAGAAAACTCAAATCATACTCCATGCCATTACTTTTGGGTGAGCCTGATTACTTCTCCGCCAGGTGTTTTTACAGCCATGGCCTACTTCTACCTTCATCAATGACTCAGGATCCACTTAGACTAAGACAGATGAATTGCCTATTTAATCCCCAGTGGATCCGAGCCTATGACTTCCAGGCTTTGTAGCTGTGAAGTAGAACCTGCACATCACAATTATCACTGCTTCTGCTATATCTGCTGCTTATTCTTCCTTCTCCTCCACTTTCATCTTCCTTTTCCTTTTTCATTCTTTTCTTAGTTTCTGCCCTAATCATTTATTCTCGTGTATATGTTGTACATGCTGATTAGGCAAGTACAGTTTGTTTGTACAGCTTAGTGTTTTACCAGACCTGCAACTGGCTGCACATAGATCAAATTGCATAGGATTGGTTCTTAGGAAATAGTGTTGTACCAGATCATGTGGCTTCTTCCTCTGGTTAAGATATCCTTTAATATCTGTGTACAAAATGGTGGGTTCTATCCAGAAATGTATCCTACCTTTTTGGAAGTCATTCCTTGAACAGAAAGACTAAATTGATTTTCTTCGTAAATGTATGTATAAAATTCTTATGCAAACTCTTAAAATAAATTATGTGGAGAAAGGTAAACTTTATACTTAGAGGATATTTCAGCGTCTCCCTTTCTTAAGTCTTATTATTACAAAGTAAGGAAAGAAAAGGTTCTGAGAGACTTATCACCGAAGAAGTGATAATAGGTGTCCAGACTAATTGGCTGAGTTGTCTTTCCCAGGCCAGATCAATCTTGACTAATCTGCATAACAACAGAAATTGGGTAACTTAAATTTTCAAGACAAAGATAATCAGAAAATCTTAGACAGAAAAGGGTCCAATAATATAAGGGTCTTTATAATTAGAATTTGTAATTGTTTGTCCCCCAAGCCTGTGGATATGGCTGACATTAGAGATAATCAGCTAAAACTACTAAGGTCAAGTTTCTCAGGTCTTATTATTAAGAATATTCAGTGCATTTATTAATGATGCAAGTGTTTTTTAGATCAAGGAAAGGCTTTCTTAATGTGATAGAAAATTCCGTTTCTTCTATCACTGCCTTTTTTTCTTGAAACACTAGAGTTATTAAGTGCAACATCTACATGGAACAGGTTGTTTGCTTTTCTTACAACTTTAGCAGAAAGATATTTTTATGAATTAGTAATGTGTTTGACCTTGAGAAGCTGATCCAAATATCTGTTTCTTCAGTCCTTTACTTTGATGCTTCAGTGGTTTATTTCATAGCTGAATTTTACAAGCCCCTTAGCAAATTGGTTTTGCAATGGTGTTTTTCTTTGTATCTGATATATTACTTGGATGCTGACAAACCTGCTGGAAAAGAAAAAGTGAAGGTCTGAGTAACCAGTGGCCTCTATGATCATTACAGATGCCCAGTGGGTATTGCAGAGTCCTTTAATTGGAAACAAATTATGTAAATCAAATTAAATGTGATGAAATTTACCACAGTATCTCTAAAGAAGGAAGAACAAGAAACATCAGCATAGCGGAAAGTTAACTTAGAAGACATTACAAGATGTTCCTGGGTTTGTAGCTTCTTGTTCTTTGTCCAGGAAATTTACTTTCTAGACAATTACCTCTAAGGGAAACACCCAGGACTGGAGGGAACAATTTAACAGAATCTTACTGTGACTGAGTCAGCACTTCTAGCTATTAAATAACAGGTGGCAGCCTGTGATTTATATGTGTAAGTTTCACTGTGCAGTCATCCTGTGGATGCCCTGGCCCTCAGGAAAGAAAAGAAAAGACTGTACATTGATTACTATAAAATGAAAGCATCTTGTTTCTTAGTCCTAATGTGCTTACCTATTAAACTGCAAAAAATGTAATCCATGAGCCAAGGTTGGCAATCACTAGTATACATTCACTTTACAAACACATAACATTCTCCAGCCCTACACACTTTTCATTTACATGCATCACACACTCACAGTGAAAGGATAACTCAGGATCTCTGTTCCCATAAGAAGTGCTTGGCCCTAAGTGAGGTTTATGGTGGGTCACAAGGAGTCAGGATCAAAGGTTCATGATGAATATACAAGTCCCAAAGCTTTATTCAGACAATCAGTATGTCTGCCTAGATTTAATTTTTTTAATGTTTGAAGACATTGACATAGGAAAAGATCTTATGAACAAAACCTCAGTTGCCTGTGAGCTAGCACAATCAAAAAGTGGGATGTCTTCTTATTAAAAAGCTTCTGCACAGCAAAAGAAACCACCAACAGTGTGAAGAGACAACCCACAATAAGGGAAAATATTTTCACCAGCTGTTCTTCAGACAAACAGCTACTATTTAAAATATATAAAGAATTTTGAAAAATCGGACCTCTCAAATTTAAAGACCCAATCCAAAAATGGGCATCTGAAATGAACAGACATTTCTCAAAGAAGTAGATATAGCAAATGCATGTATGCAAAAATGTTCAACATCACTGGTCATTCAAGAAATGCAAATGAAAACAACGCTGAGATTCCACCTCACTCTAGAAAGACTGGCTGCTATCACAAAATCAACTAATAATAAATGCTGGCAGTGCTGTGGGGAAAGAGGAGCCCTGCTCCACTGCTGGTGAGAGTGCAGAATGGTGTAACCACTGTGGAAAGCAGTATGGAGATACTTCAAAGAACTAGGATTGGAAGTCCCATTTGACCCAGCTATCCCTCTGCTGGGTATCTTCCCTAAACAATTAAAAGAATCATACCACAGTGATATATATATGCATCCATGTTCATAGCAGCACAATTTGTAACAGCTAAAATTTGGAAGCAGCCCAAATTCCCATCAATGGGAGACTGGATAAAGAAAATGTGTGTTTTCAAAAAATGGAATACTACTCAGCCATGGAAAATAAGAAATGAGAGACATTTATAGCTAAATGGATGCATATTGAGGCAATACTTTTTAAGTGTTATAGGACACTCATGCAAATACAGAATAGTTTCTCTAGTGTGAGAAACTGAAAATATAAATAAGGACTAAGGACTAACAGATAATGTGAAATCAGAAGAAAAGGGACAAAGAGAAAGGGGAAATGTGAGGGATGTGGGAAAGGAAAGTAGGGAATGGAATTAATATGAGCAAAAGGAAAAACAATAGAAACAAATTCTTTGTAGATAGGGAGGGAGGACAAAGGAATGAGTAAAAAAGAAGAACCAAGATGAATTATGTAAAAGTGCAAATTTCCAACAGCGACTGTCATTATATTGTATACATTAAATGTACAGATAAAATTTATTAGAAAACATTAACTTTCACTGCTACTCCCCCCGTCTCCGGAACACCAGTTTTTGTGGAATATTTTCAGTTCCCCAGTGCTTTGGATAGTCTAAATAGATGGTAGAAGTACTAAATTACTAGTCAATCTTATCTATCCAGGGAGCATTTGAAATCGTATGAGAATGTTTTTGCTTATTAGAGAAACACTAGAATTTGTACAGAGAATGTCAAGAGCGCAGTTCAGCACAATGAGGAATTGCTCAGTCCAAACGCTTTGAGCGCTACTGTTAAAATGTTTGAAGAACCACCCCCATGGGAAAAGAAACAGTTTTTTCCAGACCATCTTCTCACTAAACGGGCTCTACCCCACTGTGCCAGTTTAAGGATCCATACTACTCTGTAGCTAGAACTTCATATTGTCCTGGGGCAAAGTAAATATGATGAACCCAGTTACTTAGAAGACACCTTAGAAATTGCATTGGACATAAGATGTTCTCCATGCTGCAGAATTCAAGAAATACCCCAACTAAACTTAGATTTGAGAATACCTATAGAACATTCAAATGTACAGCATCCCAACATTCCCTTCTTCCATCCCATTCTGCCTCTCTCAGTAGGACTTGGCAAAGACGAGGAATGATGAGGGACCATTAGGAGGAAAGCTTGCAATCATCACTGGTTGCCTTGAGAAGCTAAATCTTCCTTTGAAACTTATTCTTCCTTTTTGTAGTTAGCTCTTGGGTACTGGGTGGTCAGTAAGATCCATTCATAAATACTAAGTTTTAGAATGTCATATTTCACAAATGCTTTGTTGTTCACAGTCGTAATACCACGATATATTCAGTCCTAACAAGGGAATGATCAAAGGAGGGCAGATTTGAACTTTGCTGTTTGAATTAATCATTTGTTTTATTTAATATGCAGTCTAGGTAAAGTATTAACATTTAAATCAACATTCACTAAGGCTCCCAGGTCTAGCAAGTTTGGACCCTCTGTCTTGCTCCTTCCATTGTGCTGCTATTTGTCCTTTAGCAACAACTTACTGGCTTTGGATTAGTCAGCTCTTAACATTTTTCCTTTACCTATATTTCAAGAGACCTGCATCAGAAATTTCAAATGAAATTGAGCAAGAAACCAAAAGTATAGATTTCTGTCTGTAAGTAGACAAATAGTGTCTCTTGTTTGATCCAAGTTATATCTGTTTACTCAGTATTTTTAAGGAACCTTGAGTCCAGAACAATGGCTGTATGGCTTCTTTACAGTCCACGTTCTTTTAATTTTACAAATCGTGGCGATTTGTTTCTGCTTTAAATAGCAAACTGGCACAGTACTGAATCCTTGAAAACTTCCCTGCTGTTTTCATGTTCTTCATGTCTCAAAATTGTAAATGAGTACGGTCCATCAAAAGTAAGTTCAGTTCATCCTGAAATTCAATTCATCCAAAACTACACATCACCTCAATTTCCTCTTCTTAAACTAATGAGTTCAAGAAAGTGATAGATTAGTCATTGATTTATTTTGGTTTTACAAGGGACTCACAGGATGGGAAAATATATTTTAATTTTTTTTATTTATGGTTTTCTCATCAAATAGAAATATTCACCTTTAAATGCATCAATATCTTGTTTGATGCTATTAGATTAATGATGAACTCAGTGCCATCTGGACTCTTTCTCCATAGCCCTGTTCCTCCTGGCATCATTGCAATCCTTGTTAGAAAAGGTATTTAACCAAAATAACTTTTGCAGGTGATATGTGGGATATAAATGATGGATATATGAACCTAACATGCTTCTGCGCTTGTTATCTTAAAAGTGAACTAATGTACTTAATGAAACTCTTCCATTGTTTTCTGATGGCGGTTCATACTGAGACATTTGGGTCTCTCAAAGATGTACTGAAAGGAGAAATTACCCTTGTATTCTGGACTTCCCCTTGCTTTTAACTCCATTTTGGTTTTGTTCTTATTTGAAATTTTTAGTGCTTCAAAAATTATACTTGGGGTCCCAAGTGTGATTCCCCAGTACCAAAAACATTATATTTGGGGCCCTCCAGATATGAATTATAATTTTGTTTATTATCTGTAAATATTAAAATAGACTATACTGGAGTAAAGAATCCCAGTTCTTAAAAGGGGTGCGCACACACACACACACAAATATTTCTCAATCTACTATATGTGCAAAATGAACCATCTTTGCTTGATGCAAGGTATAGATCGAGGATGACATAGGATTCACATTAAATTGAGTTCTAACACCTGAGTAGGGAGAATAGAGCACTGCAGTATTTCACATGGCCAATTAATGCGGCTTCTTGAGTGAAAAGGGGATATAGGAACTTTCAGCACTTCTCATATTTTAGTGGCCAAAGTAAGACCATCTCACTTCAAAAGAAACAAACGGGGAAGTGCAATGCTATAGGAACTAAGAAATAAAATAAGAATGGCTGACAAGAATCTTCATGACTAAGGGGTCTCATTGAGAAGTCCGCCTGCCAAATCTGACTTTCCATAGATCCATGCCTCCAAACACTCATTGGTAACAGTTACATGGTTTCTGACTCTGCTGACTTCTATTTTAAAAGAAGGATGGTAGACAAGGATGCTACAAATTACAAAGCTTGTTTATTAACACTCATTTACTTAACCAGTACAAATTTTAAGCCTCTTAGCTCCATCAAGAGTAAGTGTTGAATTCTGATATCACTATGAGGTCAATTTTTCATTAGTTCCCACCCATAGGCTTGTGGTGAGAAGAAAATATTTTTATAATTCCATGGAAGACACTGTGGTAGATAGAAGAAATATTTGGTCATTTCATGTTCTCTTTCTATCCGTCTCTGATCCCAAGATTAGCAACGTCTTCCTCATCCCTCACACCTGCAGGTCCAAACTCAGTCAGCACCAGTTATACTTACATCATCTATAGTCAGTGCATCTCCCTAGCTAGTGACATCTTCCCTGTTACCCAAGTTGTCTCCTCTCAGCTATTTCAACATAGTGCCACTTCTTTTCTGTGCTAAATACAGCTTGTCTTAGGAAAAAGAAACTAATTGTTGCAACTCCCATATGGAAGCTGCACAGATTGTTAGAAACTATTCTGTCCTGCTCCAGGCTACAAGTGCTTCACTGGGTCTTACATGTTTGTTTGACAATCTCACAGCAGTAATCACTGTGGGAAGAGGAGGAAAGTGAAATAACAAGGAGACTGGATGTCAAGCTCTTGTTCTATATAAGCTCTCCTAATAAGAATATTTATTGTCTGATGTTGAAGACTAAAAATGTGTCTGACCCACACCTCTGACAGCCTTGCAACATGGGCCTCTCTTCCAATTACTGTGTCTCATCAGTTACTTCGCAGAAAGTCACTTTCTAATCATCTGAGGCTTGTGTCTCAGCAGTCACCTGTGGAGCATTGCCATGGCCTTTACTCTATTCCTTCTTTCCAGGTAGCCCTGATCCAATGCATCCTACTGACAAAAATTAACTTGCTCAAACACCTCTGACAGAGTAATTACTGAGTTGTTAATTTTACTTTATTCTGCTTGAAATAGATGATGGGAATTAATTATGTGTGGATCTGACCCTCAGACCAATAAGCTTTCTGTTCTGAGTCCGGGCTGTTGGATCAGCAGTGATTTCTGTGTGAAGAAGGGATAGCAGGAGAAGATGGGATAATTTAGAGCCCCTATCGCCACATCCAGGCTTTGGTAGGAATAACTAATTGAGAAAGATTACTACTTAGGAGGGAGGAAGCAGAACTGGTTCACAGTGAAGCAGACATTTCAGCAAGTGACTTTCCCAGAGTGATATGAAGCTGTTTCTCACCCCTACACAGTGCCCCAAATGGGAAAAGGATTCAAAACAGAACAACAAATCTCCAAACAAAGCATGATGTAGCCATCGAGAAGCAGCAATCTTTATATATAAAACAAGGATACAGTCAAAACATTTTATATGCATGTATGAAAATGTCTTAATTAATCCCATCATTTTGCATAATTAATATGTGCTAATAGTTACAGTAAAAAGGTTGAAGTAGCAGACTACTTTAAAAGGACCATACAGATTTGAATAAGTGTATTATTTGCAGTGTATCTTTAAAGAGTGGTAGGTACCTCTCTACTTAAAGAGTAAAGCTATCTTACACTTCAGGTTTTTTTGCAAGAATCTTGAAAAGGGAGCTGTTTCCTTTTACCACTTTCCAAAAATATAAATATGACTATTTATTACCACCTCTGGATGATTAGGCTAAATCTAATTTATCTAACTTGAGTCATTAAATTTTGTGGTATTTTCCTGATTTGAATGATGCACTTTAAAGTCAAAGCCACTGGTTACCACTCTCCGCATTATGTTCTCTGGCTGACAGATCTTTACAGGTTCTGATTACTTTCCATATTAAATCTAAACCACACAGGAGAGAGCTCAGATAACTCTGTGGCTGCTACAAGCTATAAGCTTCCTTATCTGAACTTCCAAAGCTTATTTCTCCCTCCATGCAAATACTCATGCTCTGTTCTTGTCTGCTTCATGTATCTGCTTTATTGGCTGCTACAAGCTATAAGCTTCCTTATCTGAACTTCCAAAGCTTATTTCTCCCTCCATGCAAAATACTCATGCTCTGTTCTTGTCTGCTTCATGTATCTGCTTTAGCCAATGGGCCACGATTTGATCATTCCTGGAACATGAAAAGTACACGCAACTCTACTGTTTAAAATGAAATCACTTTATCTATGTAGTCTACAATTTATTTGTAACATTTCATTACAGTTAGCATCCTTAATAAGATTAAGAACTATTCCATCAAAGAAACAGACCCGAGGATCAGTGGAATAGATTAGAAGATGCAGAAACAACTTCAGACATACTCAGGTACCTCATCTTTGACAAAGGAGCCGATCATCTCACTGGACAAATGGTGTTGGAAAAAGTCGATCTCAACCTGCCAAAGATTAAAACTAGACCCCTATCTCTCACCATGCACTAAACTAAAATTCAAGTGGATTAAAAATCTAAATATTAAAACAGAAACTATAAACACGCTGGAAGATAAGTTAGGTAGAAGTCTTGAAGATATTGGCATAGGAAAAGACTTTATGAACAAATCCTTAGCCATGGGAACTTTATCTGAACTTCCAAAGCTTATTTCTCCCTCCATGCAAAATACTCATGCTCTGTTCTTGTCTGCTTCATGTATCTGCTTTAGCCAATGGGCCACGATTTGATCATTCCTGGAACATGAAAAGTACACGCAACTCTACTGTTTAAAATGAAATCACTTTATCTATGTAGTCTACAATTTATTTGTAACATTTCATTACAGTTAGCATCCTTAATAAGATTAAGAACTATTCCATCAAAGAAACAGACCCGAGGATCAGTGGAATAGATTAGAAGATGCAGAAACAACTTCAGACATACTCAGGTACCTCATCTTTGACAAAGGAGCCGATCATCTCACTGGACAAATGGTGTTGGAAAAAGTCGATCTCAACCTGCCAAAGATTAAAACTAGACCCCTATCTCTCACCATGCACTAAACTAAAATTCAAGTGGATTAAAAATCTAAATATTAAAACAGAAACAATAAACATGCTGGAAGATAAGTTAGGTAGAAGTCTTGAAGATATTGGCATAGGAAAAGACTTTATGAACAAATCCTTAGCAGCATGGGAACTAGCACAAAGAATCAACAGTTGGTATCTCATCTTTTTTAACAAGCTTCTGTACTGCAAGAGAAACCACCAACAGAGCTAAGAGACAACCTACAATGTGGAAACAAATTTTTACCAGCTGTTCCTCAGACAAAGGCCTGCTATCTAGAATATATAAAGAACTAAAAAGAACCAGACCCCCCAAATATAAAGACTCAATTCAAAAATGGGCATCTGAAATTAACAGGAATTTCTCAGACAAAGAAGTAAAAGCAGCAAATAAACATACAAAAAAATGTCAACATCATTATTTATTTGAGAGATGTAGATGAAAACAACACTGAGATTCCACCTCACCCCAGAAAGAATGGCTGTTATCAAGAAATCAACCAATAACAAATGCTGGTGGGGTTGTGAGAAGAAAGGAACCCTTCCTCACTGTTCGTGGGAGTGCAGCCTGGTGCACCCACTGCAGAATCAGCATGGAGATAATCAAACAACTAAGGTTAGAAGTTTCATTTGACCCAGCTATTCCCCTGCTGGGTATCTTCCCAAAAGAATGAAAATAATCATACCACAGCAATACATGTGACCCCATATTTATAGAGGCACAGTTTGTAATAGCTAAAACTTAGAAACAGCCCAATTGCCCATTAACTCGAGACCAAATAAAGAATATGTGTTTTTTAAATAAAATGGAGTACTACTCAGCCATAAAGAATGAGAAATTACAGACATTTATAGCAAAGTGGGTAAATATTGAAGCATATTCTTAAGTGAAATTAATAAGAGGTGTTTAAATCCCAGATAGTTACTCTTGTATGAAAAACTAAAAAATAAATAAGGATCAAAATGCACAATTCATATTGTATAATAGAAAGAAAATTCTAAAACAGCAGGGGAAGTGGGAGGGGTAGGGGAAAGGTAAGAAGGCAAAAGAAAAAAATACGAAAAAAGTAAAAGTATTAATATAATATCTTGTAAACAGAGAAGGGTGTAGGGAGTAAAGGGAGGGCTTGGAATGGGGAAAAACTAAGAACCAAAATATGTCATGTAAAGGCGCAAGATCCCAATGATGAATGTAACTTTATTGTATATCTAAAATGTGCCAATAAACTAAAAAATAAAAATAAAAAAGAATTCTGGGGCAAGAAACCTGTTCTGTATTTCTGTTACCTTTTTATTATGTAGCAAGAGGTTAAGCATAAAATACAGAATTTCTGAACAATTATATGTGAATGTTTCTCATAATAAATGTCTTGATCCAGCATCTTTCAGGGGCAGAGCACGTTGTACAGATAAATAACTGTAATAGCAGAGTTGTTAATGGTAAAGAAGTACAAAAGATGATGAATTGATTGTTTCATCCTCAGAACAGGGTTTAACTGATTTGGCAGATAGGAGACGTGGCCTGACTGTATGTGCCCTCCCTTCATTCTGCTTTGTTAACCCCAAGTGGGCATTTCCTGGGTGGGGAATTAAAAGGACCAAATATCCAAATCCCCTAAATTAAGACACAAAGCATCAGGTGCAAAGTTTGTACTTGTACTCAGTAACACCAATGTAAGTAATACATTTAAAGAAATAAAGTCTAGGTGATATGATCAGGGTACTATAGAAAAAAAGAGCAAAGGTGACTAAGATATATTATTAGGCATTTGTTTCATTTAGATAAAGACAAGAGGTAGAAAAATCACCTTTACTTGGAAAGGCTAAACCAGGGAATTGTTATTGTTCACTAATCCCATTTTGGTAAAGTAGGAAAATACTAAAAACCATTACTGCTTAGTAGACGAGGAGACTACTACTAGCTAGCAATGTCTTCAGCTTTATTAATCACCTTTCAACTACACCACAAAAAAGCAGAACCTGTAATCTCAGTGTTTCAAAAGACAGAATCATGGAAAAGATGAAGTCAGGAAACTTGTCCTAGTATTGATGCTTCAATTCAATTGTTATTAAAATGCAGAAAATAAAAATTAGTATTGCTTTAGTGTCTACTCTTACCATAGGGAGTACCATAGGAATTCTGTGGAAATGACTAATTCTCATAGGTCTCCTGTTTTCTGCTAACCTTTCTTGTTAAGAAAGGCACAAGACAAGAGAAGTCATTGATTGGGGAATTGAAGTTCCCCTATAAAAGATGAGTATGTCGACAGAAATACCATCAGTTTTCCGGCATGCAGGTCAAATATTCCTTAATCTCACTTCTGTCAAGGGATTGCCTGACCAATCTCGGACAGGGACAGCCAATATTACCTGCACTGGGAATCAGACCTGTTGAAAATATGAGGAAAAGGGACAAAAAGAAATAAAGAACAGCAGTGCCTCCTTCAGACACACAGAATTGTGTCTGGCTGTGTCTTAAATATCAAACAAAATATATTTTCGGTTTTACCGGCTGACATTTACCAGAGGGAAAAGATACATAAGTAATGAGGCGAAAGGGCATTATGAGCTGGGTGTGTATTTTCCCATTACATTAAGAAATGAGCCTAGCAAAATTGCACTTTGAAGGCAAAGTTAAAAATGAATCAAATGAGCACCCTTCACATTTGTCACAACACCCTTGAGAAATTACAGAATTTTTACTGTATACGTGTAGTTGTTCTTTTTTATGCTTGGCCCGAACAATAATACCTGCTTTTTTTCAGAGTATGAAACTACGTTATTTTAGGTTAATATTCAAACACTTAAATCTGTGTCTGTCTTCTCTCTGTTGTTTTTCTGTTATAACAGCTGCCATCATTATGAATTTCCTGACAATGGCTAGGAATAGTTTTGGTACAGTATATGGATCTATCATTTAATCTTTAAAAACATCATACACAATAATGGTTTTTGTCATTGTTTTACAGAGGTAAATTGGCAAGAGTGTGCAGTATGATGATCAAGTGATGGAGCTGCTTTGCTCTGAAATCACACACACACACACACACACACACACACACACACACACACACACAGAGGCTATAGTTTTGCCTTAAGCATGCAGAGTCTAATTCCTGAGTGTGCAGAATGTTTTGAACAATTTGGTTTTTGTTTTGCAGTTGAACAGTCAGCTGGTAACAAAGAAGGCATCCATAACCCACATTTTATCAGATTCTGATTCAATGTCTATTAATGCTCCCTGGTGATGAATGAAATTTTAATTTCCTTGTACAGTACATGCAACCAAAAGCACTGAATCTCCTTTTGGAAACTCCTTGCCCTGTGTTAGGTAGTGTGAGAATGAAACTGCTATTTACAGTTGAAAAGCACCTCTACAGTCTGGCAGGATTCCAAGAATTTAGACTTTGTTAATGTTTCTTCATATTAAAAGAAAACAGCAAAACCCTGCACCACCTGTATAAGGTGCTTAAAATGCCATTACCACCTGTAATTACATGGAGAATTCAATTACCACAGCTAAGGAATCAGATCGCTGCAGATTCTTTGCACATACTGACCATGTTGGCCATACAAATTATACCAGGTGAAGCACACTGGATGGGGGATTGTGTGCATCCTGGATAAAGCTCTGAAGAGCAATTAGGAGATCAAAAGTAATGTGTAAGAATATGAATAAATGAGATTCACTGGAGTAACGCTATTTTACATGTTTTAGTTTGACATTTCTTTAGCTTCAGGAAAATCGAAGAAAACTATCCCTAAATAAAAATTTCATATACCATACTTAAATAAATACAAAAATGTAATAGCATGATAGTTGAGATATATTGTAGTTTTTTATGTACACTGGGTAGAATTGCCTTATGTTGCAGAATAAAAACTGAGGATCCTCTGCACACACTGAGAGTTTTCTCAGAATAGGAGGGTTGTTCAGGCTTATCTGAGTGTTTGAATCAGTAAAACAGAGCCAAGCAAACCCCTTGTGACATTCATCATAGCGGCTATATGAGTTACACTAAATTATGATCCTTTTTTGTATAGATGGAAGAGTGATAAATGCAGATCTGTCTGCCAGCCTATTATACGCTCTGTAGCAGTGAAAGGAATGGAAAATGACAGGAATAAATAACATAATCTGATCAGTTAGTGGCACAGAAAGACTTCTCAGGCTCTGCTTTGTGTGACAATCTATGGTCTCCTGGGAGCTACCTTAGGAAGATGAACTGCTGAACACAGATGCGTTCAGTTGTATGAAGGACAAAAAGCATTAGTTTTTAGATGCTCATTAGGTGTCGTCTATACTGCTTGCCATAGGGTACAAATGGATACCAAATTCAAACTCCTTGATGCAAATTAAACCACCATGCCAGAAGGAATACAGGAGATAAGTTTCCTGGTTACATAACTTTTCAAAGACTAGATTTCGTAATTTAACTTCTTTCTAAAATATCTGCAAATATCCACAAGTAAACAGAAATCCAGCACATCTGCTGAATGTTTGCATAGACAATGCAGGAATACATGCATGGTGGAACATCATATGTCACGATAGATTTCTGGTCTGCCACAGGTAAGATTAGGATGTTTCAAAATTGAAATAAATGGTAAATGCTACAAAGTTACATTGTTCAATTTAAATCCTCATAAATTTCTTTTTTTGTGAAGAAAAACTTTATTGATGTAAAATTGTTACCCAAAAGCTGCACATGTTGCAAATGTCTGTCATTTGCTTAGTTTGGATGTAAGCATATAGTCTGGAAACCAGCACCATAGTCAAGGTTCAAGACATACCAATCTTATCTATAGGTTTTTATAAGTATATGTTTGACTGTCTTTTTGTATTCTTCACAGTGTCAAGCCCTGTGGAGACTGTCTTTAAAATTTTCAGCTTTGTTTTTCTGACGCAATTGTAACTTAACTCTCCTCTGACTTCAAATTCTTTTCGGCCTTCTTTAGTGCCTCCTGTATGCCTATCCCGCTTCTCTCAGAAACGTCCTTGGTCAATTTCATCTATCTCTGTTATTTACTCCATGCACTTAGCTTGGACTTATGGATATGTGTCTCCAGCTGAGTTTCTACTGACGCCAGAAAGAATATTTGCAACTATTGATTGAGCAAGTCTTCCTGACTTTCCAGAGTGCGAATTAAAATAAAGCAACATGAAACTGACTTTCTATCTGTTAGGGTTTGGATCTGAAATATCCACAAAAATCCTCACGTGTTGGGAAGATGGTTGGGTCATGGACACTGTTGTTGACTTGTGGTTAGGAGTTGGAGCCTGGCTGGAGGGGCGTCATTGGAGACATGACCTGGAAGCAGGTAATCTTGTCCCTGTCTCCTTTCTTTCTCAGCTTACTGACTGCCACGATGTGAGGCACTTTTCTTCCAACGTTATCCTCTGCCAGTCTGCTTTTGAGCACCCCCCCAAGTCTAAAACCAATGACTGAAATCTCTGAAACAATGAGCCAAGATAAACCTTTTCTGCTTTAAATTGTGTCAGGCATTTTGTCCCAGTGATGAGTAAAGTGACTGAGATCTTATCACCTCCATACTAGATCTCTTAGTCTAATTAAATGATGGGCATCTTTTGGAGGATTCAGTGACAATAAACAGCCCATCATGGCATCGGTGCCGTAGGTTCACCACCATGGGCTTGACTCTTGGCCTTTACAACACAGACTCCATCATGTGCCTCTCTCTGTTTGACTCAATCTAAGTTTCTGCACACTGTACTGCTTCTTTCTTTACATCCTATTGCTACTGCCTGCATCGAGGGCCCCAGGGTCTCCAAAGCAATCCTGTTGCCGTAATTTATTCTTCAACACACTGTATATCTGATCGAGTCACTTTCCTGCTTAAAACTTTTTAATGGCTCTTCGTCCTGTATAAGATAAAAGCTTATGCTCGAGTTGTGAGTATGGATCCTTCATTTCTCCTCAACCAGACTGTGCACTTCCTTTCTCATTCTGTAATCTATCTCTCTAAATACTGCATCCTATATTTTACTACCTACAGGCATGCTTCTCCTCCATTCTTGAAAATCTTTTCTTATTTTCTCCTATTTGACTGGCAAACTCAACTCTATTCATTTTTAACAAATGTCATTTCTATCTGAAATGTTTTTAATGCCCTTGTCAATCTAGATGTGTCTCTCTCTTTCCTGTAGGCATCAATTAAAGACTTTTTTCACTCTTTGGGGGTGTCATTTAGGAACACACTAAAACAATAGTTAAGGCATGAGTACTCTTCTTACCCAATTCATTATTTCCTAATCTACACATTGATAAATTAATACATGGTAGTTTTGGTTTTTAACTGTAGATTGCTAGTATATCATTTAGATAGTCAACCTGCCCTATGGCTTTGGATAGTTATATCTCCTAAATGAAAATTGTTTTTATATATTTTAGGTATGA
The DNA here is from genome assembly GCF_012274545.1 of Fukomys damarensis. Taxonomy (NCBI): domain Eukaryota; kingdom Metazoa; phylum Chordata; class Mammalia; order Rodentia; family Bathyergidae; genus Fukomys; species Fukomys damarensis. The sequence goes on along the minus strand of NW_022900941.1, from coordinate 21,488,690 downwards.
AAGGACAGAACACTAAATGTCAGAGGTTTTTTATTTATTTCCCATTTTCTGATTGTCTTCCTTTCAAAAGTATTTCTTAAATGTAGCTTCATATTATGACATGGTGCTTGAAAGTTTATCAACTGTAAGATAAGATCTAATTCACATGATAAGCAAAAAAAGATTTATATGATGATGAGAGAGAGAATTTCTGCACAAAGATGTATTTTAGTATGGGGCTAATATTATAAGGATACAATTTAAGATCTATTGGAGTTTGGAAAAAGAGGTCACCTATTGGGAGCTCAGGGCATTTTTTCATAGAAATACTAACCTTGATTGGTCCTTACTACTCCCATAGAGTTTCCTTGGGTGGAGGGTGATGGAAGGATTTGATGGGCAGAGTGACCATATGAGGGAAATAGAAAGAACATATCAAGTGTTTTAGTGAATATATAATAATATTCTCCTTAGCAGGTTTTTATAAACTAAGACAGAAGAACTCAAAGCCATGACAGATAAGAAAATCAACTTTGAGTGATTTCCATGGCCATGAAATTTTTTACACAGCAAAGTGACACTATAAACTTATCTTTTACAAACATAAATATGTTAGTTGTTTATGATATATTTCAGAGAATGTTAAAATCAATTAGAAATTATTACATTAATCTGAAGTAGAAAGTTAAAAATAGCTGTTTTAAGATTCCCTAGTTTAAAGATTAAATTATGTAGATATATAAAATTAGTTTTTCAAGTATTTATTTGTATAAGATTTAAGAAAGTAAAGTTCTGTCCTTGTCACTATCACAGAATAAAAATTAAATATGTGGTAGCTCTCCAAAGTTTACTTAAATCAAAATATACTCTGTCTATTGTATTCCTATAGATCTGCAAGCATTCTCTTTGGTAATCACCAGTTACCACAGGGTATCAGGCTTACAGTGGGAAAATTTTTATTACATGATAGTGGCTAAGACAAAATTTTCTGCAAGCAAAAGAGCCTGACAATAATTTTGCTTGTTTTGTTTCAACCATTTTTCTTTTAAGCAATTTTTTCACTGGTAAAGTATGTTTCTTGATATTTAGAGGTAATAAAACAATGACAGTATATTCTCAACAGTTTGGAGTTAAAGATCTCACTAGGTTCTAACTGACATTGGATAAGTCTGTTATCTCAATGTGTGGTATGGTTAAGGTTTCCAACAAATTTTAGCACCACAACCCTTCTCTCTAAATATTTTATCTTAGGCTAAGTGAGAAAATTTTAGCTCTTGATAAGCATATATAACATCTAGAAGAGAAACACATTTAAGTTTTGGTTCTTCCATTGGTGTAACCACTCTATTTTCAATTGAAAAATTAATGAGTGAAATGTATTTTCCTCAACCATATTTTTCCTCAAGATAGTCTTAAATTGAAAGAACATTGTTCATATAGTCAACATAAGCCATGACATATTTAAATTTCTCTTCCTGGATTTACTTGAAAGTTCAAAAATTAATGTTGTATTTCTCAAGAATAGAAACTTTACATTCCACAAGAGGATTAAAAGAGCAAATACCTGTGAAGTGCTTAGAATTGTCACTGGCACACAGAAAGCAAGGTAGAAGAATTTGCTGTTATCATTATTATTAATAAAAGCAAACAATTCATGTTCATTCACAGACTTAAGAAAAATCACCTGTTATATTCTGTTTACGCTGTTAAAATAGTGAAGAAATAAACTCTGGGTCAAATGCCAGAATGTAAAAGCCATTGTTAACAGACATGGTAAATTAGTCATATTCAAATTAAACTATCCGTGGCATAATTTGAGGATTTAAAGAGCAGATTTCCTGAGGTGAGATAAAAGTAAATGTAGGGTAACAGTCTCATTGACTTCATTGATAAAGGACAAGGGTAGCTAATCCAGAAAAAAGTACAGCTTTTATACTAGTGCTTATTCTGTGTCTCTTTCTGCCTTTGCTGTTAATGTTTAGTTTAATTTTATTTCAGTTCAATGAAAGAAAAGTTACTTCAGGTATCAGAAATACTAGTTGTCTCAGGTTTGTAGCATAATTCCTCAAAATTTCAGAGTCAATCACATTCTAACTGCATATGGACATAAGGCTTTAAAAATAGGTGGTCAAAATTAAGTGAGGTCTTTTAGTTGAGACCTAATCTAGTATAACAGACTACCTTATAAGAAAAGGTTAGGACACAGAATCACACCTTAAAATTCACATGGAAGCACAAGGACCCAAGTTCAATCACTGGTACCAAAAGATAAATAAATAAATAAAATAAATAAAAATAAAATTTACATGAAAACACAAGAAAAAGATGTTCAACACAAGAATCCCTGGCTACCTTATTTTTCACAAAGGGGAAAAATATTTTTACTGGAAGAAATATAGTCTCTGTAATAAATGGTCCTGGGAAAACTGGCTTTCCATAGGCTAAAGATTAAACCTAGACCTATATCTCTCACCATGCACTAACTATACACAATGAAGAAATTATATTGTCATTATTTGTAGATGACATGATATTCTATATAGAAGATAAGAAGAACACCAAAAATCTTCTAGACTTAATAACCAAATTCAGTAGAGTAGCTTAGATGCAAAGTCAACACACAAAAATCAATAACCTTCCTGTACACAAACAACAGATGCAATGAGAGAGGAACTGGAGAAACAGCTCCTTTCACAACAGCATCCAAAAAAACAAAAGAAAAAAGAAAGAAAGAAAAAAGAAAAGAAATACCTAGGAATCAACCTAACGAAAGAAACCAAAGACCTCTACACTAAATGCTACAGCACTCTAAAAAAGAGATTGAAGCGGATATCAGAAAATTGAAAGACACCCCTTGCTCCTGGGTAGGAAGAATCAACATAGTGAAAATGGCCATACTTTCAAAACTGCTCCATAGAGTCAAGGCAATACTAATTGAAATTCCAACAGCATACTTCACAGACTTTGAGAAAACAATACAAAAATTCATTTGGAGCAAGAAAAGACTGACAATAGCAAAAGCAATTCTAGGTAACAAAGACAAGGTAGGGGTTTTCTCAACCATCAACTTGAAACTATACTACAAAGCTGCTGTGATAAAAAGAATAGTACTGGGAAACAAACGGGCCCAAGCACAAGTGGAACAGACTAGAAGAGGCAGAAAAACTCCAAACATACTCAGCCACCTCATCTTCAACAAAGGAGCCAAATATCCTCACTGGATGGAAGATAGCCTCTTTAATAAATGGTGCTAGAAAAACTGGGTTTCAATTTGCCAAAGATTGAAACTAGACCTACATCTGTCACCATTGCTCCAAACTAAATAGAAAAAGATTGAAAGACCTAAATATTAAAACAGAAACACTAAACCAGCTGGGAGAGACTAGGTAGAATTCTTGAAAACACTGGCATAGGAAAAGATTTCATGAACAAAACTTCAGTCACCCATGAACTAACACAAAGAATCTATCAGTGCAATCCCATCTTATTAAAAAGCTTCTGCACATCAAGAGAAACTGTCAACAGGGTGAAGAGACAACCCACAATGTAGGAAAACAATTTTACCAACTGTTCCTCAGAAAAAGGTCTACTATCTAGAATATATAAAGAACTTTTAAAAAATCATACCTCTCAAATTTAAAGACCCAATTCAAAAATGGACATCTGAAATGAACAGACATTTCTCAGACAAAGATGTAGAAATAGGAAGTAAACATATGAAAAATGTTCAACATCATTGGTCATTCGAGACATGCAAAGGAAAACATTGTTGAAATTCTACATCACCCCACAAAGAATTAATTATTGCTATCAAGAAATCAACCAATAATAAATGCTAGCAGTGCAGTAGGGAAAAAAGAACAGTTCTCAACTGTTGGTGGGAGTGTAGAATGGTGCAACCACTGTGGAAATCAGTGGAAATCTTTGTGGAGAGTTCCTCAAAGAACTAAGATTAGAGGTGCCATTTGACTTGGTATTCCCCTGCTGGGAATCTAGTAATATATATGAACCCATGTTCATAGCAGCACAGTTTGTAATAGCAAAAACTTGGAAACAGCCCAGTTGCGTATCAACTGGAGACTGGATGAAGAAAGCATACTTTTAAAAAATAAAATGGAGTACTACTTAGCCATAAAGAATGAGAAACTAGAGATATTTATATCTAAATGGATACACATTGAGGAGATACTCAAGTGAAATAAATAGGACATACGTGTAAATACCAAATAATTTCTCTGGTATGAAAACCTGAATGTGTAAATGAGGGCCAAAATGTATAATAGATGATATGAAATAGGAAGAAAAGCTCCAAAAGTGAAAGGGAAGTGGGAGGGGTAGGGGAATGAATAAATACGAGAAAAGTAAAAATGGAAATGAAGTCTTTGTAAATAGGGAGATGTGGAGGGGTTGTAGGGAATGCAGGAGATTGGGGAAAACAATAAGAGCCAAATATGTTATATGAGTGTCATAAAATGATTTTATGAGTGTCATAAAATCACACACCTAAAATGTACCAATAAACATTAAAAAAAGAGAGAGGTCTCAAAACAAACTCACACCTTGATCTTAGCCTTCCAACCTCCAGAGCTGTGAAGAAGTCAAGTTTGGATACTTAAGCCCCTACCAAACCACGTTAGTGTTGTCCTACCAAACTAACTCACTGCGCAGATAATGTCTTGAATGAAGGGATGAATTATTTTATCTTCATAATAAAATCTAAGTAGAGTTTAGATGAAGGATTAAATTGTAAAGAGTGAAAACCACTGCCACGGTATCCTTCTAGTGCATATTAAGATACAAACATATATACTTAGGTTAAGTAACAGGTCCAAAGTCACATGCAGAGGAAGTGGAAAACCACTTACCAAATTGAGACAGTTTTATATCATGATTTTAACTGAGACAGCTGGAAATATCCTAATAATATTCTAATCAACTTGGAGTTTAAACTGAATAAGAGTTTGGGTACTCTTGGAAAAGAGATTGGAACTCCTGAGAAGGAATAGTTGAAGTGCTCAAAGAAACAAGAAAAGAAGACTCCTTCAACCTCCAAAATTGTAGGCATGCAGAATAATGTAGATAAGTCAGTTTTATAGTAACTTGTGACTCTCAGATACAATGCTGATTATATATTTTTTCCATACCTGCATTAAAGTAATATAATATAGTTTATGCATACAAAGATAATATCAGGCACAGTAATATTCTATGTGGATGTTCCTTCCCAAGATTATATTGAAATTTTAACCCTTAAAGTCATAAATTAATAATACTTGGAGGTGAGGCCTTGGGGATGAACTCACGAGAGTGGGCCATCCCATAATGGCATCAGAGACTCTATGAAAACAGAAAAAACTACTGAATTCACATGCTTGCTGGTGATACTCTCCAGCACATCATGTCATAAGGATATAGCCAGACACCAAGCACACACACTATGCCATACTCTTGGATTTTCAGAACAACAGTATTCAGTTGATACAGTTTTGAAAACAGAAAATGGACTATGATATGTATGTACTACATGTGCTGCACAGAAACACCACACCACCAGGTGGTGATGCAAGCAATGCCAAGGGATGATTCTGGTTGTGATTTTCAACAACCTGAATAAAGTATTTGGGTAGGAACCTAAATACTCAAAAAGGGAAACAAAAAATATAGGATTTCATGGTTCAGAGGAATATATATATATACAAACTCGGGCATGTGTGCTTGAGAACTTCAGAACAATGAAGACGTATTGCTTCTCCTGTTGACCATGATCCAATCAGTTCCTCTGTTCTCTGTATGCCAAAGAAGTGCATCCCTCTGAAGTCCCAGAAATTAAAATCAGCCACTGAAGTAGCATCTTAGACCTCTGATGTTCTCAGCCTCTTTAATTTTTTTCTGTTGAAGCTTGTTTCCAGATTACTTTGCCAGTTCTAGACAATTCCAGAATATCAGTGCTAAGTAATATGCCTAGTACTATGTGGTACCAGAGTTCCAGTACTAGGTAATGTACCCAGAACCAGGTAGTTATAAAGTATCAGTTTGCAAGTTCTAGGGCACATTTCAATAATAATTTTAAAAACTGTACAAAAGTCTCTGTTTTCTGTAAATTCTACCTGTACTTCCTACCCACCAATACCACTTTTTTTGGCCAGAATTCATGATTTCCTATCTAATATTCATTTCATATCATCTTTATCTCACAATCTACAAACACAATGTTCTTTTTTTTCTGTTACAACTATGAGTGATGTAAAAGGTACATGAAGTCAAATGTGAGACCATGTATTTTTGGGTTTATTAATGGCACAAGGAGTTTGCTTGATTCTAGCAGACATGGAAAATACATTAAAGAGCTATACAAAAGTGAACTGAAATTCAAACTAACTTTCAAAAATCCCTTTCCAGCTGTGTGGAGATTGGGGGACTTACAGAGACCTGTGCCAAGGACATCCCCTAAGGAAGGTGATGGTGGTGAAGTGAACAGAAAATATTGAAAAGGAGTAGTACAAATATTTAAGGCAACTTTTAAAAATAATTTACTTTTACTGATTATGGTCAGAAGAGAGAAAATATAAAGGAGAATCTTAGACTTCTGGAATAAAAACTGGTTGGTTTAGCCACTATGGTTAAGCATAGTCTTCATAATCTAACTGTATGGTGTAGTGGCTATGTAGAGAGGATATTTGCCTTTGAATACCACCTTCAATGAATTACCCTTTAGCTTCTATATGGCTTATGTCTAGATGTCCCCTAGAAACCTCATGGAGTCATAGGTGTACTTTTTCAGAGGTGGCTCGATGTAGAATGTGTGATTCTGGGATCATTCATGGTGCAATCCTAGAATCAAGGGCACTAGGATTAAGAGTGTGAGTGCTACCTGCCCTAAGTAGCTGTGATCAAATATAAGGAATAGAAAGAACTGTGGTCATGCCTTGTCATGCTACCTTCTAACAACCATGAACAGTGGAGCCAGCCAATTATGGACTGAAACTTCTACAAACTGATCTCTATAGACCTTTCCTCCCTTAACTGGTGGGTTTTGAGTATTTTGTCTCATCAACGAGAAACGAAACTAAGACAGCCTCCTACTTTGAGTTTTTGCTCAGAGTCTTTGCTTTTATATCACACATAGAATATCTATGTTGCATTTTTTTGCAGTTTTTAGTAAAAATTAGAAAGCCATAGTAGTATTAAAGTAAATATATTCTAGGTACTAGTTTATAAATACCCTTTCCCATGATGAGTCCTAATACAGTTGAAGATTTTTTACATATTCAATTGTGATTTTTTTTCAGCCAGAAACTGTGTCATTCCCATAGTTTTCTATGCACAGAGTAGATAGAATTACTTTGAAATTATCACACTGTGTATGTAGATACCATATCATCCAAGTAAAGTGCCTCTGTTTAATTTTTTTATCTTGCTTTTATTCTAGAGCATTCATGTAACTCAGTAATCTTCTTAGTCCTCAGGAATGTTCACGTTGCTGTAATTCTCCGGGGACTGTTGCCAGAAACTGTGTCATTCCCATAGTTTTCTATGCACAGAGTAGATAGAATTACTTTGAAATTAATTCACTGTGTATGTAGATACCATATCATCCAAGTAAAGTGCCTCTGTTTAATTTTTTTATCTTGCTTTTATTCTAGAGCATTCATGTAACTCAGTAATCTTCTTAGTCCTCAGGAATGTTCACGTTGCTGTAAAATTCTCCGGGGACTGTTATACATTTCTAACAGGTGATAGCCATGTGAGGCCCCATGTTACAGGCTCAATGAATCTAATAATTTCTTTCAACATAACAAGATCTTCCTTCACCTCATTTGCAAAAAAATCCTCTCTGTTTTCTTAGTGTGGTTTGCTTTGATGTTTATAGATGTTTAGAGTTTGGCACAGTGAAGGTACTGCTGCAGGACCAAGAATTTAAAGAATCAAGTCATAACCAAGAGAAGTGTGGAACAATTATCTCTAGGAACTCATCAGTTAGAGGCCAGGAACTTAGCTCAGTGGTGTTGCCTTCTGCCTCGCAAGTTCAAGGTCCCAAGTCCGATACCTTGTACAAACAAACAAACAAACAAACAAAACTAACCATTTAAATTCTTCCAATCACTTGGGATCCATATTTTTAGAAGAGAAATCACCCACATTCTTGATTAACAAATGAAATATTGTATAGAAGTGTGTTTGCCGCACTGATATTAAAGAAAAAGAAGCTGACGGGAGATTTGTGAGAGGTATGGCTGCCCATCGTAATCCTCTCCCTTCCCTAGAGATCAGAAGTACACTACTAAAAGGCTTGCAAACCCAGTAATTACACATCTCTTGTGCTTTGTCAGCTGTTATTATCTTCTCGGTTCAGTTTATTTCCTTCTAAATATTTTGCAAAGGGCTTATGTTTAATTTAAGTGTGCCAAAGTCAGCACATACTTGTTTTTCATCAGTGGAGAATGTTGTAAGTGAAATGATTTCCCTCTGAAGCAGGTGTCAGTTGTGACAGCAGTGCCCCAAGTAGGAAAATTCACAATTAAGGATAGCGTGTCAACATTCAGACATAATGCTGCCGTTTTTTTTCCATCCTCACACAGATATTGTGTCCCAGAGTGAAGACTGGAATCTCTGGGGTCCGTTCTATCATTGAATGGGCTTTGTGTTTCCCCTGGACCGAGTGTTTGTCCTACGGTTATCCAGTCTGTTTCCTTGGGAATTTTCATCTTAGAACTGAGCTAAGTTTGCTTTTGATTTGCTTACCTTTACAGAAATCGTAATACCTCCTCTTTTTGCCATTGCCTCCCATATTGCTCTTTTCTGAAAATGCTGGTGATTGAGCAGTCTAAAGTAGTAAATTCTTTTATTTCAGATTGGAATAGGAAACTGCCTTAAAAGTTTTTGTTGTATAGTTAGTTGATATTATTTTGTAAAGAGCAATGTATAAGTTCTCAAATATGGACCGGAAAACAAAACAAAAGGAATTCTTTCAGGAATAGGCGTCTTCTCTGTAGAGCTTCTCTTTTGACCTCACAGTGGGGCAAACAAATGCAGCCTTGCCCTCACACTCCACTTCCTGTGTTCCAGGATAAGCATGAGTCTCTGCTGCCTAGACTCATGCTCATCCTTTAAGATCAGCAAACAGAGAGCTGGAATGTAGCTCAGTGGCACCTCACCTGCCTCACAAGCTCAGAGTCCAGAGATTGATCACCGGTACCACAAAAACAAAAAAATTTTGGGCCAGGGATTTAGCTCAGTAGTTTCACCGCCTGCCTTCTAAGCACAAGGGCCCAAGTTCTGTAATATTAGCTTGCAAATTACATGTGTCATCATTTAATGCTCATAAACATCTCTTTTCATGTTCATGGATGCTGTTTATACTAATGATCTAGAAATGCAATTAAAAGTGCCTCGAATATGTTGAATTAAAACAATAAGAATTTTTTTCTCTCACAAATCTGTAGGCCAGAAATCCAATATTCAGGGCCAGCAGTGCTGCATTTTCTATAGAAGCTCTAGTGGAAAATCGGTCTCATGCCTCTCCCAGCTCCCACTTAACCATTGACAATCCCTGGACACTGGCTGCCTCTGTCTCTGGTCCATTTTCATGTTGCCTTCTCTTCTATGTGTCTTTTCTCAGTCTCCTCTGCTTTTAACTTAATAATGATACATGCCATTGCAGTTAGGACCCTCCTGGAAAATCTAGGATATTTTCCACCTCTTAACATTTTTAGTTACATCATTCTGCTGTGAAAGATATTTACTCTTTTGTCACAGCTTTCAGGATTAGCACAAACAGTATTTTTCTTGGAGAGGACAAAAACACCTCAGTATATTATTAATATCTTATTTGAAAAGATAAAGTAATTAAATCTTAGAAAGAATAGTGAGTATACTCACACAATTACCAAAATACTGAGCCCAAGATTTGGAATATGTTTAACTCCAAAGCTTGAGTTATTACATGTAATTCCTTCCCTCCCCTTCTTTCAAGACTAGTAAAAATGCTCTTTTTACTATTCTCTGTTCTTCCCTTTCCCAAATCTTATACAACACAGTGTGTGACTGGTTCCTAGTGCATCATCTCTAACATTGTGAATTGATGGGCCAGGACTATCCTGATTTCCAGTGACTGAAAAATAGCGATGCTTTGCATACTATTTGTTTTTTCCATTGTAACCAAGAGCCCCCAAAGAAGAAATTGATTTGAAAAGCACTGCTTAGTCTTTTTTATATCTCTTTTCTGCTACTGTATTTAATTTCATTTGATAATTTTTCCCTTCAAGGGCATGTTAACTATATGTATTTTGTCAGAGATTTCAATATATAGATAAACTAAACTCTTAGATCCTCGAATAGGATTTTCTGAAAACAATATTTGTTACTGTGTTCCTTTCTCTCACTTACGTAAGTATTTGATATTCATTAAATTCAGTTTCAGTTATCGTTGACTGGACAACTATCACAATTGTAACACAGTTAACCTAGCACTTTTAAATACAAAAGTAACATATGTTTAAAATTACAGATCTGAAAGACATTAATTAGGGTGATGTCAGTAAAGTCTGTTCATCATACAAATATTATTTGAATATACAGGATGATGAAGAAGAGACAAAATGACAATTAACAGAATAAAATACAAGTGAATTCTACACATTGCGTTTAGTTTTTAAAAGTTGGCTTTTAATCTATTTTTTTTTTGTAATCTGGAAATGGCATGAGAACTTCCTAGACACATCAAAATATGAGAGAAATGGAGCATAATTATACTTGATGCACTGCTCCTCAACAACAAATTCAAGTAATTTAAAAAATTCTGGAGAATATAAATTATTTTGGTACTGAAAACCATTGCTATTTGGAGGTGGATTATAATAGTTTATGTGTATAACATCAGTTGTATCAAAGACTAGTAAGAAATCACAAACTATGGAGAAAATGAGCTTTAAGGTTTAGCCAGATGGCAAAACAGGAGCATATTACAAGATATGGGACTTATATTAACAAAGCATATTTTCTTTAAATCCTTTTATTTACCAAATTACATTTTCCTTGATTATCCAAATCTTGCATGTATGATATGCATTTTTAATGGTTCTACCTATGGGACAACACATTTGAAAAGCAAAATGTTAATTATTTATCAAGGCATTCTATCTATTTGATGCAAAAATAAAGAGATACCTTTAAAATATTTCCAATATGATGAAGAATCAAATATAGGTTCAAATTTCAATATGCACAGTCAGGGTTCTTGTTAAGTAAGGTGAGTGGGGATGAAGTATCAGATATTGTGAAATGTACTTAGAATCAAACATCCTCAATTTCTTTCTTTCAAAGAAGGCATTTGTAGGATTATAAGTAAGCTCTTCAACAACTTCGGGTCTCACTGTGCTTGAACATTAAAGTTGAAAGGAGACTTTTAAAATTATCCTTCCAATTACCAGTCTAATATCTGGCCATAAACATTGACTTGGAACACTAATTTATCAATGGTGGAAAAGTGACATTAATATATGAAAGTATGTAATGACTGTGTGATCCAGTGGAATAGGATAAGAATACAGTTAAATTTGTGTGGACTGTCATGGAATATGATATTGTCAAATACAGTGTTGGCTAAATCCAACAATTACTACATAATATTTTATTCACTGGTTTCTCATTCTCTTTGCTTTACAGAAAATAACAAAATACTCAAATCCTGTTGGCCAATGACTTTAGGGAACAGGGAAAAGGGACATTACTAGAAGCTCTGCAGTAAATCCTAGTCTTAGGAAAGCACAAGGCAAATTAATTAATATATAGACAGAAAAGATAGAAGAAATAAGACTTAGAGAAGCAGCTGCGTTTTGGCCTGATCAATGATGCTCTGGGCAGCAAAGAGGAAAGCCCCCAACCTTGCCACAACTTTATTCAATAAGTCAGAAGAAATAAATGTAACAGATGACTCAGGACAGTTCAGTACATGGTGACAGTAACCAATGTGAAAGGTCACTCAGGGTCCCACAGTGGCAGCAGCAGTGAAAATCTTAAAACAATAAAGAATTGTGCAGATGAAGATTTTGTTCCTCCCAGAACCTCTTCAGCTGGTGTAATTTTGCCCTGGAGCATCACAGTATCATTGGACCATTGAGCTTTTACCTGTGACTTGAGGCTAAATTGGAGTCACATTTCAAAATGCCATAGCTGGCCTATAGGCAGGAGAACCAGGCCTAATCATGATTTAATTGTGAAATGATTTTCCCCAAAAATTATGTAGACTTGCTCCTGAAAAAAGACTACTTTTTAAATATGTTATTTCTATAAAATGGAGAACTACTCTGCCATAAAGGATAAACTTGAGTCATTTGTAGGAAAATGGATGTACCTGGAGACCATGTTACAAAAAATAAAGCACACACATGTTTAAATATTGTGTAAATTCTCTTATAATAGAAATCTAAAGCATAAATAAATAAAAGGACAAAATAAAAGATAAATAAGAAACACAGAGAAAGATCTTTTGCAAAAGAAAAAGGGTTCAAGAGATGGAAAAGAGAGGAAGGGGTGAAAATAAATAATATGTCATATACATGTATCAGTTTCTCACAATGAATGTAATCATCATGTACCGCAAACATGTACTAAGGAAAAAAAGATAAAAGGGAAAGTCTTTGAAAGGAGACTAGCTTGAAATCACACTCTGCAGGTTATAAAATATTACTGAATTGGCTTATGAATTAGCTATTGATTAAATTATGAGTCTGCCCTAAGTCTATGAGACTTGCTAGAAGAGCCTTTGTCTGGCCTACAGAAACAGAACTCCTTATGCCAACGATAACAACTGAGATTTCAACAGTAAGTGATAGTGTGGCATCTGAGAGTAAGATGGCACTTCAGCTGAGGGTTTATGACTTTTGTGCAGAAAACACAAGTTACTCATTAACTACAACCCATCTTTTACAAGAACACATCTTCGCTTCCTTTTTACTAGCCTAGCTCTCATCAGAGACTTAGTCACACTATTCCCTACATCTGCCTTTATATCCCCTGCTATATTGTGTAGCCAATAAATACTGTCAAGTCTGGAGCTTTGTGGTCATAGGTGGATAAGAGCTTGGGCCATCCTGGACCCCCATGAAAACAGTCCTTCTGCTTTGTCTTTGTCAGTTGGTCAAGTAGGCCCTAATAGGAGAACACAAAACAAAGAATATTATGTACTATGAAAAGTGGTAGAAATTTTTTAAGAAAACAACAGTGTCTGATCACAAAGTGGCCTCTTAAAGGCCACTTGTAGATCTAAATTTCTGTTTTCTAGATCATTGCAACTCTCAGAAGTGGTTTCTGGATGAGCAATTTTAGGATACCTAGGAACTTGTAATAAACAAGAAATATTTTATAGGCACCCAAAAAACAACTTGACTCAGAAACTAGACTGTAACAAGGTCACCAGATGAGCTGAGCTGCAGGTACTGAAGACACCATAAGCTGGGGCCGGGAGTTTGGCTCAGTGGTTCCAGAGCCTGCCTTGCAAGCGCAAGGGCCAGAGTGTGATCCTCAGTACATCAAAAACAAAATAAAGCTCTTAAAAAAAAGATTTTAATTTAGTACATGGTGAAAGATAAGGGTCTAATTTTAATCTGTGGCAGGTTGACATCCAGTTTTTCCAACACCATTTATTAAAGAGGCTATCTTTCCTCCACTGAGGATGGTCAGCTCCTTTGTCAAAGATGAGGTAGCTGAGTACATCTGCATTTGCTTTTGTGTCTTCCAGTCTGTTCCACTGATCCTCAGGCCTATTTCTTTGCCAGTACCATGCTGTTTTTATCACAGTGGCTTTGTAGTATAGTTTCAAATTGGGAATTGTTACACCTGGTGCCATGTGACTGTTGCCTATAATGGCTTTTGCTATTCTAGGTCTCTTGTGGTTCCAAATGAATTTTTGGATTCTTTTTTCTAGTTCTGTGAAATATAGTGTTGGAATTTCAATTGGCATTGCATTGAATGTATATAGCAGTTTTGGTAGTATGGCCATTTTCACTATGTTGATTCTTCCTACCCAGGAGCAGGGGATATCTTTCCATTTTTTTATATCCTCTTCGATTTCTTTTTTCAGAGTGCTGTAGTTTTCAGTGTAGAGATCTTTTGTTTCTTTTGTTAGATTGATTCCTAGATACTTCATTTTTTTGGATGCTATTGTAAAAGGAATTTTTTCCCTTATTTCTCTTTCTGTCTGTCTGTTATTTGTGTATAGAAAGGCTATTGATTTTTGGGTATTCACCTTGTATCCAGATACTTTACTGAATCTGTCAATTAAGTCTAGAAGTTTTTTGGTGGAGTTTTTTGGATCTTCAATGTAGAGTATCATATCATCAGCAAATAATGATAGTTTAACTTCTTCCTTTCCTATCTTTATTGCTTTAATTTCTTTCTCTTGTCTAATTGCTGTGGCTAATGTTTCCAGAACTATATTGAAGAGAAGTGGCGATAGTGGGCATCCTTGTCTTGTTCCTGATTTTAACATGAAGGTTTTCAGTTTTTGGCCATTCAATATGATGTTGGCTGATGGTTTTTCATAAATAGCCTTTATTAAATTGAGGTATAGACCATCTATTCCAATTTTTTGCAGGGTTTTTATCATGAATGGGTGTTGAATTTTATCAAATGCTTTTTCTGCATCTATTGAGAGGATCATATGGTTTTTGTCCTTGACTTTGTTAATATAATGTATTACATTCACTGACTTTCGTATGTTGAACCACCCTTGCATCTCTGGAATAAATCCGACTTGGTCAGGATGGATGATCTTCTTAATAATCCTCTGTATTCTGTTTGCTAGTATCTTATTAAGGATTTTTGCATCTATATTCATTAAGGAGATTGGTCTGTAGTTCTCCTTTTTAGTTGTATCTTTCCCTGGTTTGGGAATCAAAGTGATATTTGCTTAAGGAATGAATTTGGAAGTATAGCTTCCCTTTCGATTTCATTGAAAAGTTTGAAGAATAATGGTAGTAGTTCTTCTCTAAATGTCTTGTAAAATTCAACAGTGAATCCACCAGGGCCTGGGCTTTTCTTTGTTGGTAAGTTTTTAATTACATTTTCAATTCCACTGATTGTGATTGGGGTGTTTAAAATGTTTTTATCTTCTTTGTTCAACTTTGGTAATTCATAAGTATCTAGAAATCTGTCCATTTCTTCTGTGTTTTCCATTTTATTAGAGTACAGGTTCTCTTATCTTTCACCATGCACTAAATTAAAATCCAAATGGATTAAAAATCTAAGTATTAAAACAGAAACATTAAACTTACTGGAAGGTAAGTTAGGCAGAACTCTGGAAGACATTGGTATAGGAAAAGACTTTATGAACAAATCCTCAATAGCACAGGAACTAGCAGATAGAATCAACAACTGGGATCTCATCTTACTAAAAAGCTTCTGCACTTCAAAAGAAATCATCAGCAGAACTAAGAGACAATCTACAATGTGGGAAAAAATTTTTACCAGCTGTACCTCAGACAAAGGACTATTATCAAGGATATATAAAGAACTCAAAACAATCAGTCCCCCCAAATATAAAGACCCGATCCAAAAATGGGCATCCGAAATGAACAGACATTTCTCATACAAAGAAGTAAAAGCAGCAAGAAAATATATGAAAAAATGTTCCACATCACTGGTCATTCGAGAGATGCAGATGAAAACAACACTGAGATTCCACCTCACCCCACAAAGAATGGCTGCTATCAAGAAATCACACAATAACAAATGTTGGCGGGGTTGTGGGGAGAAAGGAACCCTCCTCCATTGTTGGTGGGAGTGCAGACTAGTGCAACCACTATGGAAATCAATATGGAGATACCTCAAAGAGCTTGGACTGGAGGTTCCATTTGACCCAGCCATCCCTCTGCTGGGTATCTTTCCAAGAGAACTAAAAGAATCATATCACAGAGAAGTATGTGCACCCATGTTTATAGCGGCACAGTTTGTAATAGCTAAATCTTGGAAACAGCCTATTTGCCCATCCGTTGGAAACTGGATAAAGAAGATGTGGTTTTTCTATAAAATGGAATATTACTCAGCCATAAAGAATGAGAAAATAGATTCATTCATAGGAAAATGGATACATATTGAAGATATACTCCTAAGTGAAATAAATAAGTCACACATGTGTAAATACCGAATAGTTTCCCTGGTGTGAATAATCTGCAACAATGCATAAGATTCTAATAAGATTACTGACATTTAGAAATGGGAAGAAAGGAGCTAAATGTGTAGGGAAGGTGGGATGGGTAGGGGAAGGGTAATAAGGGAAAAGAAAAAAATTTGAGAGAATTAAAAGATGAAAATAAAGTGTTTGTAGATGGGGAGGGGAGGAGGGGGTGAAGGGAGGGCAGAGGTAAGGGGAAAAAATGAGAATCAAGACTTGTCATGTAGAGGTACAAGATCCCAACAATGAATGTAACTGTACTGTATCCCTAAAATGTACCAATAAACTCAATTAAAGCTGAAAAAATAAAATAAATTAAAAAAAAGAAAAATAAGACCCTGTCAAAGGGACTACTACCAGCCAAATCTTGGACCATGAAACAAAACAAATGATGTTAACAGATTAAAACTCATTAAATTAAAAAGCCATGAGTTTACAAGATCACAGTAACGAATGTAACTGTACTGTCTACCTAGAATGTACCAATAAATTCAATTTAAAAAAAAAAGAAAGAAACCATGCACTGAAACATCTAGAATCTAGTGGTACCTTGATTCTCAGAAGTATTAATTGGTTACAAGAAGTATGACAAGTACCAAAAAGAAAAAGCGGCAAATTATTTTAGCTTCAAAAGATAGCAAATCACAAGGCAGTGAACACTGGCAAATGCTAGCATCCTTGTAGAGTACAAGTACCGCTTTATAATTTCGTGTCAAAATGCATTGAGTACCAAATTTGATGCATTTCAAAGAAATCAATGAACAAGATTCGATTTTATTAAAAATTAATCTTAGCTTGAAGAGAAATAAATCATCTGTTAACAATGCATAAAGGATAGAGATGTGGAATGGTAGAATTTATGGAAACTTCATGGCTGTGAGATTTTAAATTATTTCCTCTACTCTTGCCTTTGCTGTATGGATTAAGTACATTGTTTCTAAAATAAGGGGGATGGGTTACGTGAACTACTGCAGTGGTCCAGCCCTGAATTCTTAGGATTGCTTATGTTAGTTGGAAACTCAATGTTATTTTAAATGGCTACATTCACATAAAGGTTTTCAATTTCTTCCTTTCTTTAGTAAATTGGGAAAGGTTGAAAGTTCAGCTTTCATTTATACACACAATTTAAACTGAACACTCTGCAAGACTATTGGATTTAAGAAAAAAAAATTTCCCAAGCATTGTAGATAAAATTGAATATTCTTGGTAAATATGAATTCAGAACATTGATGAAATGAATTCTTTTATATCCATTAGTCAGTTATAAGCCTAAAATAGTTCTGTTAGCACAGTTTTTCACTTCTGAATATCTTAGGGTAATTTTGTGCATATAATTTCCAAATCCACTATACAGAAATATTTTCAGGAAGTTCTGAAACACATTGTAAAAGGTAAGTGTTGAGTATATTTCCTTTTAAAATCAAGCACATTTTCTTATTTTGAACATTCATGGAGGAAATAATCTGTTCTAAATTGCAAATCTTACAATTTGGAATTAAATTTGCAAATCTATCATTATATGTAATCAAACATTTTAAGTGTTTTGTTTCATCTATGAGTCCTCATTTCTTAGCATAGTGCTTAAGGATGGATGGATAGCAAAATAAATAAAGACTCACAAACGCACGTCTTCACTCTATGTAGAAATGGATCTTATTAGTGGTATGGTTTCTGTACTGAAATGAAAGCTGAGTTTCACACTTGTAGCCAAATGAAGTGGTAACAACTTAGTGAATAAAAAATCGACACCATCAAGATGGTCTATTGATGGATATGTAAATGGGTGGTTATATAATTGTAACTTTAGAAAACTTCTGTTGCCAAAGAGGACATTTGTACATGGATGCCATTCTCATCCCAATTGTTTAGGAGCCAGTAAGACAGATTTTATTTTGACCTTGAAGACACAACACACTTTGTTTTTCTTGTCTGTCATCATCTATTTGTACCAGAAAGCAGAATTTACTTATCACTTCCCAATTTTCCATACTTTACACCTACTTAATCCACAGTTTATTAGGCACTGAGGAAGAGATAGGAAGAAAACTAGTACTGCAACAGAATAAAAAAGAAACAGTAGATTAACATTACCCTTTATGGAAAAATCATTGTTGCTCAGCAAACAACTGTGGAAACAGACCTCACATTTGCCCATTTGGAAGAGGGACTAATTTTGGTTAATAATAAGGAAGACAGTTTGACATGGCGAATCTCTCAAAGATGCATGCAATTATTCTTTTTATTTCAAATATGATGGTAATATACAGTGAAATAAAGTCTCCATTTAAACATGTGCACTTTATACTGATAGTCATGATATTCCTAATAATAAACTTTATGCTTAGGTCACTCAGTGATTCAATCAAGTGAGAAAGAGAGGATATATACTATGAGTGACAATTCATAAAATGCACATTCTACAATTGTCTAGTACCAATTTGGTTATATTTTTGCAAATACCCACTGTTGGTATGTTCACAATAAGATATTCAGTTAAAAGTTCTGCTATAATATAAATTACTGAAAGCACTATAGATTGTCATTCTTTTCTGAAAAAATAAGTTGAAATCCTAATTCCTAGTGCCCTTGAGTGGGATCTTATTTCAAAATAGTGCCTTTTATAATACTATTGATGTCCTTAAATAAGGTAGCACTGAAGCTTGGGAGAATTGGTAGGATGTTTGGCTTGTGTAAAACTAGGTGCTGGGTTTGATCTCTCATATCCCTCAAAAAGAGAAGGAAGTGGAGATCTGGACATAGAGATACATATGAATGGTGATATTCACAGACAACATCTCTTAAAGTAGGCAAAAGAGAGCAAGGTGATTGTTCTACAAGTGAAAGAACATCAAAGATTGCCAACAGAACACCAGAAGCCAGGAGAAAGGCACGCACAAGCCATTAGAAGGAACTAATTTTGTGGCCACCTTGAAATTAAAATCTTCAAAATCGTGACATGATAAATTTCTCCTATTTAAACCACACAGTTTGTAGTTCTTTGTTGTGACAGCCCTAGGAAACCAATACATATGGATTTTGATTGACAAGACCATATTATAACATTAAGCCAGATCTTTGACAAATGGTAAAGTCTGAAATTCAGACTTGTAAGTGAATGAACATATCAATTCAGAATATGTGAGAATTTCCTAAGAATATATGTGACAATTTTTTTCACCTGATTAGTTGTCAGTCTTGACCAAAGAGAGGAAACTGAATCTGACTCAAAAAGGTTTGTCAGAGAGCTTCAAAAGATCTCCTGAGATAGTATGAAAATAAGCACTCTAGTAAACTTATTAGGTAAACTGAATAGGACCTTATTTAATGTTGCATAATCTTGTTAATTTTTAGTATATTGAATATACGTTAGGCATATGTTAGAATATAGGTCGTCCTATAAATCATCTTTCACTGTTTTATGAAAAAGAAAAATCCATGATCCAGCACTCTAGAGGGCTGAGGCAGGATGTTCACAAACCCAAACTGAGCAAGTTAGGAAAAACATGTCTCGAAAAACATTTAAAAAGATATTGGGATATATTTTGGAACAACAAGTTTTGTGGTGTACAGTTGAATCCTCTGTATCACAAAAATAAGATCTTTGATAATTATACTTTCTAGAAACAATAGATTACACCTTATTTTAATAAGAAAAAGCCCTCAAATCTAATGACTCATTGTACCAGAGAGCTGTTTCTTCTCATGAAGGAAATCTCTTTTAGGTAACCTGGAGGAAGCCTTGGCCCAGGTCTCTTCACTCCCAGACAAAGACTCACAGTGAAGCCACCACTTGCACTGACATTGAGAGAGGGCATGGGTATTCTAGGGAGCCTCATTTAATCACTTCCGCTGGAAATGACACAAGACGCATCTACTTTTAAGCAATTGCTAAAAGTTATCATGTGTCTCCACCTAAACATGAAATGTGAGGAAATGCAATCCTATCGGGTTCTTCTAAAGAAGAGATTGGAAATATTTGGTGAACAGCACTAATAACTGTCAAAATGACTTTATCTCATTTTCATGCATTCCTGAGTTACAGACTTCTGATAGTCAGACAAGATTATAGAGCTGGAAAATGGTGGTTCTGAGATTTGGACTTTGATCTGCTTAATTCTAAAGCTTCTACTAGTGGTGCTGCAGTTTGTTCATGATTTTTCCCACCCTGAGCTTTTCTATGAAAATTGAATGAAACTTGCAGCAGAAATGGCAGGAAAATAAAGACAGAGCAAAATAAGCTGAGTGAATTTGTGAAAAGAGTGAAATTCTATACCTATTAATGGTTGACCTCTTCATTTTAAGATTTTACTTGGTTTAATTGGATGTTTTAAAATATGTTTGGTATTTCATGTGTATAACATTATTCATTTTTTAAACATTTGTACATCAGAAAAATACTTCTCCCCCTATAACTACACCCAGTGCCACACAATATTCCATGATAATTTTGCTTATTTCCATACAACAAATGACTCCTTGCAGTATTACTTTCAGGTGAGATCACATCAGATCTCCTAAGCACAGCCATGTAGGGGGTATGCACAAATGAGATCTCAAAGGAAAATCTAGATGTTGCAAGAAAGTGCTTTCAGGGACTCAGTAAATAACATTTGCAGGTGATTAAATAACAACAAAAAGAATGCTTCACCCTTAGGAAGCTGTTAAAATTCAACATCATGGTACTTGTATTAAATGAAATTGAACCAAAACTCTGGACTGTAATAATCTTTGTGTCTGTTCTCATTTCTGTAAGTAACAAAAGCTGCAGGAACTAGCTAGGTTTAAAAATAACAACTGAATATCATTATTTTGGTTTGTGCTAATTTCTTTAAAACATCATAGAACTATTTTGTTTCTTCAGGATTTCTTGCCTTTCTGTTTGCTAATACAGAATTTCTCTGTTTCTGTCTCCCAGCATACAAGTGCATTAACACTAGAATACATATAGATATTTAATCTGTGGTACAAATTTTTCTTACTATTACACTGTATAAATGCATCAATTAAATAAATGTTATGTGAGGATTTTTAAGTCATGCCTTACAAAGGCATTTAGATTGTTTCTTAAATTACCTCAATATGGAAATGAGATTTAATTCATGAGATTTATGCTTAATATGTGAAGATCTTTATAAAATTACAATTGCCCAACAATGTAAAAGTTTTTTATACATAGTAGTGAGCTCAAAAGTATTAAAAAGAAATTTAAACATCCCAGTAAAATTCTGGAGAAGGAATCATAAAAGAGGATGCACTAGATTACAGGTAGGTTTGTTTCATTCTAAGATACTATGATTCAGATAACAAAAATAAGTGCACTGCCAGTCCTTGGCATTACCCTTCAGCACTTCTTAGCAATTCTCATGGCTGAGCATCATGGCCCACCCAGAAAAGTCCTAGTCCATTTCAGTGACTTCTAAGGAGCAGGGGTGCAGCTGTGATCAGCTCAAGAGATAGCATCAGTGTAGTTTAGTTCCAACAATGCCTGGGGGAAGACTGATGCTGAAAGAGGCCTTGAACACTCTGAGTCCCCTCAGTAGAACACAATAAAATGGCAAAATTAAGGTTCTCAGAGCTTGGAGAAAAGACAGTCACAATGAATGAAGGTAGTAGGTGGAGGAATAAATGGATTTCTAAACTTGGAAAGGAAGATATCCTACTGTCAGGCTGCACCCTATCATCAGGCAAGTGCTTTCTAGAGAAAATAAAGGATTAAAAATCCCTTATAAAGACTAAACTCATACCAGCTCCCTGGCGAGGAAAGAAAGGGACTTTGGTGTTATGATGGTGACTTTGACCAGCTCAGGCAGGCACTTAGCTTGTGCCCTACTGAGCCTGAAAGATTAAATCAAGTCCATTAAATACTTAAGTCTTAAGAGCTTTATCCTCTCAGTACATAGATTGCAGGGGTGGACTGACAAAGCTCAATAAGTAGTTCCTAGGATAGTCAGATATACAAAGTACATGAATATATTGTTATTATTCACAATTTAAGGTACCTAAGTACCTCTCAAATAAATGCCTTTGCACTCTGGCATTTTAAAAACAGCTTGTTTAGATAAAAAGTACTTATATATCATAATTCAGGAAGAAGATTCATGACAGCTATAAATGTCAGGAGAAAATAGTCTAGTAAAGGACAAAAGGAAATACCAGTGTGTTATTAATGAATTGCATAGTGCCTTTCATTTCAAAGATAAAAGCCTCAGAAAAAAGGCCAAAATATATAGAGAAAGAAATCATTTTACACCTCATTTTGATCTGAACACTTGCATCTGACAAATTTATCTGTGTCAGCAATAGTGTACTAGGTTAACAGCAAGAAAGAAAAAAATTTACATGATATATACAGAACCATGGTTACAGTTTGGATCTAAAATGTCTCCCAAATCTGCCTGTGTTTAGAAAGTGATTGGATTATGGGACTGCTCCAGTTGATTTGTTAGGAAGCAGACCCTGGCTGGAGTGGGTCACTGTGCATGTACCGGAAGTGCGTTGTCCTCAACCCTGTTCCTGCTTTTTCTCTCTGCCTCCTGGCCATGGGGAATGGAGCAGCTTCTCACTGCCACAAACTTCCACTACGTCATCTCATTCTTAGAGCCTCCCTACCATGGACTCTAACCATCAGTCAAAATAAATCTCCTCACCTTGAAGTTCCAAATGCGGGGAATTTTGTTCCACTGAAGAGCAAAGCAACTAAGATAACAATAAATTGGAAGATTTATCATTGCACTGAATTTGAAATTGATAAATCTGATTCTAATAAATCCCCCCTCCCTCTCTGTCTTCTTTCCAGCCCTCCCTTAGTAACTAGATCTTGGTAACATATTGGAAGACAGAGGAACTTAAATTGGATCCAGTATAAAAATACTTTTCATGGGTACTGGGAACCTTAGTAGTGCTGTTTCTCTGAGCAGTAAACCAGGACTTGGTGACTAGAAACCACGACAAAAGGCTACAGAGCCCCCCATGTTTTAGAAGCCACAATCCCGATTCACTTATCAGTGTATGATATGCCTGAGGGGCATCAGCTTTTAGGTTGCCCTTTGTTGAACTTTCTGACAACCTAGCACAGGAGTCAACTGATCAGTATGGCAAAACTTCTGACCCAAGTAAGAAATCAAGCTGAAAAAGTCATTACGACACAGCTGGTTTCAAATATACAACTTATCATTCATAGCATTAAATAATATACCATTAAATAATACTTAGGCAAAATACTAATTGAATTACTTTTATTTTATACACTTTAATCTTATTTCTAAATACACTAATCCTTGATATTTTATTCATTATTCACCATATGTTTCTGAAAATGCAACTTCCATTACGATATTTGGGAATCCCAATGCTCTCATAAAAACAGAAGATTTTCACTTTACACATTATATACACATGGGCGCTTAGGCATCACTTATTTATTATTTGTGGCCTCTGAGGTGTCTTTATTGCAATTACAGTGTATAATATTAAATGGAGAACATTGCAATTATAGTAAATTTTGAACCTTAAAATAGCATTTAACAACAACAGAGAAATAATTGAAATGATCATTATTGGATCTGACTCATTCAAATGTGAGCTACATAGCCAAGAATGGTGCTGCACACCTGTAGTCCTGGCTACTTTTGAAACTGAGGCAGGAGGATCACTTAAGCCCAGGAAGCCTGGAAAACATAGCAAAACTAGTAAGACTTCATATCAAAAATACAGGCAGGGGGGAAGGGGGAGGGAGAGAGAGAATATAAGTGATTGCAAATTTCCCTTACAACCAAGCCTAGCCAGGATAGGTATCTGTTAATCTTCCTGCTCCTAACTCACTAGGGTGGTGAAAATATGTGACTTAAAGCATGCTGAGTACATCACATACACATGCACATTTTGTGCCTTTTAAAAAGAGAGACTGAGCAAAGACAATTCATTTATCTGGCAAGCATTTAACAATGTTTAGTTCAGAATTCTATACTCTAGTTCAGTGAAGCTTGAAATCACGGTATTATTTCTCATTTTGCTCGTATGTTATCAGTATGCTAAATAGATTTGCATGTAAATCATCAGTGTTAAGTAGAAAGTTTCTTTTGTGTGATTAAACCATATTTCATGTAAATATTCTGGGCTGTTCCAGAGCATTGATTGTACATGTTAGAATATTTTGTCATGGTGCTTTTTTAGGGTTTCTGAGAATTAAAGAGTGTCTCAGAATAGCACTCTAGATAATATCAAAGAAAAACGTGTTTTCATTTAAAACACATTGTATTAATTACTGAAAAGTACCCATTTTTAAGAACTTTGAAATAATGCTGGACAGACAAGGCTTCTGTTCAAAGGGATCACATGTTCTTAAAATGTAATTTAATATCACCAACAAGCACTGAGTTCTTGCTTCTGATTGCTCATTAACAACAGCATCAGTCACACAGTCACTAAAACTGCAGCAGGACAGAATAAGCAATTCTAATATGAAAAGTTGTCCTGTCTTCCTTCTCCAGCCATACACATCATTTCACATATTGTTTGACTGAGCATCAGCCAATGAAGCCGACTAAATACAAAGACAGTAAATGAAGCAACTTTGAAGACCAGAGTGTGAATAAGGGTTACATATGGAATATTTATAGCATAGAGGATTGTATGGTTAGAAAGCATCCTAAAGGTGTCTTAGGTTACTCTCTAATTTATAAGACATAAATTTGGGCCACTTAGCCTTAAGAGCCAGTAAAGTACAAAAGTAAGCTTCTATTGACCATGAGAAGTGGTTGAAGAAATTTTAAAAAGCTGCCTTTGGAGAATCATGGATAACAGATGAATACACATAGCCCAAAATCATTGTGGAAACTGGGATTTAATCTTGTCTGAACCAAAGTAGTATCTGATGGTGGTCATGGCAATATAAGCGCAATGCTTTGAATAAAGGCAGGTATGGTAGCGATGACCAGCCGTAACATCTCAGGCCATCTCAGTGGATAAAAGCAAAGAAAAAGAAGTGATATGTTAGCAAGCTTATAAATTAGGGTAAGTTTCAGGACAGACCTTCTGTTTCATTAGAACTGTGGGCTGTTGACTGCTGTCAATTTGGTACCCAACTGTATCCTCACAGAGATAGTGGACAACAAAATTCCCTGGATTGATTTCAGTCCTTCTAATCACCTTCACATTAATTTGACAGTTCAGTGTTTGTACTTTGTTTTTGTGAACTGTTTATTTTTAATTAACTCCAATATTTTAAAAAAATTAAGCAGTCATAAGCTTCGTACTCCCTGATGTTTACCATATCTTAACTAAGGATTAGATACAATTTTTATCATTTCATATGAGTTATTAACTTTTCACATCTGGGATCCTTAGGACATTTCTGTTACCTACCTTTTTGGTAGGCATTTGAGTTTCTGTAACCTACTTTATATTATTTATTAAGAAAAGATAGCCTATAATATCATGACATATTCGTATGATCATTTTATTGCATTTATGTTTTGAAAGACTGTTGTTCCAATACAATGTATGTATTGACTGCTTTTGCCTTTTCTTCAAATAGTACCTATAATTTATTACAAAAACTGTTGAAATTCTTCTCCCCATAACCAAGGCTTTTGATTTGTAACTTAGTGGTACAATTTCCCTGTGATTCCAACCTCAGACATGTGATTGGCTTTGACTAATGGAACGTAAAGGTCAGGAAGAAAGAAGATATCAAGGGGGAGACTGTAGTCTCAGGATGTCCTACATTTAGGCCATGCCCTGAAGGATCTGTAGATTTCCTATAGGTTCCTAAAGGTTTGATTACCTTCAATAGCCCAACCTGGGAACCTAACTTTAACATGTGAGTCTTTAGGGGATATTCAAGATCCATAGTATAGCAATAGCCTTAATAGATTTATTTCTTTCACTTAGTAATACAAGTTTAAGTTTTTCCCATGCTTTTATAACCTGGATAGCTCCATTCTTTTTAGCAAATAATATTCCATTGTATAGAAAAATCACAGCTTATTTATTCACTTATTACTGATAAGCATTTTAGTTGCTACCAAGATTTGGGGATTTTAATAAATATGCTTTAAACACAATAATGTGCAAGTTTTTGTGTAGACAAACTTTTGAATATTTTGAGTGGATATCAGGAAGCATAATTCTTGTATTGTATGTTAGAATGTGTTTAGTTGTGTAACATAGTTTCAAACTGTTTTCCAAGATGGCTTCAGGTTTTGAACTCCTATCACCAATGAATAAGATTTCTTTTTGCTCTGCTTTTTTAAAAAAATTATTTAGGGTTACCAATATCTTAGATTTTGGTCATTCTCATGGATGTATAGAAGAATCTCAGTACATTTTTAAATTTGAAATTTCCTTATGACATTAAATAACTAAAAATCATACACTTGCTTATCTATCTTCTCTGTTAAGGTTTTTGGCTGATTTTTAATTTTGTTAATTTTCTTATTGACTTTTAATTGTTCCTTTTACATTTTATTTAGTAATTATTTTTCAGACCACTTACAAATATTTTCTCCCAGCTTATGACTTGTATTTTAATTCTCTTAACATCATCTTTTGTAGAAATGAAGGTTTTAATTTTACTGAATCCCAGTTTATTGAGTATTCCTTTTGTGGACTCTGCCTTTTTTGTTATCAAAAACTTTACAGTCATTTCAAAGATCAAGAAGATTTTCTCCAATGGTAGCTTCTGGTATGTTTGTAATTTTGCACCATAAATTTAGGACTTTAATGTATTTTAGTAACTTTTGTGAAAAAATGTATGTTTTCCTACATTTATTTTTTCACGTGTTCATCCACTTTTTCACCATCTTTTTTTAAAAAGCAAACTTTACTTCACTGCAGTACTCTTACTCCTTTGCCAGAGATCATTTGATTATGTTTATCTGAATTTACTTATGGAATATTTTTCTCTTCCATTGGTCCATTTCTCTATGCCTTTGTCTATTCAACTGGACTCAAATTTTAGAAGTCCTGCCTCAACTTCACTGAATGCTGAAATTACAAGACAGTGCCACCATACCAAGCTTAGAAGTGTGTTTTTAAATTCCAAAGAACTAGTGGATTTCTTGGTTATGTTTCTGTTATTAACCTCTACTTTAATTTCACTGTTGTCTAAGAACACACATTATATGATTTCTATGCTTTCAAATTGTTAAGTTGCATTCTATGGTACAATGTGGGTTTTCTCTTGGTGAATGTTACATGTGAGTTTATACTCTGTATTTGATAAAGTATTCAATAATGTCAATTGCATTGCATTTAGTGATGGTGTTTAGTTCTCTCTGGATTTGCTGAATTTCTTTCTTTCTTTTTTTGGTACTGGGAATTGACTCGGGTCCTTCCGCTTGCAAGGCAGGCCACCAAACTGCTGAGCTAAATCCCCAGCCCGGAATTGCTGAATCTCTACATGGAGATAGTGTCCATTTCTAATAAAGGACATTATATTTTCTAGCTATAAAAGTGAACTCATCCAGTTCCTCTTTTTAATTCTATCAAATTTTGCCCCAAATATTTGGATGATGTTAAGTGCTTACACAAGATAATTTATTGGAACATTTGCCCCTTTGTTTTGGTGTAATATTCTTTCATCCATGGTAACTTTTTTATTCTCAAAGTTACTCTCTCAAATCGTTCAGTTAATCCTGCTTTTCTCTGATTATTGTTAGCATGGTATATATCTTCTTCCATCCCTTTGTTATTAATATCTATGTGGTTTTATATTTAAAGTGGATTTCTTGTGAACATCACATAGTTGAGTAATTGTGACCATTAATCTCATGTCTGCTTCATTCGCTGGATTAAAAAAAATCCTGGAAAATTAGTAAAACTTGTTCTTGGGTGTGTCTGAATGGGTTATAGAGGCACGGGAATTGGTACCAATATGTAGTTACTTGCCCATTCCTCTTTGATACTATTCCCCTACTCTGATTCTAGCCAGCATGAGTTAAGCATTTTTGCTCTATACACACCTCTACTTTGATGTTCCTGCCAGCTGACCATGGATTTAATCTCAACATGAGCTAAACGGAACCTCTCTTAAATTGTGGGCATTAGGCATTGTGTCAATTATAATATCTTTCTTGTGTGGTTGCTGTAGAGTTTGTATTATACACTTACCACTAATCCAAGTCTATTTTCAAATAATGGTGTACCTATTCAAAGGTAGCACAAGTAATTTGCACATGTAGCACAGGTAGCAGAATATTCCTAAATCCTTCTTATTATACCTTGTATTATTGTTGTAATTCATTTGACATCTACATTAAAAGATAGATGCTATTATATTGAATACATTGGTTTAGATCAATTTTAAAAAGCAGAGTAAATGTTTTTACTTTACTTTCACACTTATTTTTGATATTTTCCTTTCTTTATGCAGATTTAAGTGTCTAGCCTATGTCATCCCCCACCAAAAGAAATACTTTTAAGATTTCTTGCAAAGGTCACTAGATTAAGTCAATTTTGGTCAAGAATTTCACTCTTTGGATTGTTTCTCTTAGCATTGAAGTATTTTATTGGTCTTATTTTTCTTC
Source organism: Fukomys damarensis (assembly GCF_012274545.1). Taxonomy (NCBI): domain Eukaryota; kingdom Metazoa; phylum Chordata; class Mammalia; order Rodentia; family Bathyergidae; genus Fukomys; species Fukomys damarensis. The sequence continues at coordinate 21,460,013 of NW_022900941.1, read as the reverse complement.
AGTTTTATAAAATTGTTATATTAATTTAATTAGATAAATTTGCACTATTAAAATCCATATATAAATTATCTGGACCATGAATGATATAGATTTTAGCTAGTCATTGATCTATGCACATATGTTTAACTGAATGCTTTGAGTATTTGATACAAGTCAATTATTAATGTTGTGACCAAAATACATGATCGAACAAGAGAAAATGATACAGTTGAAAGTTCTTATTTTGATGATGATGATTTACTCTACTTCAAGAGATCATAAAAGATGCTAGCATCAATGTTTTAATTTCATTCAAAAATCTCTTGCTCCTATGATAATCAACTTAGGTCAGAAAGAATTAATCAAATTAATGAAATTTTCCCAAAACTTCAGTCTCATTTGTAAGGGACACTTTATTTTTATCTTTATGCAAAATACCTCAAACTCCCTTACTCACCTTTCAACTAAAGCTGTTGTTAAAATGACTACTAGGGGTAAAAATATTCTCAGACCAACCCACAAGTTAGAAACAAAGGTCTCTTTTCCTGAGACTTATCATGTATTAGGGATAGTATAAGCTTATAAATGATTAATATTTAAATTCTTGATAAGAGCAATGATTAAGATAGTATTCTAGATTATCCTCAAACTGCGTTTAGTTTTCTTGAAAGTCATAGACTGTTCTGATTTCTGACCATCATATATCTGCATGAATTCTGCAAAAACACTTATATTTCTGTTTTGCTTAGTTCATTTCAAATACAAACAGCATATATGCCCAGACTTTCCTTAAATATATCTCATACAGTTAAACATTCCATGGAGGGATAATAACCACAAAATTAATGATCTGGCAAAGTGCTTCCAAAGCAAGCAACAGTGATAGTAATTATTCACATATTTCCACACAGAAGGACATAACATAAAAAGAAATTTGAAAGCTATCGAGATGAGTGATTATTTTGTAATTATTCATGTGACCTACAGCACTGTGAGTTATCTGTATTGCTAAAGGAGCAATTTATTTGTTTTAAATATATTTGCTCACTTTTAAGAAATAAAAACAAGTTCTACCTACACAACCAAAGAAAACATTTTGTTTCAGAAAAGTTACAGGGGCCCTGGAGGACATTTGTGCTGAATTTTGAGCATGAGGGATGCCTGTAAAGGACATCTCCAGAGAGGTTGAAATAAATAAAGATGAACAATGGGGAATTATCCAGCTCCCAAGAGTCATACTATATTCAAAGTATCAATGTATCTAGAGGTGAACTTTCCACAGTCTCATTATCCTCATAAGAAAACAAACAGGGGTCATAAAACAAAATGTGCAAGGTATCTGGGAAACAATTTTGTGGGAAGAAAATGATGTTTGTATTTCCTTTCCAATATACATCTAAATCCGAAGCCCTAGAATAGATGTGGCCTATGATAAGAAAAAAGTATTTCTCTAATTTCAACAGATAAACACCAATCTAGATTGACTTCAAGAGGAAATGGAGTTTCCTTAAAGGAACTATTTCATGTCATTCATTTTTTGGAGAGATGTTGTTAGATTCCTACCTAGATGCAGGTGCAGTAACTATGAAGAATAAGGAGAAGAAAAATTGATGCTCCCAGTAAATAAATCTGTTTTCTCAAATTTCAAAATTATTTGTTCTAATAAAAATGATGAAAAATATTACCTAATTAGTATTGATCTAACCTTTATGTTTTTGGTACTTTTAGAGTCTGTCTAGCCAAGAAAAAAATATTTAAAAAACAAGTAAAAATAATTTAAGAATTTTTTTAATCCCAACATATACGTCTTATGCTCTTTTTCAATTTAATAAGTAGTAATTAGGAACTTACTAGGATTCCAGACATACAAAGAAATACAAGTTACACAAGTTCTCACATTTCATATGCATGTTTATCCCAGGATGATACTAATAAAAGTATTTTTAAATAGTTACAGGTGCTATGAAGAATTTTAAACAGAATCATATGACAAAAAAGTATCCTACTGTTGGGAAAGGTAGTGATACCTGAATCAGGAAAAGTCGTTGGATTTTTGTTGTTTTGTTTTATGGTGTTAAGGATTGAACCAATGGCCTTCACATCAACCTATATCCCTAGATACCTTTAAAAAAATTATTTTAGACAAGGTTTCAGTAAGTTACTAAGTAGCCCAGGTTGAACTTAAACTTGGAATCCTCCTGCTTCAGCCTCCTGTAGTGCTGGGATTATAAACAAAAGCCATTATGCTGAGCAGGTAAAAAATATTGAGGCAATAGACAAAAGAATATTCTAGGTAGTGAACATGGTTAATGCAGGGTTCTAAAGCAAAAAAGATACCCTACGGGTTCAAAAGACTGAAAGGAGCCTGGGGAAGCTGTAGCATGGGGAGCAAGACAGAGAGTTACCAATAGCCATGGTCAAGGAGATCAGCAAACAGACTCTGTAGGTTATAGGAAGGGGCTGGGGTTATATTACAAATACAGCGTATCCTGGGTCCTGTGAGCCCATTATAGGAAGTTAAGCATTTTTAATATTGCATTTACATTTACTACCCATTTTTAAAGTCTGTGTCATGTTTCTAAGCAGAGTATTTGTTAGGAAATTATAAGATAACCTCTAAGTGGGGGTCCTTATAAACCAATATTTGCAAATGTATTTTTATATTCATAGTTATATATTTCATGATTTATTTAATTACCATTTCATTTATCATCCATATAACACTTCCCAGATGCCAGCTATTTTCTCACATATTTTGTAAATAGAGATTCATTGAATAAAACATGGCAATAATATTATAGTCACCTTCAAAATACAAAGCAAATTCCTAAAACACTAGGGTGATTTAGTGAAATTATTCACGAATTCTTGTTAATTACTTGTTAATATCATCATTAGGTTTCTTGAGATTTTATTCCCACAAATGAATTTCACTTGCTAACAAGACTAAAATTTTTTGCAGTATATAATGATTGCTTAGTATTTGTTGAAAGGTAAAAATTTACCAAAGGAATACTGCTTGAAAAAATAACTAATTTTTGGTAGAATAGCTTGTTTTGATTTTTTTTTCCTTAGTTTTGAAGTTTTAGGTGACAGCAGAACTTACCAGCAGAAATGCACTCCTGTTTCTTAATGAACTGTGAGAACCACCAAGTTTAAGACAATATCAACATCAATATATGAAAGTCTTATAACTTTTCAGGTCCTCCAAAGTCCAATCATGAACACACTAAAATTAAATTGAGTGGCCAGATCATCATAAATCTACAAGTGCCAACATCCTGCTTAATGTCAACCAAGGAAAAGAAAATTTGCAAGTAAAAAATAGTGCTCAACAAAGGTTAAAATGTTCATTTGTTAAACTGAGGGTTTCTGCTTTGAATAGATCCATCAAGATAATTAACATTCAGGTTTGACAGTGTCGATGCTATTACAGCTTATATAGAAGAGTAAAACAGAACATACATTTCTATTTCAATTCAAGAAAGATTTGGCTAAAAGCAAACACTTAATCGTAACATTAGAAGGTTAATAAGAAATGCAAGATTTTAATTTGCTAATGATTGAGTTATGAGCGATTGCTTGCAGTATATTATATTTAATCAGTTGGAACTTTACTTCACTGTAGGAATTCTTATGATATTTCCTTTCATATACAATATTTTGAGACTCCAAGGAAAATTTCAACCTTCAGAAAAGGTATTTTAGCCATGGTATAATGTCAAAGAATGAGATTTGGCATAATTATATTAAATACTTGATGACATACCTATAATCACTCTAAGTTGTAAAATGCTTTAAACTTGTTTCTATTTTATTAGTTGTATAAAAATTCATCACAACATGTTTTAAAATATATCATTGAATTTCTTAGCCCGTATATAGTAGACATTCTGCTGGGAGATCCTATTTCTAGAGAACTGCTGGAAATTCCAAATCCAAACTCTCCCCAAATCTATGAATACTCCCTAACTGAACCATGGGTAGAATAAGAAATCTGATACAAACTGAAACAGTTGCACTGTCTGTCATATTCATTTGGATTTGGGTCACAAAAATGAGATCTAGAATAGCAAAAGCCATCTTAGGCAACAGACACATGGCAGTGGGTATAACAATTCCCAATTTGAAACTATACTACAAAGCCACTGTGATGAAAACAGCATGGTACTGGCAAAGAAACAGGCCTGAGGATCAGTGGAACAGACTGGAAGACACAAAAATAAATCCAGATGTACTCAGCTACCTCATCTTTGACAAAGGAACTGGCCATCCTCAGTGGAGGAAAGAGCCTCTTTAATAAAGGGTTTGGAAAAACTGGATTTCAATCTGCCACAGATTAAAACCAGACCTTTCTTTAGCTTTCAACATGCACTAAATTAAAATCCAAATGTATTAAAGATCTAAATATTAAAACAGAAACATTAAACTTGCTGGACGGTAAGTTAGGCAGAACACTGGAAGACATAGGCATAGGAAAAGACTTTATGATCAAATCCTCGGTAGTGTGGGAACTAGCAGAAAGAATGAACAACTGGGATCTCATCTTATTAGAAAGCTTCTGCACTGCAAAAGAAACCATCAACAGAACTAAGAGACAACCTACAATGTGGGAAAAAATTTTTACCAGCTGCTCCTCAGAAAAAGGACTATTATCTAGAATATATAAAGAACTCAAAACAATCAGCTCCCCCAAATATAAAGACCCAATTCAAAAATTGGGCATCTGAAATGAACAGACATTTCTCAGACAAAGAAGTAAAAGCAGCAAGTAAATATATGAAAAAATGTTCCACATCAAAAAATGGTCATTTGAGAGATGCAGTTGAAAACAACACTGAGATTCCACCTCACCCCACAAATAATGGCTGCTAACAAGAAATCACACAATAACAAATGTTGGCGGGGTTGTGGGGAGAAAGGAACCCTTTTCCATTGTTGGTGGGAGTGCAGACTGATGCAACCACTATGGAAATCAATATGGAGTTACCTCAAAGAGCTTGGACTGGAGATTCCATTTGACCCAGCCATCCCTCTGCTGGTTATCTTTCCAAAAGAATTAAAAGAATCATACCACAGAGAAGTATGCGCACCATGTTTACAGCGGCACATTTTGTAATAGCTAAAACTTGGAAACAGCCCATTGCCCATCAGTTGGAAACTGGATAAAGAAGATGTGTTTTTTCTATAAAATGGAATATTGCTCAGCCATAAAGAATGAGAAAATAGATTCATTCATAGGAAAATGGAAACATATTGAAGATATACTCCTAAGTGAAATAAATAAGGCACATGTGTGTAAATACCGAATAGTTTCTCTGGTGTGCATAAACTGCAACAATACATAAGATCCTAATAAGATTACTGACCTGACATTGAGAAATGGGAAGAAAGGAGCTAAAGGTGTAGGGAAGGTGGGATGGGTAGGGGAAGGGTAATAAGGGAAAAGAAAAACAGTGTGAGATAATGAAAAGATGGAAATAAAGTGCTTGTAGATGGGACGGGGTGGAGGGGCTGAAGGGAGGGCAAGGGACAAGGGGAAAAAATGAGAACCAAACCTGTCATGTAGAGGTACAAGATCCCAACAATGAATGTAACTGTACTGTATCCCTAAAATGTACCAATAAACTCAATTAAAGCTGAAAAAAATTAATCAGTTAATGGTGGGCATCTAAATTCAGCAATTCATACTGACTTTGAGGGTAGAGGCCACATGAAGAGTTATGAAGCAGCACTGTGGAGTATGTGTGCATCAAGAATGAGCATAAGCTTTCCCCAAGAAAAACTAAACCTAGCTTCAGAGAAATGCAGACCCAGGGGATCAAGAGAACTGAATAGAGGCAGTAAATTTGAATGTCCTGTTATTTGTGTTATTATTATTTTTAATAGATTTTATGCATCCAGGCCTTTAAATATTTTGAGATACTTTCAGAACTCTTCATTAGCTTCTCCCCAACTCCAGCCAACCACTTCTGCTTGAAATCAAATTAACCATAATTAGAAAAAATTAACTGTAGCCTCAAAAAAAAAATCAACTCCATTCTCCACGGATAATAAGTGTATGTATGAGATGTATGGAATAAAGAAGGAGAGCGTGGAGTATATGACTCAACTAAGTAAATGTGAAATTTCTCTCATAAATCTAAGACTGAGGTCCCTCTCAATGAGATTCTTCTAATGTCGTCATTATTTCTTATTATGTTACATTGCACACAGTCTCCCACCTATTTATTATACAGTGTAAAGTTGCAGCTATACCAATTTTCAGTACAGGCGATGCTTCCAATTCCCACCAATGGTGCTAGATTGCTCATCATGCCTTAATCTACTGGAATACCCTAACAAGATGCCATAAACCAAGTGGCTAAAAGTATCAGAAATGCCTTTCTCCAGGGCTAGAAGTTAGATGATGCAGAAGCCAGTGCTTGGCTCTGGCCTAGAAGTCTTTGCTGCAAGAGTTGGATCGAATTACCTATGACTGCAGAGCAATAAGAAGGAAGAGTAAATCATTTCTCCTTATTAAAAATGTGTAAGTTTTCTGTGGGCAGAGAGAATTCCTCAAAAAGTAGCCAGATTTAAACATGTGAAAGAAACCCTGCCTACAAGCATGATTTTTCAGAATTAGGAGGTCACAACAGCAAGAGGCTGTGTGAAATTTGCTCCCAGAATCTGGACATGAGAGAGGTAGTTAGTACCATCCAAAAGGCAGATCACCTGCAGGGAGGAGGGCTACCATGGTTGTTATGATACCTAGAAAGCACCCAAGGGAGAAGGCAAGACATTTCATCATCCGACATACTAAAACATCACACAAATAAGCAATTTCTGGTTATTTACTTCTTTAATTCCCATTCTACCTGAGCCAGGATCAGTACTATAACTAAAAAAGAAGAGATGGAAAAATAAGGCACATTAATAGTTGTCCTAGTTACTCTCCTCTCATTGCTGAGGCAAAATACTCAACATCTAAAGTCAAGGGGAAAAGTTTATTTAACTCACAGTTTGTAGAGGTTTCAGTTCGTAGTGGGCTGGCTCTGAGGCAGGGTAGCTTGGTACCAAATGATTCACTCACATGCAGTGGTTTAGTAATCACACACTCTTAATCCCAGCATCACATATTCCAGATTCAGCCACCTCTGAAAAAGAAAGACCCACTTCATCTACATGAGGCTTTGGGGGGATATTGAACACAAACCATAACAATAGTGAAGAATATGGGCATGCCTTCATTACACATGTAAGATTTCTGAGATCAAGTCAAGCCTAATGCTCTGACTTTAAATTGAATATTAAATCAACATTTTATGAATATCAGACTTATCCACCCACATCTAGTAATGAGGCTTACTAATAAAAGTGACAAGGATGTTGTTCTGGTTCTGTGAAACTATTATCCAGAGACAAAGCAGAGACACTCAAAACAGCCTGATTGAAAAAAAAAAAAAAAACAGTGGAACAGAATAATAATGCCACAGAAAATCCTGATTGTTCAATGAATTATCTTCAAATTATGAAGATCTGTTTTCCAGCAAAGATGTTCAAGAAAAGAACAATTTCATAGAAAATAAGGATATTAAGCCATACAGGGCTCCATGAAACCTCTCAGGGTACTTGTAAAGGTATTGTAGCAGTGAAGAGATTCAGAATGGACACTTCACTCTTAAGTTTTCATAACCATAAACTGTGCTTTTATGTTGTTGTCCATTCTTCATGAAGCATTTGCTTATCGCTGCCCTTTGCCAGAACCCTTTAATCCACCAAAGATAATGGTAAATCTGTTATTGATATCTTATCTCATAAGCATCTGGTTTTACAGTAGAAGTTTTACTCATACCACCAACAGGAAAACTGAATGCCAGCCTCACGTTTACCTGCAAGTCCCCTATATTTCAAGTGGCCTTTTTTCTTAAACGTATAAAACCATGGGGACTTTCTTCTCATTTATGTTTGGGATCCTGGAACTGTTCTTCAGGAAACATTGTTACAGAAAGATCTACCCTTCTTTCTCAGACTGCTGGACACTTCAATGGAATGGATTTGGGAGTGAAGAGAGCAACGGGTTCAAATGAAGTTGGTGCAAAATGGAAAAGTGAACATAGCTTTTCTTCTCAGGGTTTCATTTTTCTTCTATCACTTTTGAGTCGAGAAATTAGTGATGCATCAGATAGCTTCTTCAAATTTCCCTCAGTCCCATTATTCCGCAGGTTTTTTACTTGCATAGCAGATATGGAGGTCTATCGTTTTGTGTTTCTTAACTAAGCAGAACGTTCATTTCCAAACTTTCCTTTCAGTATAAGGTTAACTAGGGTCACACAGGAGCGCACCTGTCAGATTAAACCCACTTACATTCATTTTTATTCATCACTATTGCAAATGTTTATCACTATTTGAATGCAAAATCTAACACCATAAGCCTCTTGAAAGAAGAAGATCATTAAAGAGAAAGCTGTGGCAAACATATGTGCTTTTCCTCTTCAGAGATTTGACTTGCAAATATACAACCTTTTTAGAAGCAAAATAAATGCGGCTATCCAAGTCTCATGTATATGCTTTGTTCCTAATTTAAAATACAAGGCCATTTATATTTCACGATATTAACATTTATACTCTATCCCTTAAAACTTAATGTTTGAAGAGTGCTTGAAATTTTAATAAAAATGATAGTAATAACCATGCGTTCCTGTTAATTCTCATGAATAGCTTCTTACTTCAGTTCCAAATTCAAATTTCAATTCCCTTATGAACATAACCATTAGAAAAAAGCTTGTGGCATTTCTATTTGTTTTCAAATCAATATAATCAAAATATAGTATATTGTTGATATTAACACAATTGAATGTCACATTCTGAGAATGATTACTTTGTTATGAATCATGTGACCTCTCTATTTCTCAAGTTGATTACTGGTCTTTGGAAAATGTGTCAAACTTACATATGCATTTTCATGCTTTTCTCATTCAATGTTTCATGTCCTTGAAGGTAAATTGAATTTTTAAATGAGAATACAAAAGTAGCTACTTTTACACTTTTTCCCATATTCACTAGCGAATTTAGTTGATGTAAATATATATATATGCAAACACAGAAAACAACTATAAACCACCCCAGTGAAAATAATTATATTGACTAATTGTAACTGCTAACAAGAATTTAAAACTTTTACTACTGTTCTGTATGATTTGAGAAGATTAACTATCCATGGAACATTAATGCCAATGCTGGTGCTAAATCTATTATGTAGGCAAAATGGAGCAGTTACTATCCATCTCAATTTTGCCTCAAAATAAGTAGTAATCTCAAAATTTTTATAAGAAGTTTAGGTGTATAGTAAGATTTTTATGATGAGAAATTAAATATATCAAGTAAAGAAAAAGATAGGACTAGTGTCCCATGAGAACACTAGAAGCCAGATGCAATGGTCATCAAAATGAAACCATGTACCTGAAGGTAGAAGAAAGTTAAGTAAAATTTATTTTACTATGAAAAGAAGTCAGATGTGTTATATACATGTACCAATTCTCCAAGAGCATTGTAATCTTTATGTATTGAAAATTATGTATTGTACTAATACAAAATAAAATTTTTAGAATAATTTACTTTTAGATGAAATATTAAGAAAAATAAGTGTTCTAAAACACCAATAAGCACGGGTACGTTTAGCTTCCAAGTAACATACATTTTTACCATCAGAAGACATGGGAATTTCTGTGAAACTTGTTTTACCTATCTAATGAATGTTCTGCAGATTCTTTTTATTACAAAATAGCAACTCTGAAGTGGTTAGCTTTGTTTGTCTTTCATGTCACTATTGTGTTGCTGCTGTTAGTGTTATGTAAACTTCAGATTCAAGCATATTTAAAGAGAGCACATATGAGAAGTGGCCATCATCCATTTGGAAGATTATGACTAAACAGTATGGTTCCAATTTTGTTTAGATACTAATGATGCTTTCTCGCAAAGCTATTCCAACCCTGTGAGCCTCTGGGTAGCACCAAATCTCATCCCTCTCCAATCTAGAATGAAAACAATGAAAAAGCTTAAAATTTTAAGATGATTGATCATTAGCAAATTATATTCTCCTGGAATGTGACTATTAGCCCAGTTTTTTCTTGTCCTGCTTGTGCATTTATACTAAATATGTTCTAGTAACTATGAAATACTTATGTCTAGAGTCTACTATTAATTAAGGGAAAATCAGTTAATGCTGTGTGCATTACCAATATCATTCTTGTGTAGCAGGCAATATAGAAAAGATTTAAAAAGCATTTATATCTCTTTGCTGTTTATGCTTTTTTCTTTATCATACAATTGCAAGGGCTGGTATACTGATTCCAGAGGCCAGCTGAGATAGTTTTAAATCCTGAATTTAAACTCTAACTTTTAACCAGGTGCAGGGGTGCATGCCTGTAATCACAGCACTCGGGAGGCAGAGGCAGGAGCATCCCTGTGAGTTCAAGACCAGCCTGGGCTACATAGTGAGTTCCAGGTCAGTCTCAACTACATAGTGAGACCCTGTCTCAAAAAAAAAAAAGTTTAATTTCCCTCTTTAAAATCAAGAATTGAATCAATAAAACCAAGCAAACCCTAAATGTTTTTAAACGTCATTTTTTACCAAAATCTTTCTTCAGAATGTATCATTGTCTCCCTTTCTCTGTGCACCCCCACTCTCTGATGTACTTTATGTCCAAAAATCCTTCTCATCTTTCAATTTAATCTTAATTGCAGTGACTTTTATTTATTCTAATACACTTATCTAGGTCTCATCAATTAATGAAGAACATCTTTTTTCTTTTTTCCATACTGGGGATTCAATCCAGGGCTTTTGTACTCAACTGTACACCCATAGACTTTTTTGGTTTTGAGAGTCTTGCTAAGTTGTTATGGTACCTCGCTGTGATTAACCTTGAGGCCTTTTTGCCTTAGCCTCCTAGACTGCCAGGATGACAGGCATGTACCACCAAACCTGGTTCAATTAAGAACTGTTTAATCTTCACATCTACTGGAAATTTACACTTGAAAAAATAGCATTCTACTTAAAAACTTGATGAGAGTCTTTATAAGCTGCCACTAATTACTTGCAAGTAGGAGTACTGCCTTCTTGTCTCAGTAGTTCCACAATCTTCTGAGACTCTCTGAACATCTCTTCCATACAGAAGGCCCATATGCTTTTTGTTACTGGGAAAGAAACTTTCCAGCAGGAAAAATATTTGAGACTAAAATTGAGTTCCATCCTGTAATAGGCAACTAGAACACAGCAATGCTATGGCTTAATACCACACAAAACCACTATTATTGTGGTGGGGTAAAATTAGACTTTTTAATCATTTTACCTTCATTTCCATATGTACCACATGAGTACAAGAAAGAGGAAAAACAAAGTCAAAAAATGAGCTATGTATTTCAGGTAAGCTCAGATTACTGGTAAGGGAAGGAGACTGATTCCATTTTAATCTGTATGATTTTAGCATGCATCAAATCAAAGTATCACTCTGCACATTCCTTGTCCATGTTTTCCCACAAGATGTATGTGACAGGAGAACATTAGCTTTACCTGTTTTCTTTTTCATTTATCCTCTGTCTGCTTCCTGCCTACAAGCAACCTACAAGATTGTTAAAAAGGATCATTATTACATATTGAGTGGTCAATATTTTGTGAAATTATGTAAAATAAAAGTACAGGAAGTAGCCTGTTTAAATAAGCAAAAAGTCTAATGCTCTTAGAACTATTAATGGTATGTCTTTATGTCAGGAACAAAATCAGTGCCTTTACCATTACAGACTATTGACTTTGGAATAATAGCTGGATAGAAATTACCAGCCCTTAGGAGGAGTTAGTTGATTCTTATTCAAGGGTGAATAATACTGCTTTGATCTCCTGCAAACAGTATTAATTAATTAGTATTCTTATTTATTGTAATTAATTTGTATTTTTTACTCTTATTAAGTTTATTGGTACATTTTACATATATGATACAGTTACATTTGCCATGGGGATGTTATACCTTTACATGACTTATCTTGGTTCTTATTTTTCCCTATTCCCTTGCCCTCCCTTCAATACTTCCATCCTTCCCTATTTGCAAAGATATTGTTTCTATGTTTTTCCTTTTCAAATATTTTTAATCTTTCCCCTACCAATCCCACCTCCTCTACTCTTTTAGAATGTTTTTCCTCCTATTATGCAATATCAATTATACATTGTGATGCTTAGTTACACTTTTAGTTTTTTACAACAGAAACTATTCAGTATTTACACATATGTGACTTATTAATAGCACTTAAGAGTATGGCCTCAATGTGCATCTACTTACCTATAAATATCCAGTTTATTATTCCTTATGATAGAGTAGTATTTCATTTTATTTAAAAAAAAAAAACATGCTTTTTATCCAGTCTCCAAATGATGGTCAGTTAGGCTGTTTTGAAATTTTAGCTATTACAAACTGTGCCACTCACTATAAAAATGTGTTCACATATATTGCTGTGTTATGATTCTTTTAATTCTTCTGGGAAGATATCCAGGAGAGCAATAGCTGGGTCAAATGGGACTTCCAATCCTATTTGTTTAAGGTGTCGCCATATTGATTTCCACAGTGGTTGTAACAGTCTACACTCCCACCAACAATGAAGAAGGGTTCCCTTCTCCCTAAAATCCTGCCTGCATTTGTTATTGGTTGATTTCTTGATAGCAGCCATTCTTTCTGGGGTGAAATGGAATTTCAGTGTTGTTTTCATCTGCATCCCTCGAATGACCAGTGATGTGGAATATTTTCTCATATATTTATTTGCTGTTTTTACTTCTTTACCTGAGAAATATCTGTTCATTTCAGATGCCCATTTTTGAATTGGGTTTTCATATTTGGGAGTTCTGATTTTTTGAGTTCTTTATATATTATAGATAATAGGCCTTTGTCTAAGGAGCAGCTGGTAAAATATTTCCAATATTGTGGGTTGTATCTTAGCTCTGGTTGTGATTTCTCTGGCAGTGCAGAAACTTTTTCAAAAGATGAGTTCCCAATTGTTAATTCTTTGTGTTAGTTCCCTTGCTCCTGAGGATTTGTTCATAAAGTCTTTTCCTATGCCAATATCTTCAAGAGTTCTGCCTAACTTATCCTAAAGCAAGCTTAGTGTTTCTGTTTTAATATTTATGTCTTTAACCCACTTGGATTTTAGTTTAGTGCAAGGTGAAATATTTGGTTCTAGTTTTAATCTTTGACAAATTGAAATCCAGTTTTTCCAACACCACTTATTAAAGAGGCTATCTTTCCTTCAGTGAGGATGGTTGACTCTTTTGTCAAAAATGAGGTATGTGAGTATGTCAGGAGTTGTTTCTGCACCATCTAATCTGTTCCACTGATCTTCAGGTCTGTTTCTTTACCAATACCATGCTGTATAGTAGCTTTATAGTATAGTTTCAAATTGGGGGTTCTGATATCCCCTGCCATGTCTGTGCTTTCTAGAAATGATTTTGCTCTTCTAGATTTTTTTCTTGTTTCAAATGAGTTTTTGGATTGTTTCCTCCACTTCTGTGAAATATACTGTTGGGATTAAAGTAGGGATTGTGTTGAATTTGTACAGCAGTTTAAGAAGTATGACCATTTTCACTATACTGACTCTATCCAGGAACAAGGGATATCTCTCCATTTTCTTATATACTTTTCAATTTCTTTTTGCAGAATGTTATAGTTCTCAATGTAGAGATCTTTTTTTCCCCCTTTGTAAGATTGATTCCTAGATATTTCAGTTCTTTGGATGGTACTATGAAAGGGTTTTTTTCCCCTAATTTCACTCTCAGTGAGTCTGTTATTTGTGTACAAGAAGGCTACAGATTTTGAGCATTTACCTTATATCCAGCTACTCTAATGAACCTGTCAATTATGTCTAGAAGTCTTTGGGCAGAGGGTTTTGGGTCTTCTATGTAGAGTATTGTATCATCAGCTAATAATGACAGTTTCACTTCTTCCTTTCCCAACTTTATCGCTTTTATTTATTTTTCTTGTATACTTGGTATGGCTAATGCTTGCAAAACTATATTCAATAGGAGGAGTGATAATGAACATCCTTATCTTTTTCCTGATTTTAGCATGAAGGTCTTCAGTTTGTTACCATTGAGTATGGTATTGGCTTTTGGCTTTCATAGCTACCTTTATAAAGTTGAGATAAAAGCCATTCTTTCCAATTTTCTGCAGGTTTTTTTTTTCATCATGAATGGGTTTTGAATTTTGTTAAATGCTTTTTCTGTCTTTATTGGGTTGATCATATGATTTGGTCCTTGATTCTGTTAATATAGTGTATTACATTTACTGATTTATGTATGTTGAACCATCCTCACATCCCTGTAATAAATCTGACTTGGTCATGGTGAATAATACTCTTGATGAACATTTCTCAGACAAAGAAGTAAAAGCATCAAGTAAATATATTAAAAAAAATTTTTTCCACATCACTGGTCATTCAAGACATGCAGATGAAAACAACACTGAGATTCCACCTCACCCTACAAAGAATGTCTGCTATCAAGAAATCAACCAATAACAAATGTTGGTGGGGTTGTGGGGAGAAAGGAACCCTTCTCCACTGTTGGTGGGAGTGCAGATTAGTGCAGCCACTATGGAAATCAATATGGAGATACCTCAAAGAGCTGGAACTAGAGGTTCCATTTGACTCAGCCATCCCTCTGTGGGTATCTTTCCAAAAGAATTAAAAGAATCATATCACAGTGATATATGTGTACCTATGTTAATAGTGGCACAGTTTGTAATAGCTAAAACTTGGAAACAGACCATTTGCCCTTCAGTTGGAGGCTGGATAAAGAAGATGTGGTTATTCTATAATCAGCCATAAATAATGAGAAATTAGAGTCATTCATAGGAAAATGGATACATCTTGAGGGTATACTCCTAAATGAAATTAATAAGTCATACATGTATAAATACCAAATAGTTTACCTGGTGTGAAAAACTATAATGGTACATAAGATCCTAATGATATAATTGACAATGTGAACTAGGAAGAAAAGGGCTACAGGTGTATAGGAAGTGGGAAAGGTAGGGGAAAGGTAATAAGGGAAAAAAGAAAAATAATGAGAAAATTAAAAAATTGGAAATAAAGTATTTGTAAATAGGGAAGGGAGGAGGGGGTGAAGGGATATATATATATCCCTCTGTTTTCTGTTTACCAGTATCTTACTGAGGATTTTTGCATCTACGTTCATTAGGGAGATTAGCTTGTACTTCTCTTTTATGGTTGGATCTTTATCTTGTTTTAAAATCAAAGTGACACTTGCTTCCAGGAATGAATGTGTTAGTATTACTTCTCTTTCAATTTTATTGAAAAGTTTAATGAGTATAGGTAATATTTCTTCTATATTCTGTTTACCAGTATCTTACTGAGGATTTTTGCATCTACGTTCATTAGGGAGATTAGCTTGTACTTCTCTTTTATGGTTGGATCTTTATCTTGTTTTAAAATCAAAGTGACACTTGCTTCCAGGAATGAATGTGTTAGTATTACTTCTCTTTCAATTTTATTGAAAAGTTTAATGAGTATAGGTAATATTTCTTCTATAAATGTAGAATTGAGCACTGAAGCCATCAGGACATGGGCTTCTTTTCATTGATAAATTTTTACTTGTGTTTTTAGTTTCAGTGATAGTAATAGGGATGTTTAGAATTTTTATGTTTTCTTCATTCAACTTTGGTCATTTATATGTATCTAGAAATCTGGGCAGGCACCGCCATTGCTGCCCCAGTGCCAGCCAAAAGGTGAGATCCAGGGAAAGTGGCTCAGCTGAGGAATTGCATCTCTCTCTGCCCACCTGGACCCAGCCCATGGGTCTGGGTAGGCCGCACCCTTTGTTCTGGGCACTGCCATCACTGCCCCAATCCCAGGAGGGTAGCCACGCTGGTGCTGCTGAGGAACACCTCCCCCTACTCTCAGATCACCTGATTGTGCCAGTCCTTAGACCTACTCTGCAGAGACATGGCTGGTTATAAAGGGTGATATTTTTGAGCTCCCAAATTTGAACATCTTTAAAGAAAGGGCAGGGGAAACCCGTGTTCAGCCCTGCAGGAGGCCAGGGAGCTCAAAGTGGCCCTTGTGGCCTGAGGTAAGTCTGCATCATGAGGTTGTGACTTCCACTAGATGAGATAGGGGGATTTGGTTCTGAACATGGCTGCAGACCATGTGTATTAGGATAGCAGAGATATAGTCTGAAAGAGGCCCTTCAAAGTCATTTTTTTTGTCCTTTTCTTTTTTTTCATCATTCTACCCAGTAAATTCTGTTTTTTGTCCTCTTTCACCAGCTTAGTCTCTTGTTCCACCATATTGGCCCTCATCTCCTTTCCTGTTCCTGCTCCTGGCCTAATTCAGATTTCTCCTTTTATCACTTTTTCCTTTTTATTAATCTTTTTTTTTTCTATCAGTGAGTCTCACTCAAGGGTCGGTAGTTTCAAGGGAAAGTGAGCCCCTATAGCTGTTAAGGGGATATATTCTTGTCATTATACTTGCACTCTTTCTATCCCTTTTGAGTTTTACAATTTCCTAAAGATTGTGTGGTCATTCTGTGTCCTCTGGCTTCACTTGAAACCTTCCCCAGTTCTTTACTTGTTTACTCTTCTCATCATAATTAGGTCTAGGCCCCCATACTAAGTAGTAAATATCCATGTTGAGGGGTTTGTCTACTGTAAACATATATTGGGCTGCTTCTTGATTTTAATTTATTTTGCATATTTGGGGGGTGATGGATTGATGACTACCACAAGAGGTCAATTTACAGGAGGTGATTGATCCTGTTGTGCTGCTGATTGTATCGATGGTAAGGGATAGGGATAGAATGGACAAATTGTTTGCTCTGATATTGTGAAAGTTAGAATGTCTACGAGTCATTAGAGAGTTGGGGGATGAAGCACAATAATATCAGGAAAATTTGCAACCCAAAGATCAAATCAAGGACAACCCAACAGCAAAAATAAAAATAAGAAAACACTTAACCAAGACGAAGAAAGACTTCCGTTCAACAATGTCAAACAGTAGGGCAAAGGAGGATGAAAAGTCTTATAGTGAAACACCAGGACACTCAGAACTCACAGCAGAGGAAGTAACAAAACAGATCTATCAGGCTCTAGAAAAATTCAAAACAGAAATAATTTCCCAGATAACCATAGAGATGGTGAACAAAATGAAAGTCATGATTCGAGACTCTCGAACAGAAATTGACAAAAAAAATAGATGATCACAGGACCATAATACAAGACATGAAGACCCAGCATAAGAAAGAAATGGAAACAATGAGTGCCCAACATAGGAAAGAAATGGAATCCATAAAACAGATTCAAACACATATCCAGGAGATTAAAAACTCTATTGAAAGTGTACACAACCAAATAAAATACTGCGAAGATAGAATCTCTGATATAGAAGATAGGATAGCAGTCAGTGACCATGAAAAGAGAGGTTTCTTAAAAACAGTAAGGGATCATGAGAAAATGATCCAACAACTCCTCGATGATGCAAAGAAGAATAACGTAAGACTGATAGGAATTCATGAAGTAGCAGGAGAAAATGCAAATGACTTAAAAAAAGCTGTTCACAGAATTAATGACAGAAAACTTCCCAGAGGGGAAGAATTTGACATACAGATAGTGAGGTAGATAGGACTCCAACTAGCTACAAACAAAACAAATCTACACATAGACATATAATAATCAAAATTCCAGAAATCCAACAGAAGAACAAAATACTACATGTGGTACGAGAAAAGAAACAAATCACATGCAAAGGAAAGCTCATCAGAATCACAGCAGACTTTTCAACACAAACCCGCACGTCAAAGACAGCCTTGAGTGAGGTATTTCAAATCCTGAAAGAAAACAACCTCCAATCTAGACTGATGCATCCTGAAAAAGTCTCTTTCAAAATGGGTGGGAAAATAAGATACTTGCATGACAAAGAACACCTGAGAAACTTCATGAACATCAAACCAGCACTACAAGGAATTCGAAACAATATCCTAGAAAAAGACAATGAAGATCACAATACCATGAGGCCCAACAGAGCAAATCAAATAGTCAAGGCAAGAAACTAAAAGGAGAGGGCAAAATATTAAAAAAAGTCAAAAAAAAAAGAATAACATAACAATAAGAAGTCAGTGCATATCAGTTATAACCATCAATGTCAATGGACTAAATTCAGCAATCAAGAAAAATAGACTAGCAGATTGGATTAAGAAGCAAAATCCAACAATATGTTGTATACAAGAAACACACCTAATGGAAAAAGAATCCCATAGACTGAAAGTGAAAGGGTGGAAAACAATTCTCCATGTCACAGGAGCCCAGAAAAAAGCAGGAGTAGCAATCTTATTCATAGACAAAGTAAATTTCAAACCAAAACTGATCAAGAAAGACAAAGAAGGCCACTACATTCTTGTAAAGGGAACAATTTAAGAGGAAGAGATGACAAACATAAACATATATGCACCAAATATAAATGCTCACAACTATATAAAACAAATATTAAGTAACATGAAAAACCAAATAAGTACTAATACAATTGGAGTGGAGGATCTAAATACCCCACTATCACAAATAGACAGATCATCTAGGCAAAAAAGCAACAATGAAATATTAGAACTGAACCAAGCTTTTGAATGCATGGACTTATTAGAGGTCTATAGAGTGTTCCACCTAACAAAATCAGAATACACATTCTGTTCAGCTGCACATGGGTCATTCTCCAAGATAGATGACATACTAGCTCACAGAACAGGTCTGAATAAATGAAAAGTAATTGAAGTTATTCCCTATATATTATCAGATCATGGTGTAATAAAGCTGAAGATCAACAGCCTAAGAAATCGTAGGAACTTCACAAACACATGGAAATTGAACAACACTCTCCTGACAAATCAGTGGGTCAAAAGGAAATTAAAGAAGAAATTAGACATTTTTTACAAATAAATGAAAATGCCAATAAAACATACAGGAATCTATGGAACACAATGAAAGCAGTTCTACATGGAAAATTCATAGCACTGAATGCCCACATTAGGAAAATAGGACAAGTTCAAATAAACAACCTAACGATGAATCTTAGACTCCTAGAAAAACAAGAGCAAGAAAAACCCAAAGCTTGAACAAGAGAGGAAATTATAAAGATTAGAGCAAAAATCAATGCAAAGGAAACTAAGAAAATGATACCAAAAAAAAATGAATTGAAGAGTTGGTTTTTTGAAAGAATAAATAGAATATTGATAAACACTTAGAAAACCTTATCAAAAAAGGAAAAAAAAAAGGCTCAGATACATGCAATCAGAAATGAAAAAGGTGAAATCACAGCACATCCAAAAGAAATCCAGAGGGTCATTAATACCTACTTTGAGACCCTGTAATTTAATAAAATGGAAAACACAGAAAAAATAGACAGATTTCTAGATACTTATGAATTACCAAAGTTGAACGAGTAAGATAAAACATTTTAAACACCTCAATTACAATCAGTGAAATTGAAATGTAACTAAGAACTTACCAACAAAGAAAAGCCCAGGTCCTGATGGATTCACTGCTGAATTTTACCAGATATTTAGAGAAGAACTATTGCAATTACTCTTCAAACTTTTCAAAGAAATTGAAAGAGAAGCAATACTTCCAAATTCATTCCTGGAAGCAAGTATTACTTTGATTCCCAAATCAGGGAAAGACGCAACTAAAAAAGAGAACTACAGGCCAATCGCCTTAATGAATATAGATGCAAAAATCCTTAATAAAATACTAGCAAAGAGAAAACAGAGGATCATCAAGAAAATCATACATCCTCACCAAGCTGGATTTATTCCAGGGATGCAAAGATGGTTCAACATAAATAAATCAATAAATATAATATACTACATTAACAAAGTCAAGGACAAAAACCACATGATCCTTTGATAGATGCAGAAAAAGCATTTGACAAAATTCAATACCTATTCATGATAAAATCTCTGCAAAAAATTGGAATAGATGGTCTATATCTCAACTTAATAAAGGCTATCTATGAAAAACCAACAACCAACATCATATTAAATGGCCAAAAACTGAAAACCTTCGCATTAAAATCAGGAACAAGACAAGGATGCCCACTATCACCACTCCTTTTTTGATATAGTTCTGGAAACATCAGCCATAGAAATTAGACAAGAGAAAGAAATTAAGCAATAAAGATAGGAAAGGAAGAAGTTAAACTGTCATTAGTTGCTGATGATATGATACTCTACAAGAAGACCCAAAAAGCTCCAACAAAAGACTTCTAGACTTAATGGACACTTTTAGCAGAATAGCAGGATACAAGGTCAACATGCAAAAATCAATAGCCTTCTTGTACACAAATAGCAGACTTACTGAGTGAGAAATTAGGGAAACAATTCCTTTCGCAATAGCATCCAAAAAAATGAAGTATCTGGGAATCAACCTAACAAAAGAAGCAAAAGACCTCTACACTGAAAACTATACCACTCTAAAAAAAGAGATCAAAGAGGATATAAGAAAATGGAAAGATGTTCCCTGCTCCTTCATAGGAAGAATCAACATAGTGAAAGTGGCCATACTACCCTAACTGCTACACTGATTCAATGCAATGCCAATTGAAACTCCAACACTATATTACACAGAACTAGAAAAAAGAATCCAAAAATTGATTTGGAACCATAAAAGACCTAGAATAGCAAAAGCCATCCTAGGCAACAGACACATGGCAGCGGGTATAACAATTCCCAATTTGAAACTATACTACAAAGACACTGTGATAAAAACAGCATGGTACTGGCAAAGAAACAGATCTGAGGATCAGTGGAACAGACTGGAAGACACAAAAACAACTCCAGATGTACTCAGTTACCTCATCTTTGACAAAGGAGCTGACCATCCCCACTGGAGGAAATATAGCCTCTTTAATAAATCGTGTTGGAAAAAGTAGATCTCAACCTGCCAAAGATTAAAACTAGACCCTTATCTCTCACCAAGCACTAAATTAAAATCCAAGTGGATTAAAGATCTAAATATTAAAACAGAAACACTAAACTCGCTGGAAGATAAGTTAGGCAGAACTCTGGAAGACAATGGCATAGGAAAATACTTTATGAACATTCCTCAGTAGCATGGGAATTAGCATAAAGAATGAAAAAGTGGGATCTCATCTTATTAGAAAGCTTCTGCACTGCAAAAGAAACCATCAACAGAACTAAGAGACAACCTACAATGTGGGAAAAAAATTTTACCAGCTGCTCCTCAAACAAAGAACTATTATCTAGAATATATAAAGAACTCAAAACAATCAGCCCCCAAATATAAAGACCCAATTAAAAAATGGGCATCTGAAGTGAACAGGCATTTCTCAGACAAAGAAGTAAAAGCAGCAAGTAAGTATATGAAAACAAAAATGCTCCACATCACTGGTCTTTCAAGACATGCAGGTGAAAACAACACTGACATTCCACCTCACCCCACAAAAAATGCGTGCTATCAAGAAATAACACAATATTAAATGTTGGTGAGGTTGTGGGGAAAAAGGAACCCTTCTTCATTGTTGGTGGGAGTGCAGACTGGTGCAACCACTATGGAAATCACTATGGAGATACCTCAAAGAGCTTGGACTGGAAGTTCCATTTGACCCAGCCATCCCTCTGCTGGGTATCTTTCCAAAAGAATTAAAAGAATCATATCACAGTGACATATGCGCACCTATGTTTATAGCAGCACAGTTTGTCATAGCTAAAACTTGGAAGCAGCCCATTTGCCCATCTGTTGGAAACTGGATAAAGAAGATGTGGTTTTTCTATAAAGTGGAATACTACTCAGCCATAAAGAATGAGAAATTAGAGTCATTCATAGGAAAATGGATACATATTGAGGATATACTCCTAAGTGAAATAAATAAATCACATATGTATAAATACCAAATAGTTTCTATGGTGTGAAAAACTAAAATAGTACTCAAGATCCTAACGGAATAATTAGCAATGTGAAATAGGAAGAAAAGGGCTAAATGTGTAGGACATTGGGAAGGGTAGGGGAAGGAGAATAAAGGAAAGGGGAAAAATTGTGTAAAATGTAAAAATGAAATTGAAGTGTTGGTAGGTAGGGAAGGGAGGAGGGGGTGAAGGGTGGGTGGCAACAAGGGTACTGTATACTTAGAATGTACCAATAAATTCAATTAAAATTTTTTTAAAAAATAGAAATCTGTCTGTATCTTCTGTATTCTCCATTTTATTATAGTACACTCAAAGTAAGTTATTTATGATCTTCTGGATTTCTGCTGGATCTATTGTGACTTCTCCATTTTAATTCCTAGTTGCATGAATTTGAGCCTTTTCTTTCCTTTTTTTGATAAGGTTGTCTAAGGATTTATCGATTTGATTTAATCGTTTGAAAACCAACTCTTTGATTCATTGATATTTTGTATCATCTGTTGGTCTCCATTGCATTGATTTCTGCTCTGATCTTTATAAATTCCTCCTTTGCGTGATTTAGGGTTTCTCTTGCTCTTCCTTTACTAGGAGCTTAAGATTAACCATTAGGTTATTTGAGCTCGCTCTGTTTTCCTAGTGTGAGTATTCACTGCTATGAATTTCCCATGTAGAAATGCTTTCATAGTATCCCATAGATTTCTGTATGTTGTATTATCATTGTCATTACATTGTAAAAACTGTTCAATTTCTTCTTTAATTTCCCCTGTGAACCATTGATTGTTCAAGAGAGTATTACTCTGTTTCCATGTGTTTGTGAAGTTTTTATAGTTTCTTACACTGTTGATCTCCAGTTTAATTGCAATATGGTCTGCTAATTTACATTGGATAATTTCAATTATTTTGCATTTACTTAAACATATTCTATGAGCTAGAATGTTAACTATTTTGGAAAATGATCCATGTGCAGCCGGAAAGAATGTATACTGTAATTTTGTGGAGTGGAGCTCTCTGTAGATATTTATTAACTGCAATTGTTCAAAAATTTGGTTCTGGCTGGGTGTGGTGGCACACGCCTGTAATCCCAGCACTCAGGAGTTTGAGAGCAGCCTGTGCTACAAAGTGAGTTAGAGGTCAGTCTCAACTACATAGTTAGATCCCGTCTCAAAAACCAAAAACCAAAAACAAACAAACCGAAAAAAGCTTGGCTCTGTTGTAGTATTTTGTTGTAGATTTTAGTCTAGATGATCTATTTGTGACAATGGTGTATTGAGGTCCCCCACTACAATTGTATTAGTGCTTATCTGGTTGTTCATGTCTTTTAATATTTTTATATAATTGGGGACATTAGTATTTGGTGCATATATATTTATGATGACCATCTCTTCATCTTGGATTGTTCCCTTTACAAGGATATAGTGACCTTCTTTGTTTCTTTTAATTAGTTTTGGTCTGAAATTTACATTGTCTGCAAATAAAATAGCTGCCCCTGCTTTTTTTCCAGGTACCTGTCATATGGAGAATTGTTTTTCATCCTTTTACTTTCAGTCTATGAGTTTCTCATTCAAGTAGGTGTGTTTCTTATATACAGCATATTTTGGGATTTTGTTTTTTAATCCTTCCTGCCAGTCTATTTCTTTTGATGGGTGAATTCCTGCCATTGACACTTATGGCTGTACCTGATATGTATTGACTTATCATTGGCATGTTATTTTTCTATTGTTATTTTTTATTTTTCTCCCTCTCCCTTTAAATTCTTACCTATTGGATTTGCTCTGTTGGGCCTGATGGAGTTGTGACCTTCGTTGTCTTTTTCCAGGATATTTTTTAAAAAACATTTGGAGTGCTGGTTTATTATTCATGAAGTTTCTCAGGTGTTCTTAATTTAATTAGCTATTAATGTGACAGAATTATAATCTGTTTTTATGTTCTAATTGATGACAGAAAATAAAGGACATTGTTTTACTAATTTTCCCTGAAAATTGTGTGAGTGTGTGTGTTATGTGTATAGAGATATACAGAAAGAACTGAGAACTAAAAGTAAAGAACTTGTTACAAACAAATGTCTGCCCCCACATAGCAATATATAATGTCGAGGCAACCATAAGGTAAATGCCATAGACATTGCTGTTAAAAAAAGAGAAATAATTGAAATACATTTTCCATAGCAATTCTGAAATGTAGTCAAACACATGTTCCAGGTCCTTGATTTAAGCTCAATATTACTGTCTTGATGTTATTCTTGATAGATCCTTTTCCATGTTAAAGCTCTTGGTACTAATCCTGAATCACTACTTCTTTAATTTAATAAAAAAAAATCTTGTGATTGAGTAGTTTTCAAATGCTTCTTTGTGTCCAAATTACTTAGAAAATATTTTGACATGATTTTTTCTTCATGTTTCTTTCAGAAAAAAGGTAGAATACTTTTAAAAAGTTTATACATTTCTTGCAATCCAATTTCTAATCTACTCATTTAGAAAAAGACACTACCCCAAATGTCTTGCAGGTAAGTATCCCTGTGTGACCACTATAGAACAAAACCCTCATGCTTTGAATAAACCTTCTATATAATGTAAATAAGCTATGAAACATGCCCCAAAGAAATTTATAACATCTTATATCTGGTTGGAAAAGATCAATGAGTAACTATTTTAACTATTTCTGGGTATTAACAAATATTCTTATCACCCCAGTCTATATTTCATCTTTCTTCCTAATGTCATTTCTTAATTTGAGAATAATTTTTCATCTAGAAAGTTCAAATATGAGATATGTGTAATTTACCAATCCAGTAAACATGGATCCTAGGTCAAATGTGCCCTCCTCAGAAGCACTTTTCCATGTGTGCATTCACTCCCAATTATTTTATTATGTAAAAATATCATGCTATAATCATTACATTATATAATTATCTCACTAATTTCTCTGTTTATAAGACTGACATTGCTCTTTTTTTTTTTCAGTTAAATGTGAACTCCTTGTGAGCAAAGATCTTCCTGGCTTTTTTTTAATCCTGCTATTCTCAGCATGAAGCATAGTATCTGGTACAGTATAGCCACTCCACAAATATTTGTCAAATAAATAACTAATATGCCTCAGAGGAATTGTCCCATCCTTTATGGAGTATACAATGTAATTAAAAGAACACTATATTTTAATTAACAGTACATAGTGCAACTATCTGGTGAAAATTTATGAATTAATCTGAGTATTGTCTGTTTAGAAACAGTCTAAATTCATCAAGCAGCTGAAAGATAAGGGCATGTAAAATCTTACACATGATTTTCTATAACTATTTCCTCTGTCTACCACTGCTGACCAGCATCTATCATCCCAAACTGTCATCTTTGAGGCAGGATGGTATTCCACTGTGTGTAAATATCACATATTCTTTATCCATTATCTATGAATAGATGTATGAAAAATGGATGTCCCTTGAAACTACAAGGTTGAATGAAATAAATCAGATACATAAGCTTAAATATCACATGATATTTCATATATGAAAAACACAAAATATAAATAAAGAGTAAAATAAAAGGTAGATAGTAAGAAGCAGGGAGGTAAATCTTTCTCAAAGGGCAGAGGAATCAAGAGATGGGAGGAGAGAAAGGGGAGAGGGCATAAAAAACAAGAATTAAAATGTGTTATGTACTAGTATCAACTCTATAACATGAACGTACTGCAAACATGTAATAATAAAAATAAATTTTTTTAAAAATTTACCTTTTGATCACTTCTTAGAAATAACCTAGATTATAGGAATCCAGTCACTCTGAAAAGAAAAGGTCATTATTTTCTATGATCTTTTGGAGATATTTATTTACCAAATGATAACAATCATTACTGTAAAAAATGCTATTAATCTTCCACATTATTAAATTTCCATAAAGATAATATGTATTTATGAAATTGCACAGAAATTATTATTTTGTCTTTCTACATATATTCTGTGAATATATCTTCTATAAACAGGTCAACCCATTTGTCCAATATAACCACTCAACCATCTATTTGACTATACATAATACAGCCAGAGATTTGTCTATCATAGAGTACATCCATGAAAAGTGATATGCTAGGTAGCTTGAATATGACCAAAATATGAACTTCAATCTAAACACATCATTTGCTTCAACCAGTTGCTTT
Organism: Fukomys damarensis; assembly: GCF_012274545.1. Lineage (NCBI taxonomy): Eukaryota > Metazoa > Chordata > Mammalia > Rodentia > Bathyergidae > Fukomys > Fukomys damarensis. The sequence continues at coordinate 21,433,948 of NW_022900941.1, read as the reverse complement.
TGGGTGGCATTTCAAAATCTGCAGACTTAACTTTGTCAGATGACAATTTTTCTGTTTATTTGGAAACTAAAATCAATAATAAGTAAAACATTTAAATACATATGGGAAATATAGTACCAAATACAAATTTGACATCACTTATCTTTCTACTGAAATTAATGTTTTGTTTCTGAAATTGTCTACATTAATTTTTCTGTGAAAATAATATGGCACTATAAAAAACTGAATCAAAACAAGTAAGTTTGTGACATGGATAGAAAGAGTAGACTGGAGCCATCAATCCTGGCAAAGAGCAAATCACATGACAAGGAATGATTTTTGCCTCACTTTGTCTACTGAGCTGTTGAACTGGGTAATAACAGAAGATTTTCTGTTAGCAAATAACATGTGCTTTATAGTGACCTGCAATGCTAGGAAATGAAGGCTCAAGCTGGGTCTTCTACTTGCACCAGTGCTAGTAAAAAGGATAAAACAATTTTACCATCCAGATGGCAACTTTTAGAAATGTGCAACCCTAGTGTAAATTAATTACAGTAGAATTCTTTTATTTTAAGAAAACTCTTTTTAAAATGTCATGAAGATAAACTGTTCTTGATATCTACAAAGTGGAACAGTGGTATTCTGTATAGAATGAGTTCCTTCAAGCTTTTTCCCTTAATTTATGTAGTTCTTTTTATCTTGGTTTTGATAAGACTTTAAAATGTCTACAAGGTTTTTAACTCAATAAAATTATAATTATTTCTTAAAGTCTTACAAAGATATTCATCCAATGAACAAATATTAAGGGATGTTCCTACCTGCTCTTGTATATAGAAAACATTTCCAAAGTGATTTTGAAGAGCAGAATGTCATATTCTTTTCATTAAAAGTAATGAATGAAAATTATATATATACCAAAATTACATATATTCATGGGAAAAGATTGGGAGAGGAAAGGGAGGAGAGGTGGGAGAGTGTGAGCAGGCTTGGGGGGAACCTTATTTCTCTTTCAAGATCTTTGTGAGGCTTTCTAATTTCCACCTTTCTAAAATATCCCACTCTTACTGTCTTTATACACTTCAAAATCTCTTCCCTCTCTTTCTTTCCATGTTAGCTGATTGCATTGTGGGTTAATTGATTATAGATTGTTGTTCTACTAGTGACACTAAACCTCAAATGCTCAATTACAATGCATTTAAAAAATAAATTCATGGATACATTGATTGTGTGAAAATACTGTGGCCCAAATCCTTCTCCATTCTTCTTCCAAAAAATTCTGAGAGGAATTATTAAGAAAGTTGTCTTATCTCAAAACTGCACACAGTAACTATTGATTCACTGAAACTGGTTACAAGTTAAAACTCAACAATGAGGGAATGCAAAATATGGCTTTAGTTATGAACAGCTGGGAATCAACAGAGAGGCCTTGTTATCTTGGGAACAGTATGGGAGCACCAAGAGTTTTGGTACTGAGTAAACAGACAGAGAGGGTTGCTCATTAGAGAAGAAAAAGCCACAAGAAGTAGCTACATCATAAGCTTGTCTAGGTTACTCCTAGACTACTGTTGACTCTAATCCAGGCAGAAAATTTGAATGGAGGGCCAGGGATTTAGCTCAGTGGTTCTGCCACCTGCCTCGCAAGTGCAAGGTCCCATGTTTGATCCCCAGTGCAAAAGGGGGGGCATGGAATTAAATTTAGGGAACCCTATTAAAATCACTTCCATTTAAAAAAATACTAAATCAAGATAGTCAGTGTCCTTCAGAGTGAAGAATCTGTGTGAAAAATTATCCTGTTTAATATTTATCTTTTACCTCTCTTCTCATGAAAATGAAAAAGGATCTCTGATCTTCTGGTCACTTTGACTAGAAGATCTCAAACTTACATTTTTAAGCCCTGTATCCAATCACATAATCAAAGGTTGCTTTTCAAAAAAAGGGATAATTAAATCCAGAAAAGAAATTAAAGTTATTGTGCTGGTGGAGGAAGATGAGAAGAATAGGAAATATATCTTGTAAAATAAACTTGTGTAATGTTTTGTGTGTGTGTGTGTGGGGGTGTGTGTGTGGAGCCAGGGATCGAACTTGGGACCTTGTGCTTGTGAAGCAGGCAGCAGAAGTACTGAGCTAAATCCCTGGCCCAAGATAATTTTAGATATTTGAAAATATTTTCACTGGATTGTTAGAAATGTTTTAAATAAAGCAGAAAAGATACACTGCACAATAAATAATGAAAAGCATTTTGTGTTAGTGGCATGATTTTGTAAAGTATCTGCTTTATTTATATCATCTGTACTCAAACAAATGAAAGAAAGACATCACATTACTACAGGGATACATGAACACCCATGTTTATAGTACCATAATTCATAATAGCTAAATCAGGTAAGTAGCCTATATGTCCATCAACAAATGAATGGATAAAGAAAATGTGGTACCCGAAGCCAGTGCAGACAAAAGCAGCAAGGCTGCAGGCACTTCCAGCCAGGGCTCCACTCCAACCCTTGTGGTTTGGTCCTACAAGACCCAGCCAATGACCTCCCAGGAAAAGAGATTCACAGACACTGGAGCAGCAGCAGGAGGCCTGCCCTGATACCATTGGTAAGTACACAACAACCCTAGCCAGAAGCCCACCCCAGACATTAGCAACTGGGGTTCTCAGCCCCCAGCCAAAGGCCCTGCCAGACAACGCTATGTAGCCAGAGGCACACCTAGATATCATCCCAAGTATGCACAGGCCCCAGCCAGAACCCCACCCAGACAACAAGACAACACAGTGATCCACGAGGCCACTACTCTGAACTCAGGAATTGGTGCAGTGGTGGGCAGCAGAGAAAAGGCAGCTCCATGGCTTGCTGAGAATTAAAGACCATGGAGAGTCAAATATTGCCTGAGCAAAGGCACAGCAGGCTGCATCTGTTCAAATGAGAAGACTGGTAAACAAGTTTCAAAACCAGACTTCCAAATCACCTAAGGCAACTCCAAAAGGCAATGAGATGGAACAATCTGACACTCAACCACCTGGACTCCCTGAACTAACAGTGAAGGAGGATCTGGAAAAAATTAAATCAGAAGCAATTTCTCAGATAACAATAGAGATTGTGCCAATAGTGCAAGACATAATTAATAAATCTAGAACAGACACAGACAAAAATAATAGAGAAGCTGAGGAATGTGATGTAATCCCAACAGAGGAAACAAATGAAATCCATAAAACAGATGCAAATAGATATCCAGGAGATTAAAAATTCCATTGAAAGTTTACACAGAAGAATGAGCAACTGTGAAGAGAGAACTTCAGATATAGAAGACAGGATTGCAATTAGTCACCAGGAAAAGAAAAATTTCTTCAAAATAGTAAGGGACCACAAGAAATCAATCCAGCAGCTGCAAGACGATACAAAGAATAACATAAGACTTACCAGAGTTAATGAAGAAACAGGAGAAATTAAAAACGACATCAAAAAATTGTTCCAGACAAGTTGGCAGAACCCTTCCTAAGCAGGAGAAAAGAACTGACATACATATAAGAGAGGCACATAGACTGGTGAAACCACTGTGGAAATCAATATGGAGATATCTCAAAGAACTAAGATTGGAAGTCCTATTTGAACCAACTATTTCCCCGGTAGGTATCTTCCCAAAGAATTAGAAGAATCATACCACAGCAATATATGTGCACCCATGTTCATAGTGGAATAATTTAGAATAGCTAAAACTTGGCAACAGCCCAATTGCCCATCGATTGAAGACTGGTTAAAGAAAATGTGTTTTTTTTAATAAATAAAATGGAGTACTACTTGGTCATAAAGAATGAGAAATTAGAGACATTTATAGCTAAATGAATGCACATTGAGACAATACTCTTAAGTGAAATAAATAGGACACACATTTGTAAATACTGAATAATTTCTCTGGCATGAGAAACTGAAAGCATAAAGAAGGACAAAAAGGCATTATAGATAATTTAAAATGGGAAGAAAAGGCACAAAGGGGAAGGGGAACTTGGAGAGGTAGGAGAGATGAAAGAAGGGAATGGAATCAATATGAGACAATGAAAGCAAAGTCTTTGGCAGAGGTGGAGGGGTTGAAGGGAGGGCAGATGGATGGGAAAAAAAATAAGAACTGAGACAAATTACATAAAGACACAATTTCCAATGATGAATGTCATTGTATTATATGCCTAACATGTGCCAAAAAATTAATTTGAAAAAATCTACACCTAGGCATATGAGTTACGATTCCAGACCCTCAAGAGAAGAGCAAAATTTTATAAACAGAGAAAAGAAAGAAATCCCATACAAAAGAAAGCCTATCAGAATCACAGCAGACTTCTCAACACAAATCCTCAAGGCAGGAACAGCATGGAGTGATGTATTTCAAACCCTAAAGTAAAATGATTTCCAAGCCAGGTGTACCCTGCAAAAATATCTTTCAAAATTGATGGAGAAATAAGGTACTTTCATGACAAAGAGCACCTGAAGAACCTCATGAATACTAAACCAGCACTCCAAAAATTTTTAAACAATTTCCTTGGAAAAGACAGTGAGGATCACAAGCCCACAAAGCCCAGCAGAATGAATCCATCAGGCATGTCAAGAAATTAATTGCAAAGTGGGAAAATCCAACAAAAGAAAAAGTCATGATAAGGATAAGTCAATATATATCAGTTATAACCATCAATGTTAATGTCTTAATTCACCAATCAAAAAAAATAGACTGGAAAAAATGGGTCAAGAAGCAAGATTCAACAATATACTGCATGCAAGAAACACACTTAATTAGAAAAGAAACTCATAGACTGAAAGGTAGAGGGTGAAAAACAATATTCCATGTGACAGGAACCTGAAAAGAAGCAGAAGTAGCTATCTGCTTTGCAGATCAAGTGGATTTCAAACCATCACTGATTGAGAGGGACAAAGAACACTACATCCTGATACCAGGGAAAAATCCAAGAGGAAGAAATGGCAATCATAAATATACATGCACTAAATATTAGCATATCCAATTATATAAAACAAATAGCAATGGACATGAAAAATCAAATAAACACTAATACAGTAGTAGTGGGAGACCTCAATACCCCACTGTAACAGATAAACTAGACAAAATAATAGAAATCAATTGAATTCTTGAATAAATGAGTTTGAAAAAGTTTTAAAATGTTCCACCCCACAGAATCATAATACACATTATTTTCAGCTGCACATGGGTTGGTTTCCACAACAGACCACAAAGAACATGCTCATAGAACCTGTTTAAGTAAGAACAAAATATTTAAGTTATCCTCTGTATGTTATCAGGCCACATTGTGATGAACAACATAATTCTAAATACCCAATGGGTCACAGAGGAAATTAAAGGAGAAATCAGACAGTTTCTACAACTAAATGATAATGTTACTGCAACATATTGGAATCTTATGAAGGAAATTAACAGCAGTGAATTCTCACACTAGGAAAACAGAATGAGCTCAAATAAACAACCTAATACTGAACCTCAAACTTCTACAAAAAAGAGCAGGATGAAGCCAAAGCTCATACAAGGGAGGAAATTATAAAGATCGAGCAGATATCAATGCAATTGACACTAAAGGAAAGGTACAAAAAAATGACACAAAGAGTGGGATCTTCAAAAGAATAAATAAAATTGACAAGCCCTTAGCCAAATGTATAAAAGGGGGGGAGGAATAGCCAGGCATGGTGGTGCATGCCTGTAATCCCAGCACTCGGGAGGCTGAGGCAAGAGGATCACTTGAGACCAGCCTGGGCTACATTCTGAGTCTCAGGTCAGTCTCAGTTCAGTCTCAACTACATAGTGAGACCCTGTCTCAAAAAAAAAAAAAAAAAAAAAGTCCCAAATTCAAGCAATTACGAATGAAAAGGTATAAATTACAACAGACCCAGCAGGAATCCAGATGATCATCAATACCCACTTCAAGAACCTCTGTGCCAATAAGATGGAAAATGCAGATGAAATGGACAGATTCCTACATTCATATGAATTACCAAAGATGAACAAAGAATTCAAAAAATTTTAAACAACCCAATATCAATCAGTGAAATTGAAAACATAATTAAAAACTTACCAACTAAGAAAAGCCCTGGCCCTGATGGTTTCGCTGTTGAAATGTACAAGATATTTAGAGAGGAACTATTGCAACCACTGTTTTAAACTTTTCAATCAAATTGAAAGGGAAGCAATACTCCCAAATTCATTCACAGAAGCAAGCTTCACTTTGATTCAAAAAGCAAAGAAGGATGCTACCAAAAGACAGAACTATAAGCCAATCTCTCTAATTAGCATAGATGCAAAAATCTTTATTAAGATACTGGGAAATAGAATGCAGAAGATCATATACACTTATCAAGTGGGATTCATCCCAGAGATGGCTCAATATACACAAATCAATAAATGTAATACATTATATAAATACAGCAAAGAAAAAACTTTTGACAAAATCTAACACACATTTCATGATAAAAACTCTACAAAAAATTGGAATAGATGGTCTCTACCTTGATCTGATAAACAAGACAAGAATATCCACAATCATCACTTCTGTTCAATATACTTTTTGAATAATTAGCCACAGCAATTAGACAAGAGAAAGAAATAGAAGGAATAAGATAGGAAATGAAGAAGTCATATTGTCATTTCTTGCAGATGATATGATACTCTATATATAAGACTCCAAGAACTCCACCAAAAGTCTTCTAGACTTAATAACCAAATTTAGTAGAGCAACTTAATACAAGATCAACACACAAAAATCAATAGCTTTCCTGTACACTAACAACAAACTCACTGAAAAAGGAGCAAGAGAAACAACTCCCTTTGCAATAGCATCAAAAAAGTGAAATACATAGGAATCAACCTAACAAAAGAAATCAAAGACTTCTACTCTGAGAAAAGAGATCAAGATCAAAAAGGATATGAGAAAATGGAAAGACAGCTCTTACTACGGCGTAGAAGAACTGATATTGTGAAAATGGTCATATTTCAAAATGGTCATACAGTTATATAAATTCAATGGATTCCCAATGGAAATTTCAGCAGTATATTTCACATATTTTCAGAAAAGAATCCAAAAATTCATTTGGAACAAGAAGAGACTGACAATGGCAAAAGTAATTCTAGAGACAAGGTAGGGGGTATCATAAGACCCAACTTGAAATTATACTACATAGCTACTGTGATAATAGCAGCATAGTACTGGCAAAGAAATATACTACTTGAGGACTAGTGGAACAGAACAGAAGATGCAGAAACAACACCAGACACACTCAGCCACCTCATCTTTGAAAAAGGAGCCAAGCACTTTCACTGGAGGAAAGATAGTCTCTTTAATAAATGGTGCTGGAAAAATTGAGTTTCAACTTTCCAAAGATTAAAAATACACCTATCTCTTACCATGCACTACACTAAAATTGAAATAGATTAAATATCTAAATATTAACACAGAAACACTAAGCCAGCTGGAAGAGAGGTTACATAGAACTCTTGAAGATATTAAAGAAATAAAAGATTTCATGAACAAATTCTCAAGTGAATATGAACTAGCACAAACAATCATCAGCTTGTGTCTATTCTTATTAAAAAGCTTCTATACAGCAAGAAAAACCACTAATAGCATGAAGAGACAACCCATAATAATGGAAAAAACTCAGACACCCCAAATGTAAAGACCTAATTCAAAAATGGGTATCTGAAATGAACAATTTGCCATCAAAGAAGTAGAAATAGCAAATAAATGTATGAAAAATGCTCAATATCACTGGTCATTCAAGAGATGCAAAGGAAAACAATGCTGAGAGTCCACCTCAACCCATAAAAAGGGCTGCTATCATGAAATTAACCAATAACAAATGCTGGAGGGGTCTATATATAAGACTCCAAGAACTCCACCAAAAGTCTTCTAGACTTAATAACCAAATTTAGTAGAGCAACTTAATACAAGATCAACACACAAAAATCAATAGCTTTCCTGTACACTAACAACAAACTCACTGAAAAAGGAGCAAGAGAAACAACTCCCTTTGCAATAGCATCAAAAAAGTGAAATACATAGGAATCAACCTAACAAAAGAAATCAAAGACTTCTACTCTGAGAAAAGAGATCAAGATCAAAAAGGATATGAGAAAATGGAAAGACAGCTCTTACTACGGCGTAGAAGAACTGATATTGTGAAAATGGTCATATTTCAAAATGGTCATACAGTTATATAAATTCAATGGATTCCCAATGGAAATTTCAGCAGTATATTTCACATATTTTCAGAAAAGAATCCAAAAATTCATTTGGAACAAGAAGAGACTGACAATGGCAAAAGTAATTCTAGAGACAAGGTAGGGGGTATCATAAGACCCAACTTGAAATTATACTACATAGCTACTGTGATAATAGCAGCATAGTACTGGCAAAGAAATATACTACTTGAGGACTAGTGGAACAGAACAGAAGATGCAGAAACAACACCAGACACACTCAGCCACCTCATCTTTGAAAAAGGAGCCAAGCACTTTCACTGGAGGAAAGATAGTCTCTTTAATAAATGGTGCTGGAAAAATTGAGTTTCAACTTTCCAAAGATTAAAAATACACCTATCTCTTACCATGCACTACACTAAAATTGAAATAGATTAAATATCTAAATATTAACACAGAAACACTAAGCCAGCTGGAAGAGAGGTTACATAGAACTCTTGAAGATATTAAAGAAATAAAAGATTTCATGAACAAATTCTCAAGTGAATATGAACTAGCACAAACAATCATCAGCTTGTGTCTATTCTTATTAAAAAGCTTCTATACAGCAAGAAAAACCACTAATAGCATGAAGAGACAACCCATAATAATGGAAAAAACTCAGACACCCCAAATGTAAAGACCTAATTCAAAAATGGGTATCTGAAATGAACAATTTGCCATCAAAGAAGTAGAAATAGCAAATAAATGTATGAAAAATGCTCAATATCACTGGTCATTCAAGAGATGCAAAGGAAAACAATGCTGAGAGTCCACCTCAACCCATAAAAAGGGCTGCTATCATGAAATTAACCAATAACAAATGCTGGAGGGGCTGTGGGGAGAAAGGAACCCTTCTCCACTGTTGGTGGGAGTGTAGACTGGTGCAACCACTGTGGAAATCACTATAGGGATACCGCAAAGAGCTAGCATTAGAGGTCCCATTTGACCCAGATATTTCCCCACTGGTTATCTTACCAAAAGAATTAAAAGAATCATACCACAGCTATACATGTGCACCCATGTTCATAGCATTACAGTTTGTAATAGCTCAAACATGGAAACAGCCCAATTGCCCATCATCTAGTGACTGGAAAAATAAAATGTGTCTTTTTCATTTATAAAAAGAAGTACTACTCAGAATCAGAAATAAGAGGTATTTATAGCTAAATGGATGCACATCGAGGAGATACTCAACTGAAATACATAGCACATAAATGTGCAAATACTGAATATTTATCTGCTTTGAGAAACAAAGTGCAAACAAGGATCAAAATGTATAATAGATAATGTAAAACAGGAGGAAAAGGTGCAAGAGGGCAGGGGAAGTGGGAGGACTCGTGGAAAGAAAAGAGAGGAATGGATTATCATGAAAAAATGGAAACAAATTCTTTCTGAGTAAGGAGAGGTGGAGGGCTTGAAGGGAGGGCAAGGGAATGGAGAAAAAAGAAGAATCAATATATATTATGCAAAGATACAAATATTCAATGGTAAATGTCACTGTACTGTATATATAAAATGTACCTGCACAATTAAAGTTAAAAACACCAGAAAATGCAGCATCTACACAGAGTGGAGTACTACTCTGCCATAAAGAAAGATAAACATGAATCATTTGTAGAAAAATGGATGCACGTTGAGACGGTAATGTTAAGTGAAAGAAATCAAGTGTGTAAAAAATATGACACAGTTTCTCTTATATGAGAAGCACAAATTATAAATAAAAAGCAAAAAAATGAAAAATAAGGGGGAAAAAGGAGATAAATCTTTCTCAAAAGGGAAGGAGACCAAGAGATGGAGGGTAAAGGAAAGGTGGAGGGTGGAGAGAAGAGGTGTAAAAAAAGAAATTAAGGTATATTAAGTACAAGTACCAACTCCACACAAGCAGTGTGAACATTATTCACGTGGAGTACTACTCAGCCATAAAGAATGAGAAACCAGAAACATTTATAGATAAGTGGATGCACATTGAGGAGATACTCTTAAGTGAAATAAATAGGACACACTTGAGTAAATACTGAATAGTTTCTCTGGTATGATAAACTAAAAGTGGACATAGGAAAATGGATACATATTGAAGATATACTCCTAAGTGAAATAAATAAGTCACACATGTATAAATACCAAATAATTTCTCTGGTGTGAAAAGCTATAATGGTGCATAAAATCCTAATGGCATAATTGACAATGTGAATTAAGAAGAAAAGGGTTAAAGGTGTAGGGAAAGTGGGAAGGGTAGGGGAAAGGTAACAAGGGAAAGAAAAAATAGAAGAAAATGAAAATAAAATGTTTGTAAATGGAGTAGGGAGGAGGGGGTGAAGGGAGGGCGGGGACAAGGGGAAAAAATGAGAACCAAGACCTGTCATGTAAAAGTACAAGATCCCAATGATGAATGTAACTGTACTGTACCTAAAATGTTCCAATAAACTCAATAAGGAAAAAATAAATAGAAATAAAAGTGAAAATAAGGTTCAAATGGTATAATTGAGGGTGTGAAATAGGAAGAAAATGGGAAAAGGGGAAGTGGGAAGGGGAGAGGAAAGGAAATAAGGGAAACAAAAAAATGTGGAAAAATGAAAAACGGAAACAAAATCTCTGTAAATAGGGAAGAGTGAAGGGGGCAAAGGAAGGGCAGGGTATGGGGAAAAAACAAGAACCAAGATGTATTACGTAAAAATACAAGATTCCAACAGTAAATGTAACTGTACTGTTTACTTTAAATGTACCAATAAACTTAATAAAAAAAGGAAATGCATCAAAATAATTTTATGTCATGCCCAAGGTAATAATAAGCGATGTGGGAAGTAACTCATAATGGAAAGAATTTAAAAATTCACTTTATAAACTAAGCTGTATGTGCTTAAAATTATTTCGTTGGATCCTTGTAATATGCATGTGGCCACAGGAATTGAAGTTAAATTATGTGCAGTCACTTACTCAGTGTTCCTGTGTTAATAGGTAGAGACGTTAGATTCAGCATGAGAGCTAATGAGTTCTAGTGATTTCATGCTGGATCATCCCAGCACACTGTTTTGTTTGTTACATGAGTGGTTATAAGAAATTCCTTGGATTGTTTGTTTTTAACGTGATGTGCAGTCAGGTTAAATTAGTTATACAGCTTAATACTCCTGGGAGAAAATCCTCCCAGGATCCCAAGTAACATTCATATGTGAACAAATCTGATAATGTTTAACAAAGCAAGTATACAAAATTAAGCATTTGCCTTGATATCCCTCCCAGGAATTAAAACTAAGTGACATCTCCAAGGGTTAGATCTCTTTCAAGCTCTTCTCTGTCCCAGGAGAATTTTATTGGAGAAATCAGAGGAGAAGAAAGCTACTTGAACAAGCAACTTGGACAGACTTGTCCATTCGCACGGTAGCAAAATGTAAAAATGCATGATTCAAAAGGACTTATTCAATGGAAATATATTTGAAAGAATTGGTGTACAAAAAAAGAAGCAATTCAAGATTCCAATGATAAATGTAATATTATTTGCTTTAAATGTACCAATAAACTTAATGGAAAAAGAATGAAGCTATTTGTGAATTTCTCAAAATATGTTTATTGTTGTTGTTGAAGTTGTAACACAAGCATGCATGAAGCAACAATGAGAGCAATTTTGATCTCACCTAGAATATGCTATTATACACAACTCTTGCAAGGAAGGCTTATTCTGGGGTGACAACCAGTTAATTCTGTGTACATCATTATTTGAACATTATTGCTGCTGGCAAAGGTCTAACATCATTTCCCTGATGCTTTCTAAACAAGATTACTGTTGTATACTACAACTGGAACCTGATGGGGAGGAGGGCGCAGTGAACAGGGTGACACTTTAAGTTTTCTTCTTCCAACCTCATGATGAGAAAAATAACCTCAGATCTCTCATAGTTTCCACTATTCCCACCAGATTAAAGCAAAAACAATACCAAGGGAGGAACAAGAAGCTCCAGAAATGTAGGTGGGAGATTATTTAAAAAATCACATAAGAGAAAAATTTAGAGAGCCACCAGTGTTGAAAACTGAGGTCATTGAAAAATAAGGAATAAACAGTCCTCAGATAACTAGCTGACATTAAAAAAAGAAAAGAAAATCAAAGGTAAGTCCAAGTAATTTTCATATGTGTGCCCATAAATCATCCAGGGATCAGCAATTAGCCAATAGAAATTATACTAAGCTCGAAAATCTAATGGTTAAATTGATCCAGTGATATTAGTAGGTTATAATCAATTAATAGTGAACAAATGTCTTTTGTTGCAAAACAAGTTTTTTTTTTCCCCAGAAGCTAACATCTAATGAAAATCTGATTTAGTTCTTACATTTTGCAATAAATGTATATTTAATTTAAAAAAAACTTAAACCTTTTTCTGTTTCCACTGTGTTTGAATTCAAATTATATAAAATACATCCCCAGTTGTCTGAACTGAACAGGCCATAAGAACCCAGGAAATTTTAGGAGCAAGTCAGTTAGCCTTCAGGCTCGTGCAGTCCTTCATGTGTCTTACCCAAGCCCTCCTCTGTCTCTCTATTGTACTGTTCTCTGAGAAAATCCTGGCTAGACAAGCACCCTCGGGCCTGGAGAGATCAGAGTGCATGGAAAGAAGGAAAGGACTAGAGAGGAAAGGGCAGACAACTCTGACACAAGAAGGAATGATGTATGGTCATTTTCCTATTAGTAGGTAATTGTGACTTACAAGAACTACTTAAAAGCTTATTTGAACGAGTTCCCAAATATTGAGATAATTTATGGAATAAAATCCAAGAAAAGTATCAAAATTATAATTGCAGACTACTGAACTAGCTATACTGAATTTCAGTCACTCATGAATTAAGTCTCCTTTCTGCTGGGAGTGCTGCACTGTAGATCAATAGGGCTGGACCTAACTTGCCTCCTTTCACAGAAGAGGCAGAGTTCTGTGGGAGGAAAACAGGTGACAAGAGGGCGTGGTAGAGCAAGACCTGGCTAAAGACAATGCACCTCTTCCATCCATTACCTATAAAACCATCAGAGCATGGTGATCTGCAAACCTTAGCTACTGTCCATGTTTTGGTCACAGACCCATTCCTTTACCTCTCCCTGCACTTCCCTTAGCTCCGCACTATAAATAATACATTGTCTGTCAGTCTTTCTCTCCCATCAGGAGGAAAGCCCCATCTGACCCCAGCTTTGTATCTCTTTGCTTCTTTGTGTCTGTCTTTGTTTTCTTCACCCCCCTATTCTCCCTCTGTGGACGCTTCAGCTGCACAGTCTGTGGCAGTTGGTACCTGAAACAGGCAGAATACAAGAAGCGAGGAGGCATACCAGAATAAGAGAAAAATTGCATGTTGAGGTGAGGGAATGTCTCAGGGTGTGCAAACATAAGTTAGGGATGAGGTGGACTGGAAATTCCTGCAGCCACATTTGTATACAGAAATGCTTGTGGCACATTTGAGATGTAAAGGGTCTGGTGTAAAAAAGTCCTGATTAGCAACGTTTTTTTAAAATTTCTTTCAAGAAATATGTTCTTGGAGCCAGGGATGTAGCTCAGTGGTGCTGTGCCTGCCTGGCAGACCCAAGATTCTGAGTTTGATCCCCAGTTCTAAAAACAGAAAAAAAAAAGGAGAGGGAGGGAGGGGAGGGGAGGGGAGAGGAGAGGAGATGTCTTTGGTTTCCTTACCCCAAAAACTGAAGGTCTGGAAAAAATACTTATGTGTACCTTTTCTGTTTGGATGCTAATTCATGAATGCTTTGGTGATTGAGCCTCCATGGAGTACACCTAAAGATCTGGCAAAAAAAAAAAAGTGTTCCTAGATTGCAAGAGACAAGCCAGGACTATATGGCTGTGAGGAGGTCCTTGCTCAGTCTGGAGCTGCTGGCTCCTACTGAGCCTTCTGCTCCACCTGGGGAGCTTGCTGCCTCTTACTATGGTGATTCTGATGGGGAGGTGCTCAGTGGTGACAAAACTCTTTTGAAAGTATTATGATGTTTTCATTGTTGGTGTGGCCAAAATTTAAATGCATAACTTCCAACTCACAGGTTTGCAATTCCTCTTTGTGAAAACAAAAAGAATTCCAACACACTGTGTGGTATGTCTTTATCATTCCTTGCAAAGGTTTCCTGTTTTCTTTCACCACTAGGGAGACTTTTAAGGTGCCTATCCCCCACTTTTAAGGTGCTTTCTTTTGCTGCCTCACCTTCCCCTGAGTAGAGAGAGAACCACCGGTCTGCAAAACAAAGTATGTAAGATTCTCCCATGGCCCTGCCTATTTACACACCAAAAATTTGTTTGATAGGCTACACTAGCAAGAAATTCCATTGGGCCCTACTGTTTTCTACACAAATATTGGAAAACAAAATATAAGGTTTTAAAACAATTAAAACAAAATATAAAGATCTGAGCTCAGAGATCAAATGCTAGGCTACTGCCCAATGCCTGCTACAGTCTGCTTGCTACAGTCTGCCTGCTCCAAATTGAAATCAGGTGTGATGTTCTGCTCATCAGGGGAAACTTGAAAAGCAAAACAAACTAAAACTCAAATTATAAATTCTGGCTAATTGATAAATATATTTCATTTCCAACTTAAAGTATTGTTTAATTGGTGCTTGGTTTCCAGATGTTTAATTGATGTATTTAAAACATTTCTTCTACATTGTAAATTCTTGAATTATAATTATAGAATGAACTTTCCCTTCTCTCTACTTTCTGCTTACAGACTTCTGACAAAAACTATATCATATGATTTTGCTATTGCTCTATTGTTAATTTGTTATATAAAATTACACTTACAGGTATAAAAAGCTTTTTCCTTCTGAGTCTAGTTACAGAGATCTCAGTTAACTGACCTACTCATTATTAATTGAACTAATCATTATTAAGATTATAAAAATAATTATAAAAGGCATTTTTCAAAGTGGTCAAATATGAGTATACTCTAATTTTATAAATTGTCTTGTATATTTGTCTGTTTTGCTATACAAATGTATACTTATTTTGTTTGAGCTCAACAATTTTTTTCCTTTTTGCCCTTAAAATTTTTTCTGAAAAGATATATGCCTATAATTTAAATTGGCTTATAGATAAATATTATTGAAGTTAAAAGCCTGCTTCCCTTTATCCCCAAAGTTGCTAGCAAGGTTTTGGGATATGGCTAAATGAGACTCCCCTTGGTGAATAAAGAAGCAACTGCCTAGTAAAGAGTTATTCTGGTCTTCATCCACTAATGGGAGCCTCAATAATTTTCATAGCCTTATGGGAAGACACACCCCAAATAAACATTGCTTAAATGTTATTATAAAGTTTTTCATTGGTTATCATCAAAGTTCTAAATATGTTATTGTGATATGTTTATATTGGTCATCTTCAAAACATAAAAATTTCTATGGGAAAAACAAGATGTTATTAAAAAGATACTTTTGGTATGAAGCTACATTACAGGACATAGGGTTTCATATAATTGTAATAATTATTATTGCTACTTTTCTGGTGTACAAAATGTATTCATGTCTTCTGAATGTATAGTTCCTCCAACATATTGTTTATAGTAATAACCTCCTTTTGATTCAGGTATTCACCTTTCACTTCTGCTCCAGCTGCTTATGATAACAGGTACTTATAGGCCC